>NW_020884895.1:10655727-10811244 GCF_003945725.1 Corapipo altera
CAACAGAAACAGCAACAAACCCGACAAAACCAACAACAAACCCAACAAAATCACCAACAAACCAAACAAAAATGCCAGCAAACCAAAACCAACTTAGAAGCCACATTTATCTGCAAGAAAAGCACCACAATTTGGGTTTTTTGGGGGGAGAAAAATTATACTAATCACATCTTTGCTTTCTGTGGAAGGACAGAACCATTTGGAAACACCTGTTTTCCATCCAAAGCACCACTAATATCCGCTGAGATCCAGGGCTGATATCCACAGTCACACATTCAGCTGTGCCTGCAGGTTGATTTGAGACCCCATCACTCCCCTAAAAATCCTTCTTTGACCTGTTATTAACCCATAATTCAGCTTTTTTTACCCCAAAGTCCTGGAGAGGAGCCCAGATGGGGTGCAGGGTGTACTCACGGGGGTGCTGCTGTCGGAGAAGGTGTTCATGCTGATGGATCTGCTCATCCTGCCCGAGGACAGGGATGCTGGGGAGGGGCTGCGCTCCTGGGGCCGCTCCGGGGGCAGGTCCTGGCGCTGGAGGTGCTCCCGCCATGCCCGCTGGATGCTGGAATGACAACACACCCACGTGGATATTCCTGGCTCCACGGAGGGGTTTGGGGGTTTGTTTTCCCACCTGGATAAGCTCTGGGAGGTCTTATTGAAGTAGCTGCTGGTGGAACTTGTAAAGCAGGATCACGGAATCCCGGAGTGGTTTGGGTTGGGGGGACCTTAAAGCTCATCCAGTTCCATCCAGGGATCCTTCCACTGTCCCAGGTTGCTCCAACCTGGCCTTGGACATTCCCAGGGATGGGACAGCCACAGCTTCTCTGGGCAACCTGTGCCAGGGCCTCCCCACCCTCTCAGCCAAGAATTCCTTCCCAATATCCCATCTAAACCCAGACCATGTTATTCAGAGCCCCATCCAATCCCTAAACCCACAGAATTACTTCAATTTGAGGTTATACATAACTCAACAATTCCCTTACATCCTGCAAACCATATTATAGGGGGTTTGACTCCCCACATTAATCCAATCTCCAAGCTCCCCCCACAATTTGCCTCAACACCAAAGAGAAATTTTCAGACAGGCACACACAGTATGGGGGGAGGGGATATATACAGTTTATTACTACCCAATAAATACTATACGAACTAAAAAGCAAAATATGCATTTCTATACTTAAAAGAATGAATAACCTTCAACACCTCACACTGATATCAGCTTTCAGATTATAAAGCAGGTACAGTTGGAAGTTGAGAGCCAGACCAGTGGCATTGGATTACAGAATCCTGGAATGGTTTGGGTTGGAAGGGACCTTACAGCCCATCCAGTCCCCCATGGGCAGGGACACCTTCCACTAGCCCAGGTTGCTCCAACCTGGTCTTGGACACTTCCAGGGCTGGGGCAGCCACAGCTTCTCTGGGCACTCTGTAGAAACAGCTCCTTTTAGGATTTTGAGGCAATTGAGTGTTTATTCACTGGCACAAGCAGTATTTATATGTTTATATTTACATGTCCTTTCTATTTTCAGGCTGGAGAATATACTGAGGTTAAATCATAATCCCCCTGCTAGAAAGCTCTCTGAAATTCATTCTTTCATTTGGCTTATTTTGCGTGGCTAAAAGACACTGGCTGGATTTTAATTTGAAACTTCAGGGTCCTTTAATATTTTAATACAGCATTAATATTTTAATGTCCTAGCATATTATTGTCCTATATATCTCAATGTATAGTGAGTTAGTGGATGGAGCCAATGCCTGAACCAGGGAAGGAGGAACAACCTGGAAGAGCCACAGAGAGGATTCCTGTGCTCTGACAGACACGTGGGTGAGTTTGAAGTTTTATCCCCACGGACACAGCACGGTCAGGTCTTTTAGAACAACTGATCCCGTGGGTTTAGGTTGGATTTCAGGAAAAGGTTCTTCCCCCAGAGGCTGGTTGGGCACTGACCAGGCTCCCCAGGGCAGTGGACACAGCCCCAAGGCTGCCAGAGCTCCAGGAGGGTTTGGATGATCCTCTGGGGCACAGGGGGTGACTCTGGGGATTTTCCTGTGCAGGGCTGAGGGTTGGACTGGATGATCCTTGTGGGTCCCTCCCAGCTCAGCACATCCTGTGATCCCGGGATTCAGTGATCCTGTTGCATTGGAATTGGGGAGCTCATTCCCGGCTCCCAGGACTGTCTCCCTCCCTTCCCGGCAGCAGGTGTCGTGCGTGTGCCTTGGCTCAGGGCTGCCTCACTTCCCAAGGAAATCCAGCTTTTTCCTGTGCCAGGCAGCTGTGCTGCAGCCCCAGAGCAGGAACCCTGCTCCCCTCAGCCCCAAATCTCCATCCCCTGGGGAACTTCATGTTGGATGGGAAAACCAGCACTTAAAAGAATCTGCTTGGTCTGTGCTGCACTTCCCTCCTCTGGGATGTTCTCTGGATATATGGAAACTCCAGTAGATTTTCAAATATTCTTGAATTTCACAGGGGAAATGACAAAAAATTAGCACAACACTGACATTTAACATTTGAAACTCGGTTCAAAGAGAATGTGAATCATAGAATCCCAGAACAGTTTGGGTTGGAGGGACCTTAAAGCTCATCCATTCCACCTCTGCCATGGGCAGGGACTCCTTCCACTAGCCCAGGTTGCTCCAAGCCCCATCCAACCTGGCCTTGGACACTTCCAGGGATCCAGGGGCAGCCACAGCTTCTCTGGGCAACCTGTGCCAGGGCCTCCCCACCCTCACAGTCAGGAATTTCTTCCCAATATCCCATGTAACCCTGCCCTCTGGCAGTGGGAAGCCATTCCCTGTGTCCTGTCCCTCCCGTCCTGTGTAAATAGTCTCTCTCCATGTTTCTTGTCACCTCCCTTCAGGTCCTGCAAGGCCACCAATAATTCACCCCAAAGCTTCTCTTCTCCAGGCTGAACAATCCCAGTTCTCTCACCTTCATGTGCTTACAGATTGATAAGAACTTAATTAACTTGTTAACTTGAGGCTCTTTTCTAAAGTTACACAGAATTCCAGACAGAGACAGTCTGGATTCCTCAGGAATGGGACACATTTAGCTGCACTGAAGGGCAGAACCAACACCCTTCATTACTCACATTTTCACTTTGGACTCCAAGGGCTCTAAGTTGATGTGATATTTCTCAATGTTGTTTTCCTCATCCATGGCCAGCTGATGGCTGTGAGGAGAGAAAAAAAAATGGGTTTAACAAGTCCCAGCACAACATTCCTGCAATCACTGTGAATTAATTCCATAATTTTGACAAGAACATACAAGAGCTGCTCGTTATAAGGTGACACTGTCTTTGGAGAGAGGCATCTGGGTCTCTGTGTCCAGATTCTTTGGAGTGCCAACCAAAAAAGATGGATTTGGATCCAGTTTCCAGGTGGGAACCTGCCTGAGTGCTTGTGCTCAACACCTTCCAGATGCCACAGCTCCAGGGACAGGCCCCCCCAGCAAAGAAGCTGCTGCAAATCAAAAAAAAAAAACCTCCCCTGGCAAAGAGAAGAGAGATTGGTGCTAAATTAACTTCCATCCCTGCAGCTATGCCAGAAAAGAACAGAAAGGAACAATGGGAATACTGGGAGCAAAGGAATTACAGCAGCAAAAGCCATACAGGGGGGTGAAGGAAAATTCTTGGGAAGAAATGATGGTCAAGGAATGGGTGCTGCTGGGAAAAAGCAATTTTAAAAAGCTACAAGATGAAAAAAAAATCAAACATCTGGGGCCACTGCTGTGGATGCAGGAGCAGCATGAAGGGCAGGAAAGTTGGGAAGATTGGACCCCAACCTGTGGAGTTATTTTGAGACCTTACTGGACACTTAATTACATCACTCAATCAGCAGCAGTTTGCAGGAATTATCCTCCTGTAACTGAAAATAAGAATTTTTTGAGGGAGAGAGGCAAGATTTGGAATATTTAGTGTATTACCAAGAGAAAAACACGCTCTAGACCCCAGAGATGGTCCCTCAGCAAGGGACTGTGACCTCAGAAAAGCCATTTCACTTTATCATGGGTGGGAATCACACACTTACCTTTGAAGCAAGTCTTTGCCATCATTGACCTGTTCCAAGGTGTGCTGGAGCCTCCGGAGTTCCTCCTAAAAGGAGAGAAAAACCCATTTCAATGTGTTTATGGGAAGCCCTTGGCTGACACTGGAGATTCCTGCTCAGCCCCTGAATAAAATGGGCCATCAAGGGGCATTCATGAAATTGCTTTTAAATTCAAAAATCAAAAATAACTATAAATAAATCAATATATTTATCAGCATGTCCAGCACAAGTGTGAAAGGAGATATCAGGCCTACAATAATAACACTCAGAGCCAAAGGGGAAGGTGTTCTTTCACCTCTCAGGTGGGTGGATGCTTTGATTCTCATCATCTTGGTGAGAGCAGCAGCTCAAGCTTTCAGAATCTTCTCTTTGTTCTGCAATCAGACACCATTCAGGCTCAAAATTAAGAGCCACTGGCTGAGTTTCACAGCCTTTATTTGCATCAGCTGCTACTTCAGTAGCAGAGGAGTCACAAATTTAGGTGCAGATGCAGAGCTGGGAGTCTCCACATCCGTGTGAATGTCCTCGGAAAAATCCACCCCCGATGTTCAGCACAGAGATTGGGCTTTAAAAAAAATGAAATTGTGTCCCACTGGTGGGGTTTTATCATCCCAAAGGGGTGGAGGAGAACCAGGGCCAACACTGAACCCTCCAAAGCACAGCCCTGGGATGGGATGCAAGAGAGTCACCACCCCGAGGCTCAGGGATGTGCTCCAGGTTTGTGTTTATCCATCACATGTTGATAACTGAGCAACAGCAGAAGATGAGAAACTCTGAAAAACAAAAGCTGATACTTCATGACTTCTTTTAGCTTCTTAAGTTAGGGATCAGATGGAAAAGCACTTTCTCATTGAGAAGGAAGGAAGCAGGGTAATTTACTTCCCACTTCTCTAACAGGTACAGGATTCCCAGGAAGGTCAAAAACATTTAAAAGGCTAAAAAAGGATATTTCCCCCCATATATCTTATCTGACAGGGGGATGAATATAGATTTCTGTTGCCAATAAGAGCACTGCAGTGTCCAGGAGCACGGCCCATCAGCCAGCTCCACCTTCTGCTTTCCCAATCACAGCTGATTTTATGAAACAAAGAAATTTTAATCCTGTCTGAGATCCCACCCTGTTGGACACGAACAAGATCCCAGTTGGCAGCTGATGTACCCCTAACACAGCTTTATTTCCTTCCAGCCTCTAAACAACTATTACTGCAAAATAGATTTTAAGCATAAAATGGATTTGCCAAGATGACAATTGAGATGTTTCTCAGTCTCTGCCCCTCTGGGTCTCAAACTGCAGCCCCATTTTGGGGTCAAACCACAGCTGGGTGTGACTTTGGAGGCTCCTGCCACTCCTCAGCCATTGGAAATGATCCAGTCAGGAAAATTCTTTGTGGTTTTACCTTCCTCTTTTCATTGTCTGCTTTGAGGAACATCCTCCTCTGGCATATTAAAACCAAGCAACTTTCCAAATTGCTTTCTTTGAAGCCCAGCTCAGATCAGAAGATACCCCAGATAACCTTTCCCTCTTCCCCATTATTCCTCTGGTCATTTTTCCAGCCTGCTCCAGGGCTGTGTACAGTCATTTAGAACGTGCAAACAATTTGCAATTGGTTTTATACACAGCACTGGGTGACAAAACCTGCAGGGCTGACATAAATCATCCCTTGTGTCTGACATCATTTTCTATTAACCTCGGGGTGAAAACAGAACACACGCACAAAAAAGTCAAACCCCAAATTGGTTGTGACATTTTGGACTGTTCAGTCTTTCAATTAAACATCAGCAGCCAGGCTTTATAAAAGCTGGGATGAAAGGCAGCTCCGGAAGGGGCCCAGCAATGTTTGCATAATTGGGAAGAGGAGGAGACATAAAATCTATCCTAATTTCAGTTTTGCGTCATTAACCATGAAATATTGATCAGCTCTCCTTGCAACCAAATTTATGGAGCTGCTGTGTCCGGGGAAAAGGGTTGGGATGGTGCTCCCTCAGCCCCTGGCATGGTCACTGGGGGGTGACAGTGACACCAGGAGGCTGCTCTGCCAACCTTGGGGAGATGCAGCTCCACATCCCACCTGGAGCGACCCAGCTGCAAACTCCAACTGCAGGAAATTAAAGTGGAAGGGATCCAGCCTCCTGGTGGAATCCAGGATGAATTGTGGTGCCTCTGCAAACCCTGTAACACACACACATTTTCATATTCCCTGCACTTTTCCTTTTTCCTGCTGCAGCTCAACACAGACATCAGGAGGGACTGGGCAGCTCCAGACACGGAGGGACCGAGGGAGAGAAAGCCAGGAAAGCCTGAAGAGAACAAATCATGGTCAGAGAAAACTCAAGTGTCTTTTTCTAGTCCTTAACATACCTGTTCTGTTTATGCTTTAATTGTTTTTCAGCCTGAAGATGTGAATTTTTAGGGAAGTGGGATGTTGTGATGAAACCCTGGAGGAGCAGCTGAGGGAGCTGGGGGGGCTCAGCCTGGAGCAAAGGAGGCTCAGGGGGGACCTTCTGGCTCTGCAACCCCCTGACAGGAGGGGGGAGCCGGGGGGGGTTGGACTCTGCTCCCAGGGAACAAGGGACAGGAGGAGAGGGAACGGCCTCCAGCTGTGCCAGGGGAGGGTCAGGCTGGACATCAGGAGGAATTTCTCCCCGGAAAGGGTGATCAGGCACTGGAAGGTGGACAGAAGACAATGAAGTGCTCTCTGCTGCTGCTCACCTCTCCCAGCTAAACCACCCTCAGAGCAGCAGCTCAGATCCACGTGCCATTGATATTCCAGCACAGAAGGATCCTCAGCTGCTTTCCCAACCCCTCAGCTGCCCTGGGATACTGAGAACAGCCCAATGCCAATGCTGATCTGACCCCTGGTTTTAAGACTTTGTTTCCCCTTTCACAAATAATTCCACCCCTTCCTCCTATTTTTGCATCCTGGGGTTTATTAATTTTCCATTTTTCTCATTTTTCCTGTTACTCATTGATATCCTGCCCTGTTTTCCCAGGGAACACCGTGGCCCTTGGATGAAATGCTGTGGAGTCCTGTCTCAGCCTGACAAGACCTGTCAGGCAGCGCGTTAATTAAGCCTCTTAGCGGGATACAATGAGTGTAAAGAGGATCGAGAGATCGGGAGCCTTTGAAGGGGAGGTTTTTACACGCTGCTATTTCGGGCTCCCATTCGCGCCGGCCCGGAGGTGCCGCTCCCTGGGAAAGCCGCGGGATTGCTGAGCAGCTTGTCCTCAAACAGCACCTCTGGTGGCACCTGAGGGAGCAGTGGGGGGGCACCTGGAGGCACAGGGAGTCCCGGTCTGGGCAGACAGGAGATCACCTGCAGTAATTCCCATTTCAGGGATGTGCAGAGCGTTCTGCATCCCATTTTGGGCCATAAAATCTAATGCTACACCCCGAACACACTGAGCATTCCCTGAAGTCCATAGAATCACAGACTGCTTTGGGTTGGAAGGGACCTTAAAGCTCAGCTCATTCTGCCCCCTGCCATGGGCAGGGACACCCTCCACTGTTTTATATATATTATTATAATTAAAAAAAAAAAATACGGGGTGTTCCTTCCTCTGGCTGATTGCCTGGGATGGATTTGGGAAAATCAGAGAATGGTTTGGGGTGGGAGAAACCTTAAAGCTCATCCAGTTCCACCCCTGCCATGGGTAGGGACATCTTCCACTATCCCAGGTTGCTCCAACCTGGCCTTGGACACTTCCAGGGATGGGGCACCCACAGTTTCTCTGGGCAACCTGTGCCAGGGCCTCCCCACCCTCCCAGGGAAGAATTCCTTCCCCATATCCCACCTAAAGCTGCCTTCCATCAGCTAAAAGCCATTTCCCTTCATCCTATTGGCAATTAAATGCCTGATGGTGAGAAATGCTTCATATCTTAGAAAAGGCCACGTCAGACAAGAGTGGCTTTTGTACCTTGGGGGTGGGAGGGGGAAGGTCCTGCTTTATTTTCTCTGGCAACCCAACAGAGACCTCGAACACTCGAGCTTTGAGAGCTCCAGAAAAGCACATTAACACAGAAAAGCACAGATTAACAGAGCTCAGGGGCTCAGAGCCCACGGCTGTCAGAGCCATTTCCTGGATGGCTTTGGAAAAATTCTGCATCAACAGAGTCACCTAAACCTCCTTAAACAAATTCAACATTCAGATTTCAAAACAAAATTGGGAATTAGCCTCGCTGAACTGGGTCAGTCACTGCAGGGATACACAGCATGGACTGGCTGGGTTCTGTGTACCCAAACCTGCCCTCCCAGGGCACCTGAACTCCTTCCACCTTCTCTCCTGTGGGCATCCTGTCCTTTTGGGTTGGGATCTCTTCAAGGAAAAGAAAAGTTCTTGTTTTTTCTTCTGCACTGGGGCTCTGAGCTTAATTAGATAAAATAGAATGTGGTTATTAACAGCTAATTAACAGCAAACAACATGAGACTCTTCCATCAAATACATCCTGTACCTTCCCTTCCATGGCTCACCTTCACAAGGGCATGGAGTGACAGGACAAAGGAACAGCTTCAAACTGCCAGAGACTTGGTTTAGGTGGGGTACTGGGAAGAAATTTGATATTGGGAAGGTACTGAGGCTCTTGCACAGGTTGCCCAGAGAAGCTGTGGCTGCCCCTGGATCCCTGGAAGTGTCCAAGGCCAGGTTGGACAGGGCTTGGAGCAACCTGGGCTAGTGGAAGGTGTCCCTGCCCATGGCAAGGGTGGCACTGGATGGGCTTTGAGGTCCCTTCCAACCCTTGACTCACATCCCTCTGCTACAAACCCTCCTGGCCAGCACAGGGAGAGTGTCCAAGCTCTGTCCATGCCCTCATCCTCTCAAACAACCCTTGGAAGGTGCCACCAAAACCTGAGGACTGCACAGGGAAAAACTGGGTCACACCAAAGAGAAAATGAGGCCAAGAGAAGCAAACAAAGGGCAGGGAGCACTGAGATATTCCAGGCTGGGAAGAGGTTCCACTGATCCCAGCAGCACCAGGATGAACATTCCAACTGTTCAGCACAAAGGAGCTGAGCTGATGGCCAGAGGTGTCCAGGGATCCAACTGATAAATGGAGCACAGATGGGAAGAGGAGCCATCAGGCAATTAACTCCCACAGTTTATTGCTTGTGTTTCCATTATTCTGGCTACTTAAGGGGTCCTTCACTCAATATGCATTTTCTTAGTTTATTGAAAATCAAAGTCACATTTGCAGAGCCCAATTGCTGCTGTTCAGGTTGTTCTCCAGCAAGAAGGACCACGTTGGGTTTGCTGCTCTCCAGCACAGACAAACTCTCAGGGAATTTTTTCAGCACCAAGTCCTTCAAATTTCCCAGCTTATATCTTTACAGAACTGGGAAGTGAGGAGGCAGAGAAGGAGAAGCTTTCTCACAGCAGTGAGTCTGCTGTTGGGTCAAAGATAAACTCTTGCTGCATCATTTCTCAGAGTTCTCCTCGTTACTGTGCCAAAATCCCAGGGGATGCATTTGCCTCCTGTTTCACAGGCCACTGTCATCACTCTGGAGATGAGTTGGTGATATTTGCATTTCCTTCACGTAAAGCCCTTCCTGCCTTTTTATACCCCAAGGACACAAGATCTAATTGTTTCTCTTCCCACTCCTGTAAATCACGACCCTGCTCTCCTCTCACTCATCATTTAATCAAACAGGACTCAATATAAAACTTAACTCACTGTAAGCTCAAAATAAGGAATAAAAGCAGAAAGTCTTGGCCTTCACACTTAAGAACAGAGCTGGTGCCTGATCCCTCTGCTCCAGTCCTGGCTCCACAAGGATTCCCAGGCCAGTTGATGTGTTGATTCCTTCCCAAGTGGGTGCAGAAGGCTGGAATGGGAAAGCAGCACTGCTGCTGATCTCTCCCAGGGGACAGGAGCACTCACAGCACGACCTGTTGAGCTCTTCTCCACTTTCCCTGATATCAATAAATTGTTTTCTTTTCCTTCCTTCAGCTCAGCCCTCAGGAAGAAAAGAGCAATCTATTGCACTCTGGCTACAAAACACTATTTCATGGTTGCAGCAGCTCTGGAAATCTTGCAGAAGGATGAATACCATTAAAATTCAAGTGAGATTCCTTTTAAAAATCCTTTTCTTTCTGCTGCTGTCACTGTGGTCAGGGCTTTCAGGAGCACTCACCATACACAGGCTTTTAACTTCTGCCAGGGGAATAAACCAGAGAGAGAATGAAGCCTCTTGACATCTTGGCTTCTCTGCCACCAAAGTGCTTCTGAAACTACAGCCAGGATGAACACTGAGGAAAAGGTCTGGAACAACACAAGTGCTGGAGGAAACTCAGCCAAGAGTGTTTCACAGTCAGAGTTCAAGGGAAAAAATAATATATATATGCACACACACATATAGAAACACTCAGGGATTCAATCTATGGCTAAAAACCAATTTCTCACTGAAATGCAGACATTTTTGCAGTCAGGTGTCAGCTGCTTTCCAAGTGGCAGCAAGGTCTGAATGGGTTGCTTACAGGAGGAGGAGATGCTAAACCCTATCTGGGTTAAAAATCCTGGCATTAACGTTAAATCTGGGCACTCAAATTAATGTCTTTTGTATGGGAGCAAAACCTGGGGTGAATCAGCACCACCAAAGCACAGAATGTGTGGTACCTTTGTCCATCTGTGGTGCCTTTGCTGCAGTGAGAGCCTTCCCCAGGACAGCAACCAGCACGGGGTAGGAAACACTGATTTTTTTGGAATTAAACCCCAAAATTTGGCTTGCCAAATGCCACCCCACCCTGTCAGAGCAACCAGGCCTTCCCTGAAAACCCTACATAGCAAAAGGCAGCCCCAAAATCCCAACAGGGCACGTCCAGTGCTGGAAGAGCCACAGAGGGAACAGGGCAAAGCCTAAAACCAAGATGTTTCGGGAGAAATTCAGTTTTCCAACCCAGTATTTATGTGGGATGGTCCCTAATCTTCAAGAAATTAAAGAGAATCGCAACCTTAGTGTTGTGTTTTACCTCAGGGCACAAAAGCTGCACCTCAGAGAGAAAAGCATTGGCCAAATTAAACCGGGAATGTTTCGGTGGAGAAGTTCCCATCCTTAAGTGTCACCCACAGACCCAATTTCTTCACATTTACCATTATTTACCACCCCCTGAAGGGCTGCAGAGTTGTGCCTGATAAAAGTTAACAACATTTGGGTTGAACAGTTGCTTTCCAAAGAACCAAAATCTGCACCCAACCCACTCCACTGCCAGAGCCCCCCCCCAACTTCCACTCCCCTCCCAGGCTTTTGTTCTAAATTAAAGTTGAGCCCAGCTTACTTTTAAGGGCAATATGATGAGACTGCAACCCAGCCAGTGTGAATTCCAGCATGGCAGGAAGGGGAAGGCAGGGGGAAAATCTGACGTGACAGATCCACCTCTGAACTCCCAGTGGAGGGTTTGTTTTCCCCCCCCAGAAAAAGTAAGCAGCTCTTTTTATAGCTCCTGAGCCTATTATTTCCAACAACCACAACAGATGAGTTTTAAACCTAAAAAGAAAGATATTAATCCAATTTTCAGCTTTTCAGCATGTGGTACTGTCTACTAATTTTCACAAAAGAGTGATGAACCAATATAAGAATCAGAAGGTTACTGTGACAAACTAATAATCACATCTATTACAGAAAAGCTTTTTCTATACCTCTTGTCATTCTGAAAGTCCCATTTAGGTCAAGTGGAATGTTTTAGGAATATAAACAAAGGAGTTGCTTTTGGGAAACACAACAAACATCTGTTACCCTGCACTGGAGCTGTGCTGACAAAGCAGTGCCCGAGCCAGCAAATTCTCAGCCTCTGCCTGGACAAGGCCCCTGCAGGGTTTAATGCCAGGATGCTTTGCCTTCCAACTGCTCCCATGGGAATTCCCAGCCCTGGGTGGGATAGATGGTGAGGACAGAGGGGAGGCAGAAGCTTTAATCAGCTCCGAGGCACGGTGAGTGAGGACAGGACTGTGTGGAGGACGAAGATGGACTCAGTATGGGGTGATGAAGCCTTCCCACACCACCTTTCCCACCAAAGACAGGGGCTTGGAGCAACCTGGGCTGGTGGAAGGTGTCCCTGCCAATGCCAGGGGTGGGACAGGATGAGCTTTGAGTTCCCTTCCAACCCAAACCATTCTGTTGTTCTATGATCAAGGAGTTCCCAGACAGCCCAAGTGAATGCTCTGCTCCCATTTTTCGTGGTTTGAGGTGCATCACCAACATGGTCACTTGTCTTGCAAGGCACAGGAGTGGCAGCCACATGAAATCTCTGGGTGAAGACCCCCCAGAGAAGAGCAGCCACATGTACAGATTCCAGGTTCAAGGAAGAACTGGGCATTCCCAGAAACACTGTTCCCTCTGGATTAGGGTCCTAATCTTTATGGACATCATCATTCCCGCCAAACACTCCAGGGTTTGTCCTCACCACAAGGAATTGGTTTTCCTTGGTGATGGGAATGGAACTGCTCCTTCATCCTGATGCTGAGCACCCCAAGGATCCAGCAATCCCCCAAGGAACATGCCAGCTGAGCAAAGGTTATGGCTCCATCCCTGGGTCACCTCCCTTTCCATCCCCACCATCTCCATGTTTTCTAATACAAGTGGAAAATAATTTGTATTTAGGAACAACTGTTCAGCCCTAAAAAGCATTATAGCTGCAGAAAGAGAGAAACAGCCCTTCAAGGGCAGATCCCTCCCTCAGCCAGCCCAGCCCAGTCCCTGCTCATCCACCCCACAGGTTACACCCCAAAAGTTTGGCAGGAATAGAAATCTTGCATTTTTCTGTACAGAATTAAATTCCACAGAGCTCCCTCTGCACCCTCAAGGAGTAAATCTGAATTTTATCATTTTGAGGATGGGCATAAATATATTAAGAGCCACTCATGGGCTAATTAAACCAGCAGGGAGTTGGTAAAAGGGATTCCTAAAGGAAACCTCATGGTCCTGGTTTGGATTCCAACACTGAGAACATTTTAGGATGGAGATTAGAGCAGCCCATCTCCAGGTCACTGTCACCTATATCCATGTCATTTTAGGATGGAGATCAGAGCACCCCATACCCCATTGTCACCTGGCCAGAGCTGAGCTGGAACATGGGACCCAACCTGGGCTTGCACGAGCCAACAGCTCCAACTCACCAAACTTCCACCCCCTCTCACAAAACTCAGTTTCATTTAGCAGGGACTTTTTTCCCCCCCTTTTTTCCTTGGTTTCCAGTTTTCTGGAGAGCAGATGGATCAAGGCAGGGCCCCAGGCACGGATCATTCAAGGCAGAACAATGACCACGTGTGTGATGGGGCTTCATCTGCACAAAGCACGTTGTTAAGTGGTTTTTTCAGCTCTTAAAAAAGAGGTTGTTTATGCCCTGACGTTTCACCCCTGTTGAAAACAGCCCCAGAGCAGCTTGAGAGGGATCACAGCAGAAATTCCTCTCCCTTCCACAGCCCTGCAGGGGGCCACTGGAAAACGGTGCTGAGCTAATTAGACAAGTCCTAAAGATGCTCCCCTGGCAATCTCACAGGTGAAATCAGCTCATCCCTCCATCCTGCCTTCCCAGTTAATCTCCTGATAAGAGTCATTAACACAATTGTTCAATCTACTGTAGTTGCTTTGGAAAGTGCAGATAATTTACAATCCCATTAAAAAGATGGCCACAGATTAGTCTCAGAGGCAAATTACCAAACTATTCAGTTGTGTTTTTAGCACATTAGCTTTATGAATCCTGGAGAAAAAAAAAAAATCATAATCACAGAACATAGCAGGTTTCAGAGCAGATCTACCCATCAAAACCCACCTATCTCATTTCCTGCATAAAAATTAAGTGTAATTGCAAGTTGTGGGATACTCAGTGCAGCAGCTGAGCAACCACATGGACCTTTGTCTTCTGTGAATAGCAAGAAAACAACCCCAAGTACTAAAAGATCATGAAAAGTATATGAATCTCTTCAATGAAAGAAGCCAGGATTTAATTAGTTCACAGTTTATGCTAAATATCTGCTGCTATTCAGAATTCCAGTTATTTCTATGATGTCATTGAAGGTGCTGGAGGATGCTGAGCATGGGATGAAGGCACCGGGCCTTGGAAAATATAATGAAACAGATTTTTGCTGCTTCTTAGTATCAACTTCTCAAATCCAACATGGAGAAGCTTCTGATGCTATTAATTTCTTCCAATAATTCCAAGCTTCCAATACAACCTTCAGGAGAAAAAAAAAAACCAACTCCAAAGCTTTCCAGGTGAAGCAACCACCGGTGTAAAGGAGGAGGGATCTGGGGCACTACCCAAGTTCAAGAGGTTGCTCTTCCTTGAGCTCCTGAGGAGTTAAATCTAATTTCTCCTGTGCTGCAGATATCTAGGAAGATGTTTTAATTGAAGGCAGTTGCTAAGCAACTGCATCCCGTGTGCTGCAGCACCTGGAGCAGATAAACATCAGGATGGCACTTTACAAATCTGATTAGTGGCGAGGAAATCGCAGCTACAAGGAGCTGCAAGTGGCTCCTCCACAAGTTCTGCCTCTAACCTGACACCCACCAGCAAGGAAAACCCAGGGAAACTCATCTGTGGAGCTCTTTCCTCCTCCTCCTCCTCTTGCCCAGTGTTGTTCTCACACCCAGAGTTTATCAAGAGGGAGAGAGCACTGATGGGATTTCTCTTACTCAAAGCCTTCCCTGGGGTGTAACTCCTAAGGATAAAATCCTACAGCTCTTGCAGCCACACACAGATGTTTTTCTGACAGGCCTATTAGTCTTTGAAAAGCCTCAGAAAATGCACATTTCCAGCTCACAGAGGAAAAGATTTCCTCCTGACTTTTATAACTGGACATTATTGTTTAAAGGCCCTGCTACACCAGCTTTACAAGCTGTTTAAGAGCTGGTTATTGGTGCTGTTACTGCTTTTCTAACTGAGACTATGAAGTGCTTTAATAACTCATGTTCAACATGATCTTTACATTACAATATTAATATAAATGTTAACATTTATCCCTCGCTTCTGTCATTAGTGATCTGCTACATCAAGGTCTGATACGTGGCAACCAATTAAACATTTGGATTCAGGAGAGTTCCATCTGTGTTTTCCCACCCTGCACATCCCAGCCACGGCCAGAATGCGATTTCCCAAATAAAAACCATCCCTGCTGCCAAATGCAGAACAACAGGCTACAAAGTCCCCGGGGAACTGTCGGTTTGGATGCTCAGACACGTGTGGGACTCACTCCTCAGGTCTCCAGGTACCTTCAGAGGACTGTTTTCCAGCACATCTCCAGCTTTCAGGGTGGAGGAACAGCCTGGCTTGGTGCCAGGGGCAAGGGGGACTGGAGGGAAAGCAGGATTGTGATCCAGGAGGATGCACTGAGGAGCAGGAGGAATTTTTCCACAGCCTTGTCATGTCAGATACCAATTCAACAGCAAAAAGAGGTCCCAGGAAGGTCAACAGTTCCTGCAAAGACACAGAACTGTGCCCTGGGCAAGTTTAACTGACACAGCTTGGATGTGAACACCTAAAACCCACCAAGGTCCCAGTTCAGAGCAAACCCTTCACTACAGCTGCCACTCCAGCACCTGCTTAGGAACTGTGTGAAACAGGACTTAGGAAAACACATCAGTTTGTCCAGGATTGGGATGAACTTCAGCACACAGAGTATGTTCAGTGGGAAGGGACCCACCACGATCATGGAGCCTGCACAGGACACCCCTGGAATTACCCAGGGTTGGTGCTGTGACCACTTCCATGGGGCGTCTGTTCCAGTGCTCAGCCAAGTCTTTCTTGGTGTTCCTTGGACCAAACTTCACCCCTGACATAAGAAAACAGCCTTGGATGTATCATCTCCACATCCATAAACACTGGGGTCAATCCAAAGTCATCACAGACTGGTTTGGGTCGGAAGGGACCTTAAATGCATCTCATCCCACCCCCTGCCACGGGCAGGGACACCTCCCATAGACCAGGTTGCTCCTGTTAATCTTACCCAGGTCTGGGGCATCATGATCCAAAAGGTTCTTAAAACCCACCTGTCCTCTTGGGGCTGAAATAATAAACCCTTTCCTTGGTGGTAACACTCCAAAGCCAAAGCAGAACCAGGGCATTATTTCCAAGGTTTATCAGCTCCTCAGTTATCCCATTCCCTTTTTCTTTGGCTCCCCCTCCCACCAGCTGCCTTATTTGCTGTGTGCAGCCCTCAATATTAACCACAATCCAGGTTCTTAATGTTTAATGTGTGGCTGATGGGATCCCTCAGCATCCAGCAGAGCCTTTGGATAAAGGGCAGCCCAGAAAAAAAAACTTAAATGCAAACAAAAAAGCAGCACGTGAAACCCTAAGATAGAAGCTGGGCACACTCAATCTGGGAAAGCAAAGAGCTACAGTTGGTATGAATAATTCAAAAACAGCCTCAGACAAACGATCTCAGGTCTGGAAGGAAATGCTAAAATCTCTGGAGTCTGCAGCTCTTTCTATTGCAGCCTGGTTCATACTCAGTGGGGTTTTCCCTGGGGTTATTTTTTACTCTTTTTAAAAATATATATATATATACATACACACAAATAAACAGTCAGATAGGATGTTCAGATAACACATCCAGCAGACCCCAGAGAAATATTTGGATTTTACATTCATTTCTGGCCTGTAAATTATTCATTAACAGGGATCACGCAATGGGGGGAAAATTAAAAATTGGCAAATTAGTTTTCATTTGTTTATGTTAATTATTTAGCATCCTTCCCTTCTATTAGGAAGGACACAGAGGGAGATTAGTCTTGTTCTGAGGCTGTGTTTGCTCCCCAGACAACACACAATTAGCATTGCTATGGCTACTTTTGTGTACCATCTAGAGAAATGACTCCACTGCCCAGATCTGCTGCTGAGACCTTGTGGAATATGCTGGGTTTCCAAAACTGCAGATCTGCCTGGGGAGATTTTTCAAAAAATAGGCTACTGGGTCTTTATTTACAGATAAAAAAAAATCAATTTTTGCTTCCAGGACCCTTCCCTGAATTCAGCTGAGGCTTCACCCCGGGACACTGAACCTCCTTCTCCATCCCAGGACACTCCAGCCAGCTGGAGTTTTACCTCCAAGGTCAGACACAGTCGTTCCTCTTCAAGGAGAGGTTTCAAAGAGAGGGGTCATCCCCATTTTAATGGTGTTGATGGGTTATTTATTTACTGTGTTCAGCTCTGGGCTCCCCAGGACAGGAGGGACACAGAGCTCCTGGAGTGGGTCCAGTGAGAAATATGGAAAGGGTGAAGGGACTGGAGCATCTCCCTCACAAGGACAAGCTGAGGGAGCTGGGGCTGTTCTGCCTCTCTGGGAACCTGGGCCAAGAATTCCTTCCCAATATCCCATCTAACCCTGCCCTCTGGCAGTGGGAAGCCATTCCCTCTTATCCTGTCGTTCCATCCCCCATAAAGAGTCTCTCTCCATTTTTCTTGTAGTTCCTTCAGGTCCCGGAAGCAGAGCTGCTCCATCCCTCTGATCAATTTGGTCCCTCCTCTGGACTCCCTCAACAAGTCCATGTCCTCCCTGTGCTGGAAAATCCAGAGCTGGAGTGAGGAATATCTAGGTCCTGGCAGGCACAGGTACCCCAGGGGAGACAGCTCAGTGCTGCATCAGAGGAGCTTTATTGGAACTGAGGTTCCATCCCTCCCCAGGGGGGGCAGAACTGACCCTCACATTAAGGATATTTATGAGACAAACCCCCACCATTCTAATTCTGTCCATTTATCCCAGTTAGTTTTGCTGCAGAGCAAATATTAATATAAATAGCCCTGCAAAACACTCTGCGATGCTGAAGCCAAATTTCCTGCCTGCTGAAAAGCAGAAGCTCGTTCCTATTAAGTGATTCATTAAAAACAAGCTTCCTCCCCTGACCTAGACCTCACAAAGAACCAGCAGATTGGAATTAGCAGCAGAAACAAGACCCAAGAGCGAGTTTAAACCAACGATTTAAACCAATGATTTAAGCTTCACTTTACACAGAGGGTCACGGTGATAAAGTTGTGCCTGTCCATGGGACTCCAGGGCCCTCCCTGGGTTAAAAACTGGAGCTGCTCACAAAGTTCACCCAGGAGGGTGGGAGGGCTCTGCCAAAAGGGAATCCTGAATTTCGTGTTCTGCTTTTTATTACAGATTGTGAATTTTCCTCTGAACACTCAATAAAGTGAACAGAGAGAGGAAAGGAAAAAATAAAGCCCAGTTTTTTAGTCAATGCTTATATATATGTGGAGAAATTCCATGTGTTTAGAATTATGAATGAGACTGTGCAATAATCACTCATTTTAGCAGGAACATTTGCAGCTTGGAATCATGGAATTGTTAAGTGTGGAAAAACCCTCTGAGGTTACTGAGTCCAATCATTAACCCAGCACTGCCAAGGCCACCCTAAACCATGTCCCCAAGGGCCACGTTTAGAGAGCTTTTAAATCCCTCCAGGGGTGGGGATCCACCCTGGACAGCCCTTTCCATGAAGAAATATTCCCTAATATCCAATCTAAATCTTCCCTGACCATGAAGATCATCCAGTTCCACCCCCTGCCATGGGCAGGGACACTTTCCATTAATCCCAGGTTACTCCAAACTGGCCTTGGACACTTCCAGGGATCCAGGGCAGCCACAGCTTCTCTGGCCAACCTGTGCCAGGGCCTCTCCACCCTCCCAGGGAGGAATTTCTGTTAATGGAACCAAAAGGTTTCTCACACACAACTAAAACTCCAGATCATTTCTAACCAGGACACTGCCAAGGGCTCCAAAGCACGTTGGAAAATCCTTTTTCCTCCCCTACCCTAATGAGGAAGGTGAACCTTCATCTAACTAGAAATATCTTCACACAGATGAAGGTTTGTGCTAATTTAGATTTCCCCACCAGGACACAGATAGATTCCAAGATAAATGTAATTTTTGAACTCCAGCACTGTCGCTGCACAGTGAAAAAAACCAGGGAATTAAAGAGTTCCAAGTATCATTCTGGCTGCACATGCCTCGCTTCCATTAATGAAAATTAATGGAGAAAGGCTGTTTTCTTGGCCAAGAGTCCCAAAAGCAGGGAAACTTTTTAATAGACCATCACCTTTCTAGAAATTATAATCAAGCTCTGTTCTCTTCAACACTATGGAAAAGGGAGATTCTCCAACATAATTGCTTCGTGGTTCTTGGATCAGATCTTGTCAAGGCAAATTCCTCTTCATTCCAATGGCAATTAACCCTCTGGAAGGGACACCTGGGCAAGGGCAGCAGAAACCCTTCCCTTCTGTTGGGTGGCAAAACTGGTCCTTGCTCAGAACAAGCCACAAATAACCGGAGCAACCAAATCCTCCAGGAATTATTCACACCTTTGGTGTTCCACATTCAATTATTATAACCAACACTAATTCCCAAAATCAATTCACAGTTTCTTGTAACTCTAGAAACTGGGTTGTCATGGTGAATATTTATGAGGTTGATAAAACAACCTTGTGGGGAGTGGTTTTGCTCAGGCACAAACGATGCGCGGTGGGAATTTTCTGGGGTTTCACACAAACTGGTTGGGTGACAGGAAAGGTTTCCTCAGGTTGGGGAGCTCCTGCCCTGCTCCACACCTTCCCCATGGCTACAGCAACTGCTCACCACTTCCAGCTCCTCTTTCCTGAGGGTTGCTGCTTTTCCCAGAAGCCAACCCAGCTGCTTGTCCAGCTTCTGCCTTCAGAAGGAGCGTCAGCACTTCAGGGGGAATTCAATAAAAATATTCCCAAGCAGCTGCTTATCTCCCAAAATTTGAATTCACTGACTGCACCCTCAGAGGTGACACTTGTGGTACCAAGGCTTGGGAACTTGTAGGATCTTGGCTTCAAGAGTTGGGTTGACTTTCCTCAACCTACACCTGCCACAGCATCCCTGCCATGAAGGTTTTACTGTCATAGTTCCCCCAGCACACTTGTATTATCCCAAATATTAGCTCCATGGTTTTAATGGGAATTTTAATAATTTATCACCTGGATTACCAGAGCTGCCTTATCTGTGCTTGCCTCTTAATAAGTCTTAATGCTGAGCAAACTGACAGTGAACAAGTCATCTAAACAAGCCCATTCTGTATATTTACAGTTAGAATTGTCAGCTGGAAAGGCTTGATCTCGTTCTTAGAATGTTCTAAAGGATTTCACTTACTTAAATTAGCACTTTCACATGGACCAAAGTGTCTCACCTCTAAAAGTCTGAACTCCCTGCCCAGAGAGAGCCGTGTTCTGGTTATGGAATCAGCTGCCTCAATTTTTAAATTCCTTTTAAATTGTCCTTAAAAAAAACAATGTGATTGTCATGCTATGATACTCTTTGGTTGAAAACTTCTTTATTAATTTGGAGGAAGATTAATGAACTTCCCTTTCACGTTTTAAACACAGTTCTAAACATTGTGGCTTAATAACTTTTTTGTCTGACCCTTACTGGTTTCTTTTCCCTAAATGAGATTCCTGAGTAACAAACAGGTTTGGGAACAGAAAATGCACAGTTAAAGGGGTTTGTGAGGCTGGAGTGTTCCCCTGGGGGTGGAACAGCAGCAGAAGCAGTTTTGGGGGGGAGATGGGCAGTTCATCCCCACAATCCCTCGGATCAGGACACACCAAAGGAAGAGGCAGTGCCCAGTTCTCCCTTGGCAGTGGGCACCTACCAGTGCCACTGGCTGTGCCCTGGGTTCTGTGCCCTGGGTTCTGTGCTGGCAGAGGCAGTGAAAGGTCGATGCTGCTCATCCTTCCCTCTTCAGTCATGGCCATAAATCATCTCCAGTGCCCAAACCCTTCCTTTGGGGACTGAAACCTTCCTGTTTGTTCATCCACATAGAGCAGCTCCTCCACACCTGAGCTCCTCTGCTGCCTTCCCTGAGGGGGTTCCCAGCTCTCCCTGCTGGGCAGCAGAAGCACCACCATGCCCAGGAACACCAGCACAACACCAGGACACTGTCCTCTGGTGTTTTCCCAATAATCACCGGGATTGTATTGCCTTTTCTCCCTCCTCCCAAGCACTGGGTTTACATTTTCATCAAGATCTCTCTCCCAGGGCTCATCTCTCATGCCAATGACCAGCTCAGAGCCCATCCCTTCCCACATGAAGTGCAGATTTTCCTCCACATCCTCATCCATTCCCACTCCCCACGATGACCTTCACTCAATGCCTGCTCACAGGCTCCTTTGGCCACTCTCACACCCAACCACCCTCACTAACCCAACAACTTCTCATCCCCAGGAAACATCTCCATGTCCTAATCACCCATTTCTGAGAAAAAGTCATGAAGGATAAAAAAATTCAGATAAAACAGGCAGCTGTGATCTGGTAGTAAATAAACCTTCAGATAACACCAGCCTGATTTTCAAAGCTGTCTGCCACTGCATCAGCCAGAGGAGAAACTTCAAAGTGGGTAATTAGCTGTACTTATTGACCTCATCTGAAAAGAAAAGTCCATTTCTCAGGACAGGCTTGTGCAGGAGCCAGATTCTAGTGAGACATCTCCATTTTTATGAGTGTGGTTCAAAGGAAAGAAGAATATCTGGTTTGTCACCTTGTGCCATTTCATACCCTGGCACTTTCTAATGGCAAGTTTACAGCTAATCAAACCTATCCTGATTCAAAATCCAAAGGGAGAAAGGGTCTCTTGCGTCATTATTCATTGATCTGTGCAGAGGTTTCTGTTCCACTCAGCATTTAAAAGAAATGTTTGAGTGTTAACAGAAATGGAGACTTGAAACACCTGGCAAAAAGGATTTCTTGATCATTCAAACCTTAAATAGTCAAAATATTCCAGTTCTTTATATTCCATTACGAACCTGGTAAAATTAAACAAAAGTACAAAAAAACCCACACACAAAAAAAAAAAAAACCACAAAAAAAACCCCATCAAAAAACCCCACAAAACACCTCTCTCAACCTTCCCTGTTTAAAAATGAATTGAATTTTGCTTCTGGAATTCTGTACAGTCAGGAGATGGAAAGGAAATGGAAAGGAAAAAAAGACACTGGATCCCAGAGCCATAAATCAAGATTTCAGGCCGGTTTAAACACGATGGGAAAATGCAGCTGGAGGATCTGGGTCAGTCTGGTTGATCCACTGGCACAATAAAACCCCACAGTTCTGCTGAGCTGGTTTTCTCCCCTCAGAGGGTGCAAAGCAGGTTCCTCTCAGGAATTCAGCTCCCTGAGCCACGTGCAGGAAACATTCACACCAACCTGCAGCTGAGAATGTGTGTTCAGCTAATAAGAAAATATCTGTGTGCTGCTGTTTAATGGCCAGTGGAAATGGAATTGTCTCCAGAGCAATTTAGGGTTGATTTTGCAGCCTTGCTGCTCCAAAGAACAAGAGTCAGGATCAGTTAATCACAGACTAAGACTGATCTTTCCTTCCCAAGCCTCCAGGTCCCCCTAATTCTGCTCCTCACCTTGCAACACTTTTATCTTTGAGGCTTGTTCAACACCTCATAAAATCAGTGTTCCTTGATATTTCTGTGGCTGCTCCATCCTGAAAAGCTGGAAAAGCTCTTCCTCCTCGAAGCTTTTCTGCCCAAGCAGACACAAAACTCCCAGACTCAACACTTATTTTTATAGACTATGCTAGAAGTGAAACCTGCCATGGAGCCACTCATATATATATATTTTATATATATATATTTATGCATATCTATATGCATATATATTTATCCATATATATTCATATATATATATACATTTATATATTTTATATATAAATATGTATAGATAAATATGTAAATATATGCATTTATGTATAAATATTTGAGGTGCCAGTAGAAAGTAATGAGAAAAAAACCCCACCTGACTTTGTAGAACTGCCCAGTCTGACCAGATTAAAATTACTTGAACTTTTTAACAAGTTAAGCTTTGCCTAAGAGACAAAACTGCTCTTGCTGCTGCTCAGCTGAGAACTCAGTAGCAAATAAGCCCAGCTGAGCCTTTCCAGGCAAGTTTGATTCAGATAAAATGTGAAGAAGGGGCCTTTTCACAGTCCCAGTTTCCTACAAACATCCATTCTTAGGAAGATTTAAAAGACAGGACAGGAAATTAAGGCCCCAACTCGCAGACATCACAAGATCAGATAAAAAAAGGGAGAAAATACCAAATACAAACAAAACCTGGTGTAATGAAAGGTGTCCCTGTCACAGCAGGGGGGTGGAACGAGATTTTTAAGGTCCCTTCCATGCCAAACCATTCTGGGATTCCATGAAAAGAACTTCATGCACTGCCCACCCCCAGATGGTGTCAGTCAGGGGAGGTAAAACCATTGAAACACTGAGGTCTGGCACCATTTCAGGGGTGTGGGTTTGGACTTCACCCTTAAATCCCATCAGGAACAAGAGCAATGGATGGGAGCTGGTCTGGGAATAAAACTGCCCTTGATGCACCTGCTGGACACCAAGGATTCCCCCCCTCCTTTGCCACCACCCCAGGGGATGTTGCCCCTGGCACCAACAGCAGCCCCTGGGGATGTACTGCCTGAGCAACAGCCAGCACAGAGACAGAAAACATTTCATTTTTTAAATTTAATTTTGTAATATATCCTTGTAAATACTTCCCACCTCATTCCCTGCATGAGGGGATCAGCAGAGAGGTACCTGAGGATCATCAGTAACTCAGTCTCTGTTGCCACTAATGAGCCTGTTAATTGGGGCTCCAAGAGAAGCCTGGCTGGGCAATGGGCAGAGAGTGAAGGCTTTGATCCAGTGGCAAAGCCAGAGAGTCCAGGGGACATTTGTGTGGGCTTTGAGGGAGCCTGTGCAGCTGGGACTGGCATTTCACTGCTGTGCGAGGTGAAATATTGGGATAATGGTAACTGGAGTTTTTGCATGGCTTCAGAAAAATAGAAATAATTAAAAACCTAAACCCAAGCCCACGCAGCTGTTCACTCCCTGGAAACCCCAGGGCAGCATCAGCACTGCTGTGTCAGAAAATATTGTTCTGGAGCTGCAGATCCACTCTTCCACAGAATCCAAGAATCCCTGAGGTTGGAAAAGCCCTCCCAGCCCACGGATCCCCCCTGTGCCCCATCCCCACCTTGTCCCCCAGCCCAGAGCACTGAGTGCCTTGTCCAGGCCTTCCTGGGACACCTCCAGGGGTGGGGACTCCAAACGTCCCTGGGCAGCCCCTACCAGTACCTGACCACCCCTTCCAGGGAGAAATTCCTCCTGATGTCCAACCTGAACCTGCCCAGGAAGAGCAACAGCAGGAACCCTTCCTTTGAAATACCTGCACCCTTCCTCCATCTGAGTGGCAGAAAGGACTGTAACTCAACTCCCCAGACATTTGAATTTTTCTGTCATTACAAAGCAAGACAGAGCCTTTGGGCTCCCACCTGGAAGAACCTGCCTGATGACAGCTCTTCTTTTCAAGGTGTTTCTACAGCACCTCCAATTCTGAAAGTTCCCCCGTTACCCCCAAAGATCTTTCCCAGCTGAGCCTGTGAGTGAAACATCCCATTTTCACCAATAACTCTCCAAGAACACAAGGAACACCACTAAAGCAACACAGAACCGCTGCCAAGCTACAAGGTCACAGGAGTCAACTTTATTGGCTGAAAAGCTGCAGAAAAGGTCAAACAGTCACGAGGAGTCTCATCCCTGAGGACTCAGTTTGTGTGTGTGAGTTGAGGGTGGGAGCTGCAGTGAAATGTTATATAAATGTTAAGCTGAAGCTGCTGCCTTAATGCTGTGGTTGTATCTCTGGCAACTGCAGCATTAACAGGATATATCTGTCATAATCTGGAGCTTCAGGTTTAAAGAGGAAAGCAAATGTTGGCGCTGGGTGTTCATCTGCCCCGTTTATCATGGATTGCTGAAGCTGGGAAAGGTCAAATCGCTGCTTCTCCAGCAAACTCTTTACAAGGAGATAAACTTTGGCTGTGGGAAGGAAAGGTCAGGTTGATAAGGCTCTGTGATCTCCCTGAGCCAGCCCCTGCTCAGCATTTGAAACAGTGCAAAGATCCTTTTGTTGCTGGGGCAGTTTGGGGTGTATGGGCAGGGACCAGCAGGTATCAGCCATGCCAAGGGAAACCATCCCTTCCAGCCCGTGCTGGGCTCTCTGGTGTGAAACAGGGGCATGGGCTGGGGTCATTGTAAGCACACAGTTCTCACAAGCCACCACGAAACATAAGCCCTAAGTTTAGGAATTAAGCCTGGAAAGTATCACTGGTTCTGTGGTTCACTGAGCATTTCCTTGCTGGGAAGTCATTTTTACAGGTGCAGGAAGCCAACACAAAACACAAAAGCACTGTGACCCCAAAGCTCTGCCATCCCAACTCAAGCAACCTGTGAGCCCAAGCCTCAGCAGCACCTTCTCCTGCTGGAGAATCCCAGGCTGGGTTGGGCTGGAGGGATCTTAAAGCTCATCCAGTGCCACCCCTGCCATGGGCAGGGACACCTTCCACTAGCTCAGGTTGCTCCAACCTGGCCTTGGACACTTCCAGGGATCCAGGGGCAGCCACAGCTTCTCTGGGTAACCCTCAGAGCCAAGGATTCCTTCCCAATATCCCATCTTCCCCTGCCCTCTGGCAGTTTAAAGGATTAGGGAGGTGCCTCCAGCACAGCAGCATCTCCTGAGCAGGCAGAATCCAAAGCCCAAAGTGCTCCTGTGATGTGAGGACTGGTGGTTTCTCACAAGGTCAATAAGATTTACTTTGCTCCTCCCCCAACTCGGCCAAAAAAAGCCCAACCACGAGTGGGATGAAGTATTTTTCCAAGATTTGCTTAGTGTTCAAATACGTTTTTAAAAGCCAAGCACAAACTGAAGCCTGGCTCCCATCAGTCAAGGTTCCTGTCCAAATTCCTTAGGATTTCTTGCTCTCACAGCAGAACACGAGGAGCTACACAAACATTTGGATTTATTAGAAGTTTTTCCTGTTGGATGCTTAGAGGAAAACAAAGTAATTTTTCAAGGAGGTTTTCCTGCCTAATCAAGAACCCTCAACCCTCTAAGAAACAAAGGTTTGGCTCAGTCTTTGCTTCAGAGCAGTCCCCGTGCAATGGGATAACAGGAATGATGTTGCTGATCCTGGGAAACACTTGTGTTCCTGCCCAAGGACTGACCACTGGGAAAGAGCTACTGGGACAAAGAATCACATCATTACAAGCCCAGAGAACTTAATTATCACTAAATTTAGCAGTGAGGCACTAAAGGCTATTGAGGGAGTGAATGGATTTATATTTAAATCTCATGTTTCCCCTTTCTGATTTCAGCAGACAGAGGAGCAGGAAAATGCACTTAATCAATAATTGCTGTATCTATGGCAGTCATTACTTCCCTTTCCATCACACAGGAGGTTGGTGCCCGTTCTCCAAACCTGGATCTCAGGTTTGGGCTTTGGGAGCCCCCCTGTCCAAGGAGCACATGGAGCAGTTTTGTTCTGCCACTGATTCTTCTCACAGGGAGAACAAGCTTTTCCACCCACATCCTATCAGATCCTTCCATTTTAATATTGTGGGGCTTGAAAATAATACCCCAAGCATATCTGAGGCCATCACCTGGATAGGACTTGGAGACTGACCCAGCTGGAAGAAGAGGTTGCTCACTCTTGCTCCAAAGCACCAAACCATCCACTTGTAGCACTTTCACATTTTGGATTTTTAGGGAGATGAAGCAGTTTGGATTGTTCAGTCTCATTTGCTATTTGGCAGCACCCAGAATTTCCCCTGTCCATTCCAGCACTGAATCATAACCCCTGGCTCACCAAGGACACTTCTGGCAGAAACCAGACCCTCAAACCTTATGGGGGGACTTCAAGGGAGAGAGGGCTCACCAGGCCCACAGACAAACTGCTCTGCTCACAGTTTAGCCTTACACATGTCGTTATTTTGGCCTCATTTTCCACTTGCATTCATCTGTTTGTAGCAGCTGAGCTCCCAGGGCTGCCCAGGGGAGCCTGCCCTGCTGTCCTGTGTGCTGGCAGAGCACAAAGAGGAGGGTGTTGAGTTGGGCTCATGCTCCCTGCAAAGGATGTGCTGCAGCAATCCCTCCCAGCTGAACATTCCTAAAGGGTCCAATGCATTGAGCACTGGCATTGTCATCCTTCCTCTCGGAGTGTCTGCAAGGACACAGATTTTTCTCCATGAAGAAAGTTGAATGGTTTTTTGTTTGTTTTAAAAAGAGCACAAACCCCACTAATGGTGGAGGAATTGGTGACCAGAGCACGTGCCTGTCTGCACACAACACCAGCAGCCCTAAGACCAGATCCAGGGGGAAGCAGCACTCCAAGAATGTGACTTTTGCTGGCACCTAATTAGCCCTGCAGTGCACTGCTGCTGGTCCATGATCAGGATCAAAGGTGATGAACCAGGGAATCCAAGCTGGAATTACTGCCCAGGTTTAGGACTCCACCAAAAGCAGTGAATTATCCCTTTAGCCCTTTTCCCAGCCCAGCCACGCTCTGCCCAGGCTGAGGGAAGGGGGGAGTGACTCCCAGCACGGGGGAATGTGTCCCCTCACTCATTATCCTGCCACAGCAGGCTCTGCTGATGTGCCCTTCAAAGCTTCCACACTGAGCTGGCTCAAAACAAAGCTTGGCTTTGCCAGTCCATTAACTCAGCAACACTCACCCTGAGCCTCCAAGAGGTGAGGGGATGCTGTGATAAACAAGCTGCACAGACACCAAGCTCAGAGCTCTTCCCTCCACAGCTCTGTAACCTTTAATTTAACCAGCATTACTGTCTCAGGAAATGATGCTGCTCCTGCACTGTCCAGCAACCTGCTCCCTGAAACTATTAATCCAAACTCCAGCCCCAGGTAAAAGCTCGGTGTCCCAATATTCAATATTTCTGATCCACTTCATTAAGGAACAGTTCAATAAACAGCAATGCAAAGAGGGGAAGCACTCCCAGCTGCTCTGCAAGTTATGAGGATGGTAAGTGGAAAAAAAAAAAAAAAAGCTCTGGGAAGTGTTTACCCCTTCATCTCCCAAATAATTAGGAATACATGAGATCATGTTACACTTCCTAAACAGGGTGTGGTAATGGCTCCTGGGAATACAACCCAGGGACAACAGTTTGTCACAGTAAGGCAGCTCTGGGGGTTCCAGTGGAAATGGGAACCATTTGTTTCCCTTCTGCAGTGCAGCAGGAGCTGCCACACTTGTTAAGGAGCAGCAGGGACAGCTCCAACTGGGATTGTTTTAAATTACCCACAGAGCTCCTGGGTGTG
The DNA here is from genome assembly GCF_003945725.1 of Corapipo altera. Taxonomy (NCBI): domain Eukaryota; kingdom Metazoa; phylum Chordata; class Aves; order Passeriformes; family Pipridae; genus Corapipo; species Corapipo altera. The sequence continues at coordinate 10,683,893 of NW_020884895.1, forward strand.
CAGGCACTGGGCTGGGCTATAACTCCCTGAAATGGTGCTCCCCGTGCTCTGCAGGAGCAGAGAATAAAATGTGACACAAAGCATCCTGTAATTACAGCTCTGCTTTATGGAACATCACTGATACACCACGGGATGGATGACACAGCACCCAGGGGCTGCTGCTGCCCCAAACTGGAGCAGCTCAGGAGAGGCTGAACTGAAATGAGTGATGGGTTTGTGAAAAAACAAGAGCCTTTATTGTTTTGGGAGCATGTGAAGAACAAACCTCTGCCTTTCCAGGCAGTTCTACAAGTCCTTAATCTCTTAACATTGATTTCTGGAGGGGGGCTCTGCAGAGGTCTCACCTTGGGACCTCCTGGGGGCAGAGGGGAAGGCAATTCCTGCTCCCAAAGGGATTATTGTCCACAAAACCTGCTCCATTAGGTGATGCAGCTCCAGGATGCACATTCCTCTTGCTTTGGGAAGAAGGAATCAGACAAGGCTAATCTCACCTAAAAGATAACAGGACAGCTAATGTAGAATCATGGAATATCCTGAGCTTGAAGGGACACACAGGGATCATCAGTCCAACTCCTGGCCCTGCACAGACACCCCAACAATCCCACCCTGTCCCTCAGAGCATCATTCAAACCCTCCTGGAGCTCTGGCAGCCTTGGGGCCGTGCCCACTGCCCTGGGGAGCCTGGGCAGTGCCCAACCACCCTCGGGGTGAACCATTTCCTGAGATCCAGCCTAAATATACACCAGGGGGGTAATAAATGCTGTAGCCTTTTACCCCTCCAATTCCCCTTTATTACAAAACTATCACATGTAGGATGGCTGCAGAACTTCTCCTCTGCCCAAAACCTGTCAGGCCAGACCTCATCCCCTCTGCCCCCACCCCTGCATTGCTGACTGGCCCCTGCATCCCTGGATATGCCCTTTCCCTCCTGCCCCTCCTTTGCATCCCAACCTGCATTTCACCTGCTCCTGAGAACAAGGAAGCCCTCAGGCTCCAAAGCAGTTTTAAAAAATTGTTTCAGTCCTACAACATTAAGCTGCTTATTACAGAACAGCAGCTTCACCCCTGGGCTGGAGCAGGTGAATAAATCTTCCCCCAGCAGGTTGGTTTTGCCCCCTCAGCCCTTCTCCCTTTCAATGATACCTTGTCCCCTGCATTGCCCTGACAGATTTTTGTATGCATAACTTTTTCCAGATGGCAGATTCAGCGCAGACAGTGATTTCCATAATTTAAATCTGCTCACTGGCATAAATTACATCCCAACACCCCGCGGGTTTCCTTCCAGCTCGGGCAGTGCCCAGGCAGGGGGATGGATCCCAGGGGGCTCTGCAGTACCCAGCTCAGCAATGGCACAGGTGGAAGAGCTGAAATGAAGGAATTATTTCCTCCTGGCCATAACTCAGAGAGGGGTGTGCTCCCAACAGCAGCACTGCTGTGCTGGAGGGAGCTCCATCCACAGGTTTAGCTGGGAGGCTGCTCCAGAGTCAGGGAGAGCTGCTGGGGACACATCTGGGCTTTGCCACGAGGAGAAACACAAGGTTGTGCTCCAAGTGAGCTGAAACAAATACCCCATCAGCGATTATCTTCTCCCTGAGATCAGGGCTGTCACCTCTCCAGGATGCAAAGCAGCACATCCCTCAGAACTGTGTCCACAGGGCCAGGTGGGACACAGCCCCCCCAGACAGGAGCCTCCCACCAAATGTGAAGTCGTTCACCTTCCAGAGAGCTCCAGTTTATCCTGAACAGAAGTTTCTGTCCCCAAATACACCCAGCAGCGAGTGAAACCCAAAAGCACTCCGACCAGAAATGTGCTGGCAAACACGGAATGCAAATGTATTCCTGTTCCAGGGAACATAAGTCTGAATCCCAAAATAAGCCCCAGTACCAACTAAAACACACACATTTCCCCACATCTTGTCTTGCTTCCATCAATTCAGTGGCACGAGGAGGCAATTGCCATGGTTAACATATGCACTGCATTAAGGCTGGCCAAGATTTCACATTCTTTTGTTAATTTGGCAGAGGGGAAAGACACAATAGAAGAGAGCCCTACAATTTGCAGCCATCTGTGATACTGCAAACAGTAATAAACTTGAAAAGTGCTGTTATTATATGTTACCACTCCGAGCCAGCCAATGTCTTCAAACATTTATGCCTCTTATGTCTAAATTAATGCCTCTTAATTTCTGTACTGAAAATGTGTTTCCAGCCTTCTCTCCCCATTACATGACCATTAATCTTGTCCACTGGATTGGGCTCCCTGAGTACAATACAATTTACCCTGTCAGAGATCACTGCAGGGCTCATTTTTATAAATGTAAGATGCTGAATTACTTAATTACTTAATGCTGTTATTTTTAGGGCTGTGACAGGCACCACGAGCACTCAGTGTCTTGGGCCACTTCATCTCCAGGCAGGGAATCCCCCTCTGGTGGGGCACATCCATCACCTCAGGACGTGAACACGAAGCTCTCCACCAATTAAACTGAGAGTTTCAATTAAAATTTGTGTCAGAATATTCATGGGGCTTCTCCCAGTGACAGGTTTCCCTGCAACTCCCCTCCCCCAGCCCTGGGTGAATATGTTTTCTGTCCTGATGGTGAATCTCCTGTCAACCTTCTGCCAGGGAAAAATTCCAGAGGCTCTTCTGCAGCCGTGGGGGGTCACATCCATCATCCTCAGGCCTCTGTTCTACTTTTAATTATGTCCCTTCCAATCATAAACCCACGGAGAACGTGGCTTTTAAATTGCAGAGCAGCCATTAAATTCCCTGCTCCAGTGACATTAACCTGCTTTGTTTCTTGGAGGAAGGCAGAGATTACCTTGTTTTCGGACTTCACAAAAGATAACTTTGCCCAAAGTCACAATCACTTTAAAATTACTCATGTTTTGTGTCACACACTCTCTGTGATGCTGCATTGAGCTCTGAGAATCATTTCCAATCAACAGCAGTGCTTGTAAATGGGTAATCCAAGATCAATCCTTCTGCCTGGGACACACAGCTCAGTTTGAACACTCTGCTTTAATTTTACCTAGTTAATAAAATAAATTATGATGTTTTTCCACGTGGTTTATCCCGTTTATGATTAACTTACAAAATCTACTGCAGTGTCAGTGATTTGGCAAATACTTCAAACCCACTATATCATCATTTAAAATCCGTGAACCAAAGCATCAAATGTCACAAAACTCAATTAAAAAAAAAAAAAAAGAGTTACTTTAAGAGTACAGTTTGGGTCTGTACTTTTAGGTATAAGCAGATTCCACTTTTGTGACTATTGGGATGAGGAGTTTAACACAAATCTAAGCAGTTCCTGAAACACTGACCCAAAAATGGGTTTACACACATGTGTCCCCCCCCTTTAGGCTGAGCTTAAACCCCAGCAGCAGCTCCCAGGCAGTTTTGGCATCTCTGCCTTTGTGAGTGGACATTTTCCATCCCAATTCCAAAGCAATCCCGCTGATGTTTGGGATCAATGAGCACCACAACAGCCTTGCTGTTCAATGGAAAATGCCCCATCAGGCACTGTTGGCCTCCTGCATTTCCCAGGGAAAGAAGGAAAAAAGAGGGGCTAAAAGCTTGGGATGTTTTGGGGAGAGGAAAAACAGAAGACTAAAATTTAGGCACCTAGAAAAACAGAATGCTACACACTCCAGGTTCCTGAGAAATTACAGCCTTGAGGATCTTTTGGGGAGGATTTAAAATAAAATATTATTTAAAAAACAACCTAAAGAAGGAATTGCTATGGTATTGCCCAAGGAAATGACCCTCACTCTGTGTTTGGAACAGCCTGGAAGATGGTGTTTGCCCTGACTGACAATTTTCATCCAAGGCTAGAAAAGCAAAATAAAAAGACAAAATAACTGGAATTAAATCACGTTTCTCTCTCCCAAGCAAAGTGGGGAAGGAGGTGGGAGACAACAGAAGCAGTGGGAGTGTGATGGGTTCCCTGAAAGCCTCCCCCAGCCAAACAAAGGCTCCCAGAGGTGCCAAAAGGATGATCCCTCACTCACCCAGCCAGGTTTTCCTGCCCATCACGACAGAAGATGTAAAACCACAGCAGAGCAGCATCCAAAGCCACACAGGAGAGGATTATTTTTAACTACACACTTGGATTGTGTTTGAAAAAATCACCTGCAGAACTTCAAGGGCAAACACACACACCCCCCCCATCAGTCTGCACAAGCAGCAAGAGCTTAGAAAGCACCTTCTGCCTCTTCTGGGGCTGATTTATGTCCCTTGGAAGGTGAGTTGGGTGATGGGTGACACTTCTCAGAGTAAATCTGAAAGCCTAAACCCCCCAAAAAAAAACCAAACACAACCCTTTCTTACAATTGTGACTGGAGAAAACAACTGTAATAAATTCCTTGTCTGGGGAATACATGTAGGGAAGGCATTTTCCCCACACCCCAGCACGTGGAGAACCCAAAGGCCTCTTTCCTGATGGTCTTGGTGCTGGTGGAGATGGGATTGAGGGTCTCTTCAGCTCTCTGTTGCTGTTGGCACGAGCACTTTAAGCCAGGCTCGGCCCAAGAAAACCTAAATCCCAAATAGTCGAGTGTATAAATCCCTGGAAGTGTCCAAGGCCAGGCTGGAGCAACCTGGGCTAGTGGGAGGTGTCCCTGCCCATGGCAGGTGGTGGGACTGGATGGGCTTTAAGGTCCTTCCAGCCCAAACCATTCCATGATTCCACAAAACCCAGTTGAGCAACATCAGAATTGGACACTTCCCACGGGAAGCAAAGCCCTGCAGCAGCTCCAGCCAGGGGAGCTGTGAAGTTCAGCCCAGCTGGAGGGACCACAGGGCAGCAGCACCGAGAGCTTTGAGCCTTTCAGTTCATCCAGTGAGACCCTTGCCCAGAATCCCGGGATAATCGTGGGGGAGACGCTTCCCAAGGGAGGGAACAGCACTGCACTGCCACTTTGATTCCCACATAAATCAGAATTGCCCACCCAGGAGCTCTGCTGGCACCAAATTACCTCTGACAATGAGCTGCTGCTCGAGGAGAAGAATTTCTTTAAGCTAAGCCTAAAATCCAGGAACCTTTTATGGAATCAAGACCATGGAGCAAAAATGCAGAATCACCCAAATGACTCTCACCCTGCAAGCAGGATTTCCACAGGACATGAATAACTGGTTTAAACAAAAGGTTCCTTAAAGAACTGCTCATTTATTCACCTTTGAGCACATAAAACACTTTAAATACTTAAAAACAGCTTAACTGAAGCAATTTAAAGTATTAAGTGTTAATAAAACCCCCTCATCTGAAAGGTCCGTGTTTCTGAAAGCAGCTTGTTTACGTTGTTTCTTCTAAAATAAACCGAGTTGAACACTGTCCAAGTGTTGTTTTAATAAATGTAAATAATATTCTGAAGCAGGGATGAAGTGGCAGCAGTTGGGGGGTAACTGAGCTTCCATGGAATGTCAATGAATTCCCTGCTTGAGTATCAGGGACAAAATGAGCAAAAACTTTCCCAGTTTGAAAGGAGCTTCCCAGAGCTCCAGAGCTGCACTTTTTTTATTTATGTAGGGAAAAGAGATGAGCAGCAGATGAGATTAACAGCAAGTCAAACCTAATGAAGACTGTAAAGAACACTGAATTTGGGTGAAATTAAGGGCAGATTAAACTTGTCATTAACAAGTGAAATGCAAGAGACACTGGAGAATGTAATTAAGATTTAAGTGTAAACCTCATGGCAATATTCCTGCAGCTGGGAGGTTAGACCCAGGCTGGGAATCATGGAATGATTAGGGCTGGAAAAGACCTTTAAGGTCACCAAATCCAACCATCAACCAGCAGCACCACTACCACCACTAAAAAAGCTCCTCCAGTGCCACATCCAGGTGGTTCTGGGACACTTGGATGAAGCCTCAGCCCATGGAAAATCACCAGAGTGGCCAGGCTGGGGAAAAGCTTCTCATTTCCATGGATTACATGGATTACAGAGATTTCTGGCATTGAATACTGGCATTTTTTGGAAAAGGAGCACAAAATTCCAACAGAACCCATGAAATGCTCTCCCACAGCAGCCCCTGAGTTCAGGAGAAGACATGGCCCAGCAGGATCTTGCCAATGGAAAGGCAGGTTGGGATATCCAGGATAAAAGGATAACAATGGATAGGTGACCACAGAACTCCCAGCTGAGGCTCTGGACCACAAGGTGAGTGGTTTCCCCTGACAGGATATCAGTGACCTGCTGCCACCACTGTGGCAGGGGCACCTCTGCCCCATTTACCCACCTGGGGCTTCAGGGAGGGCACATTTATTAAAAAATAAATTAAAAAAAAAATTAAAATAAGAACATAAGTTTTGGGGTTTTTTTCACCTCCTCCAGATTGCACATTGCCAGTGAACACACATAAAGCTGGTAAATCAATGGTAAGGCAAGATAAAAATAGTTAAAAATAAGTTTATAATTTATTACATTTCATACAAAGGACAGGGAACTCTGTCCTCAGTCACTGCATGAAAGACTTGGAATGGGAAGGAGATAAAAAGTGAGGAGAAAGATAAAAATAGAGAAAAACTAACATCAAACATTCCAATTTTACTTCCTAGTCCTTCTTTCCTTAAGTAGTCTCCAAGTAATTTAGGAGATGGGAGGAAATCTCTCCTAACAGGATTCATAACATATAATTCTTCAATTCTAAAAAATAAAATATGATGTTTTCCCCATGGTTTATCCCATTTATGATTAACTTACAAAATCTGCTGCAGTGTCAGTGATTTGCAAAATACTTCAAACCTACTGTATTATCATTTAAAATCCATGAACCAAAGCACCAAATGTCACAAAACTCAATTAAAAAAAAAAAGTTACTCTAAAAGCCGTGAATATTTGTGTTTCACATTTGCAAGTTCTCCTCTGCAAACACAGAAGGTCAGAAATACATTTTTTTCATTAAAAACGGGAAGCAAGACCATTTCTGCAGAAAATGGAGCTGCAAAACAAACAGAAAGTTCTTCCTAATACTGAGGCATCGACACCACCTAATTTGACCTCACAGACCTGATGCAGAAATCTCCACTAAAGCAAAAAGTGCAATTTTAACCATATTTCCCTCTTCGGGTTTTGCTCTTTCAGGGTCTTTTTTGATGAAGTTCCACTAAAACCTGCTTTGGATTCACCCCAGAGACACCTCCTGGCTTGAGAAATAAGAGCTGAGGTCACATTTTTGACTACAGCACTTCCAAAAGTGTTCACTTGGACTGATCAGGGGTTTGTGTTTGTTCCTAATGGATGTTCCAACAGGAAGTGTCACAGGAAAGGAAGGGATGAATTAAGAACTTTGCATTGGGCTTTAAAATAACCCTGAGTATCCCCAGAAAGAAGAGCCAACCTTTGCTGGGTTGTACCACTGCTGTCAACATCCTGATTGCTGCAGGAATTTAGCCAGAGCAAGGTCTGGACTGACTGGAATACACAAAAAGGGAATGATCCATTCACCCACCCTCGACAGGAAGGGGGGGAAAATAAAAGGAACAAAATCAACACAACCCACAAAATCCAGAGGCTTCTCTGCCTGTCACCATCTCCAGCAGGCACCTGCAGACCAGGCAATGCTCCCATACACCTCCTTCCCCACAGCTTCCAACTGTGTCCCAAAGATTTTAATTCCTGGGCTTTCACAGATTGCAGACTGGTTTGGGCTGGAAGGACCTTAAAGCCCATCCAGTGCCACCCCCTGCCATGGGCAGGGACACCTCCCATTGCCCCAGGTTGCTCCAAGCCCCATCCAACCTGGCTTTGGACACTCCCAGAGATGGGGCAGCTGACAGCAGTTGTCTTTCCATCATCTGTCCATGAGCTGATAAATGAAGGGATGATGCTTTGGCAAAGAGCTGCTCTGTGGGAACAGAGCAAGGACAGGTTTTCTGAGGAAAGATCATTTCAGTACAACCATTCCTCAGCTGCACCTCCCTGTGCTTTAGGACAGAGTTTAACTAAACCCCAGCTCTCACAAAGCCTCAGGAGTGACTCTGCTCCCAGAGCTGTGCTCTCCGTGTTCCTGGAGAGCCCAGGGAGGGCATTTTTCAGGGCAGAAATGCCAGCTGAGAATCAGCTGAAGTGATGCAATTTTCTCCCAAGGATAACAACCCCGACTCCAGTGTCTGACACTGTCTGACCTTTGCAGCTGCAGCTCTGTCCTGGACAAGGATGGGAAAACAAAAGGGAAAGGGAAATCCTCCAGCTGGGAACAGAGGATCCTGTGACCCAATCCTGCACCAGCAGGTACCACAGCTCAGGGATGGGAAGGGCCCACCAAGAACATCCCTGGTTGCCCTTCAGTGTTTTACAGGTTTATCCTTGGTTGCCCTTCACTGTTTTCCTGGATGTGATGCTCAGTTAATCTCCACACCCCTCGAGTTCCCATTCTAAATATTGGGTTTCTCCTTGTGCTTTCAAAAAAAATCATTTATTTCCTGGTTGAAATATGAAAGTCTGTCCTACATTACCCGAGGTGGGCTACGGGCAGAGGTGGTCACATCCCATTTTACCAGCAGAGATGGAAAATCCCTGAGTGAATCCTGTCAGGACTCACTGTCAGGGATGAGCTTATGGTAGGACTTGTGGAAACAGAGGGAAAAAGGGTCACTCCAAAAGGATTTTCCTTGTTCCTGATCATTCTCAGCAAGAGTAGAGCTGTAAGGTGTAGGGAGCTGCATTTTTTAATGCATTCTAGGATTGTATAAAAGATGTTTCTGTTCCTTAACCAAAGATTAAAGCCATGAGCCCTCGAGCTCCAGTGCCTGACTGGTGCTCCAGCACCAACACAGTCCTGGCTGCTTATCCCAAACTGCTCTACCCAGACAACAGAATGTTTCCAAGGCCCTGGAAGGAAGTGCCAGAGCTGCTGGGTCTGCTTTGCTCTGATGAATCCCCTATTCCTGAGGGGGTGGGAATGCAGCTCATTAGGCCCTTTGTCGAGGTGTGGCCGCTGTTCCTGCTGCTCCCTGGCAAGGGAATGTTGGCAGCAGCTCCTGTGATCACCAGCCACTGCTGCTGAAAGATTGCCAAGCCTAATGTTTCTGGGATGATGCCCAGGATGGCAAGAGAAAGCTCGGGCTCAGCTCCCTGGGATGCAGCAGGAATGGCTGGGATGGATGTACCAGGAGGGCAGGGATGGCTGGGATGGATGTGCCAGGAGGGCTGGGATGGCTGGGATGGATGTGCCAGGAGGGCAGGGATGGCTGGGATGGACATGCCAGGAGGGCAGGGATAGCTGGGATGGATGTGCCAGGAGGGCAGGGATAGCTGGGATGGATGTGCCAGGAGGGCAGGAATGGCTGGGATGGATGTGCCAGGAGGGCAGGAATGGCTGGGATGGATGTGCCAGGAGGGTAGGAATGGCTGGGATGGATGGCAGGAATGGCTGGGATGGATGTGCCAGGAGGGCTGGGATGGATGTGCCAGGAGGGCTGGGATGGATGTGCCAGGAGGGCTGGGATGGATGTGCCAGGAGGGCTGGGATGGATGTGCCAGGAGGGCTGGGATAGCTGAGATGGATGTGCCAGGAGGGTAGGGCTACAGGAGGTGGGACCATGGCAAGAATAAACAATATGGGCTAAATTAACACCCTACAGTGAGGACTCTTTATCAGGGATGAACGGTAGGAATAGAAGGCAAAAGGTCACTCCAAAAGGATTTTCCTCTTTCTTTATCATTCTCAGAAGGAACAGAGCTTTGAAGGGTAGGAAACTGCATTTTTGATGTATTCTTGTATTGGATGAAGGTGTTTCTGTGCCTTAAAGAAAGCCAGTACAGAAAAAGCTACAAAATGGTCTGGTAGGTTTTCTTCTTTAAAAAACACACAACAAAACCAACCAAAAAAGGCATCTTTGGGTTTCTTGCAAACGTATCAACCTTTTCCTGAGGAGCTTCTCAAAACATTCCTACTGGACCAGGAATAGTTTATATTTCCTACAGTCAAAAGCTTCTGTCACAGAATCACAAAATCCTAGAGAGGTTTGGGTTGGAAGGGACCTTAAAGCCCATCCAGTCCCACCCCCTGCCATGGGCAGGGACACCTTCCACTAGCCCAGGTTGCTCCAAGCCCTGTCCAACCTGGCCTTGGACACTTCCAGGGATAGGGTAGCCACAGCTTCTCTGGGCAACCTGTGCCAGGGCCTCCCCACCCTCCCAGTTCTGTCCTGAGCACTTGACACCAGCCATGAAACACTTCCAACACACCCCAAAGAACAGCTCCTGTGCATTTGGGACAGTGAACAGAGGGCTTTATTATTATTATTATTTTATTTCTCCAGTTTGTACTCAGAGGAAACTGCTTCCTCTCAACTCCTGAGTTTAACAAATACCCAACCCCAATGAAAATCTCCCGCCCTGTTCTTCAGGGAGACAAATGTACCACGGGAACAACAGCACAAAGCTGATAAAAACCTGCTCAAACACAGTCATTAAACCTGGAAGCAGCAACACAACCAAGGCTGAGTCAGGTCCATCCTGCTGACACCCAGCCAAAGGCAACACTCGAGTTCCAGGGACAATTCAGCTCTAGGACACAGCCCCAAAACCCAGCCCAGGGAGTCCCAGAGCTTTGGGTGGTTGGGACTTGCTCAGAGAAGCAGGTTCTGCCCAGCAGCATCTCCACAGACTTTGCAATTCCCAGTCACCTTTCCCAGGGGGAAAGGCAGCTTTCCAGAGACAATGGGAGCCATGGAGGCTGAGGAAGAGCAGCCACCTCTCTCCAGAGCCTGCAGGTTATTCCACAGGGCAAGTTCCACATTTTGCTCCCCCCACGACACATTTGAACACTCCTCCTTTCAAGGTGCAAATGTGGACGATAAACAGCTCCAGGAGATCCCTCTCCACTCACATTCCCAACCCTCCCAAGAAGAGGAATAACACTTTCTTACCTGTTTTTCACCATCACTCAGGTCCAAGGGTGCAGAGGGAGGCTCAGACACGGGGCAGGGGAAAGGCAAAGCTGGGTCTCCCTGCTCCAAAAGGCTCCAGCTCCCACCCCACCGGGGTTGAGATACCAACACCTCAGGAATTGGCCTCCTCCTCCCTCAGCCAGCATGGATGGGGCTAATTCCCAGGATTTCAGGTGCAGCAATTAGAGTTATTACCACAGACACCCTCCAGCAGACACCTGGTTGCTTCTAGGCTGATGCACCGAGGTGGCACATCATGCACTGAGAGGGGAGTGCTCCATAAAACCCCCGAATTCCTGGAAAAACTGATTATCCCGAGAGGGAAACCAACCTAGAGACCACCAACACATGGAATTTGTTCTTGTCCCGGGCTGTTGGCTGGGTGGGAAGAGCAGGGAAAGCTGCAGGGAGCAGGGGATTTGTGTCACCGAGGATTGTGACGACCCTACAAAGTGTTTGTACAAATCCTTTTGGGAAATTCCAGCCGTGCTGGGAGGACAAGGGCTGGGGAGCACTTCCTGCAAATCCCTTTGCTCCTAAGGAGCTTAGTTGTTTTCGGATATGTCCCTAAAATTGGCCACGGTGGGTTGATGACACCGATCTCCGCATCCAGCTGCTCGCACGGAGCATCCAACACGACATTCTCAGTCCTGGGCTGGAATTCCTGGAAAAGTTCCCCCTGTTCTCCTGCTTTTATTGTCCTAATTCCTCACCAGCACAACGTGGCTGCTGTTGAAAAGCACCTTTGCATTTAATAGCCCTGTTGAACACCTACATTTTACGGGTGTTTTAAACACTCCAAATTTAACAGTCCTATTTAAACACCTCATTGAATTCTGAAAATAACCCCGAGTTTTACTACGAATTTCTTTTGCCACGGACTGGTAATAGGGATTTTTGAGAAAAACCTGAATCCAGTTACCCAGTGTAATGTGTGCTGTATTTATTTGGGCACTGAGCTTGTCACAGCTCTTTTTCAGTGCTTAAGCAGTAAAATTTCATTTGGTTCCCTGTTGGGGTTCTTTTGCCTGCTGTAAAAAAAGACCCTACGACAGGGAAATTTTCCTATATTCAGCATAATTGTGTCTTTATATCTCATGCATTACAGCTCTCCTACCCCAAGAAATAATTCAGTGTGATTCCCCTCCTTGAAAGCAGGAGTTTCAGGTGGGTGAGTGGTTTATATCCCTGATTTTTCCTATTTAGGAAATGACATATCTGTTGCTTTTAGCACCATGAAGGAGCTCCTCTGAGCCATCCTGGCCAGGGGAGGACTGGCTGTGACTGAGGAGCATTGTCACAGTCAATGCTTGGGGTCAAACACCATCTCCAACAGGTCTCCTGTTTCCAGGTGTCACTAAATCCATCCTCAGACTGCCTGGGGAATCCCCTCAGTGCCATGGGCTGGGAGCTCCTTTCCTCTTTGTCTCCCCACAGCTCAGTCTGGACCACCTCCTCCAATTTAATGGCCCATTTCAGTGTCTGCCACATCAGCCTGGTTCTCCCAACACCCATTTATCACCATTCCCAGTTTTCCTAAGGCCAACTTGAGGGCTCTGCTTTATTTAAGAGCCCTTTAAATGAAGTGTTGTCTCAGCTCAGCTGACTCCCCTCCTCACAGAGATGCTGAAGAAGAGCTGATCATTACTGTTCCCTCATAGATATTTCCCAAGCACTGCTTTTTTCATCTCAAAACCACTTTTTAGACTCTCTGACCTTGCTAAATGAAACTGTCTCCACATCCTGCCCAAGCAGAGCTGCCTTCACCCCGTGACCAAACTCCAGCTAAACCCCAGACATCCCTATTTTTTCCCAGGGCATTCCCAGGCACCCCTGGGGTAGCTGTGGGGGATTGTGCACGTTGTATTTACCCATCCAGGCTGGTGCAGAGGAGCAGTTTCGACTCAGATGCCAGCCCCTGTTGCTCAGGGGACATCACAGTGAGCTGGGACAACACCTGGCGGTTCCACATCTCCTGCCCACCTCAATTCTGGCCCTCCTGGTGCTCCAGGATGTCACAATGCAGGTTTTTCAGGTGTCAAAAGTGTTGAATATTTGGTTTAGTGTGTTTTCCCAGCTGAAATCAGGACACTTAAGAGCCACAGGTACCCAAAACAGTAAAATTTCACCTTCAGAGAGCACAGCACAACCAATATGTCATTTACTGCTGTATTTTCTGTGGCATCCAGGGAAATTGCTGTAAGTACAAACACCTGCCTTGCATTTGATCTCAGCCCCGTGTTTCAGGTCTGTACAAGCTTCTGAACACAAAGCAAGGATTTAGCCCTTGGGCATAGAAATGGTCCCCTGGGTCTTATTGAGATTGCAGGAGTCTACAAACTGCAGGAGTGAGAACCTGCAGGGGCCTCAACCGACATAAAATTGGAGTTTTAAGAGGCCAGAGATTTAAAGCAAGGGAAGGTCTCACATTCTATCTGTTCTTTGAAATGCACAGTGCAGGCAGGGGGGGAAGTGTTGGACACAAAGCCAGAGGCTTTTCCAGAGCTGCACTGAGAACATGAAGTGAGTGCCAGCACCTCATTGCCCAGGGAAATTCTTTATGGATTTCTTTTATTTATAAGACTCCTGTGGAGCTCCTCCAACCTACTGGAAAGCTGAAAAACTTGAACCAAGGCAGTAAAAGGAATGAAAACACATCCAGCTCTAGGTAAATCAGGTATTCCTAAAGCAGCCTTTTTTTTTTTTCCTGTGCAATTTAGCAAATGAGTTTACATTGTCTGACAAGTTGTCCTGGAAAACATAAAAGCTCAGATTAATTCCAGCTTTGTCGAAAGGATAATTCAATATTTGCTTCTTTCCAGCCACCCACACGAGAGCCGGGAGCAGTGGCAGATCCATCAATACCGACATGCTAAACCTCCTCCTCCTCCTTTCCCACTGGGTTAAGAGGAGCAGCAGGGAGGGGATTGTCTGGGCAGGAGGGATCCTCACCCCCTGGGTCGGATCCCTGCCCATGGAATGCCTGAGGAAACACTCCCAGCCAGCTGGGATTCCCTGTGGTGTCTCCTGTTCCTCTGCTCAGTCTCCTCGGAGCTAAAATCCCCCCGGTTTAGTTTCCACCCTGTGGTGTTTCCATCCAGCCGCTTCCATCCATCCCATTCTGCTGGATAGCCTTGGAATGGTGTGGACACATCCCAGCAGTGTTTGGAAAAGCCTCGTGGGCTGTTTGTGCCCTGGACAGAGTGGGTGCCCCGTTTGGGATGTCCAAGAACACCCTGGGGGAGCTGCTCTTGAGGGAAGCTCTGCTGAGAGAACACAGGATTCTCCCCTAAACCAGCCTGGAAATCTGCGAATCTCTGCCTGTTACAACTCCTGGGGCAGGAACGCCAAAAATAAAGGCTCGATCAATCCGAGCTGAATGACTTCAGTCCCCTGCCCACCGGGGGAGCCCGGATTGGTCCCGCCGCGTTCCCTGGATGACTTCATCGGGATCCAGCCCCGCTCCCCGCGCTGCTCCCGGCACAGCCCGCGGCTTTTCCCCGCTCACAAACAGCTGAACTCTTGGCTCCGGGAGCCCTGCATTGATCTGCTATTCCAGGGCTCGGATTCCTGCGGAATCCCGAGGCCGAGCCCCCCGTGGTTTCACCCCACGAACCGCAGCCACGGTTTTTTTCCCCCAATAATTGCAGAGCCAAAGGCAGAAGGCTGTTAAAGCCGGAGAAATCCCGGCACGGCAGCGTGGCCAGCGCTCGGCACAGCCCTCCCAATTCCCAGGCATCTTCTCCAAACTGTCCCCACACGGAGATGCTTCTCCCCTTTCCCAGCCCCACATCTCAGCTTCCCCGATAAACTCACACGGTAGGAATCGCATCTGCTAAGCTCCGTTTGTTCGAACCTCAAGGAAAAAGTGCTGCCTGATCCACGATTCCTTAAGGGAATCAGCCCGTGCATCCCTGGCTGGCGAGTAAAACAAACAGCATCCGTGTCCCGCTGGGCTCCGCCGCCCCCCGGCATCCCGGATTTAAGGAGTTCCGAGGAAGCCGCGCTCCCCAAAACCCCCCGAAGCTGCACGAAGGGGGAGGTTTAGGGCTTTATTTAGAGAATGAAATCCCTTACCAGCCGCATCGTGAAGTTCCACCCGCGGGGAAGGAAGGCAGGAATCCCACGGCCACACTCCCGGCTGCTCCCAGGCTGGGGCTGGGAATAGCGGGAGGCAGGGAAAGCTGCGAACCTCGGAGTTGAGCTCGCCCTGGAGGCACCAGAAAAACCTCAAAGAGGGGGGAAAAAAAAAAAAAAAAAAAAAAAAAAAGAGAGAGAGCCAGAGCGGGAGCTCGCAGCCCACAGCCAGCGAGATGAGAAACTTCTGGCAACTCTCCAGCGCAGGGATGGATTCGCTGTCATTCCGAGCCGAGCAGCCGCGGGAATGAAGGGAAACTTGGATTTACAGGCGGCAAAGATGTGCAGCCCGTTTGGTCAGGAACAATGCTGGAGCCAAAATGAAATCGTGTGGTAGGTATGGACACACATAGACACATATATTCTATACATATATATATATATATCTCCACATTTTATATATATATTTGCCAGCACAAACTTCAAATAGCTCATTCCATCAGCTTGATGTAAATTTTATTTATATATATATATAAATAGCGTATTTTTATTTATATATATATAAATAACATATTTTTATTTATATATTTATAAAGAAGCCAAGGTGCCAGCACGAACTTCAAATACCTCATTCCATCAGCTCGCTGTAAATTGTATTAAACCCACACACAGTGGCAACTCAAATTCCTATTCTGCCTCAAAGTGGCTTCCCAGGGTTTTATAACACTCTTTAGGCACATAAACAAATTTCTTTAGGGTTTTTTCTATTATTGCCAAGAAGCTGAAATGCGTTTTATGGAGATAATTCAGATGATTTCAGGCACGTGGTGAAAGTGTCAGTGAGCTGAGACTAAACTTGTCCAAATGTTTATGCTTTTTCAGGCAATAAGGGGAAAATAAACAAGCCCAGAGTTAAGATAATAAACAAAAATATTAATAATTCCAAATTTTTCACAGGTCAAAGGACTCCCTATGGGTCACTAAGAAAGCGTCAAAATCTGAATATGCAGAACATGCAAAAATTGGTGG
Source organism: Corapipo altera (assembly GCF_003945725.1). Taxonomy (NCBI): domain Eukaryota; kingdom Metazoa; phylum Chordata; class Aves; order Passeriformes; family Pipridae; genus Corapipo; species Corapipo altera. The sequence continues at coordinate 10,699,897 of NW_020884895.1, forward strand.
TTTGAAATGCTGGGAGTGAAAATGCTTAATTTTGATGCTTCCCACTGAACCCCAGCACGTCAGGGATGTGCAGTCTGCTGTGTTCAGAGGTTTTCCAGCCATGGATGCAAAAGGAATGTCAACTCAGGGAAAATTTGTAAATAAACACTTTCTTGGCATGAAAAGGGAAGGGAAAAATAAAAAAAAGGCTCCCCACAGTGTGGGTTAAACTGTGTGACTGAGGGACTGAATTCAGCTGCTTTCATTCCCTGCCCTGATAACACACTCCTGGAAAATGGGGCTCCCAAGTTCAGTCAGTGCCTGGGTAAATGTAAATATAAATATAAATATAGCTCCTCCTAATTACAGCTCTGCAAACTGGGAGTGAGGATCCTGCAGGTTTGGGTGGGTTTTAATTTAGCCAACAAAGGAGAGTGAGGAGTCGAGCAAAGCTGAATGACTGGAGGGATCCTTCCCTGTCTGTGAATAAACCAGCCCTGTGTGGGCAGGGAATCAAACTGGAACAAACAACCAGGAATTCATTAGTGACACAAAGCCCAGGGAGGGGGAAGAGCTCCGTGACACAAAGAGCAAAATATTTGGGGATGTTTAGAGGCAGAGAAATCCTCAATGGCAGTGATGCCACAGCCTTTGGATCCTCTCCAGAGCTCAGCTCCAAAGCTGAGGGACACCTTCCACTGGCCCAGATTGCTCCAAGCCCTGTCCAACCTGGCCTTGGACAATCCCAGGAATCCAGGGGCAGCCACAGCTTCTCTGGGCAACCTATGCCAGGGCCTCCCCACCCTCCCAGCCAGGAATTCCTTCCCAATATTTAATCTTTAAGGTTCTTCAAAGCCTAACCTTAGATCCCAGCCCAAGCCATCCTGCAATTCCAGACAGTTTCACCATCTAACAACCCACTCACCAAAAATTAGGAAACTACATCAGGGCTATAAAAATGGACAAAATCTTTGATTCCATGGAGGAAGTGAAGCCTGGGAGAGCCAGGAAAGGTAGGATCATGTATCTTATGTCACCTGACATAAGAGTTCCTGACTCCACAGGCTCCTCACCCTCCTGGGGCACAGAGAGTTTCTCAAGGACTCCATCCAGTCCTCAGACAAGTTCCCTGTTGCTCCACTCGTGCCTTCAGAACACCCATTTCTGTCCAATATTTTGGCAGCTGAAAAGGGAGATGCACTTTTTGATTGGGAAGCTGCTGAAGCTGCTGGAGGGTGTTGGACTTCCCGGCTCCGAGGGGCTGGGCAGAGGAAGGAGGGGTGGGAGCGAGCCAGGGGGGGTGAGGATTGGCTAAATAAGGGATTTTCCTGAGCTGGAGTCTGTCTAAATCACAATTGCTCTGAAAAAATACATAGCATGCTCAGTAGATAATTATTTCTTTTAATCTATCCTCTGTCCCCCCGTGACTGAGAAGGGACCTTCTGAGATATCACAAAACCATTAAGGTTGGAAAAAGAACGCAGCAAGTTTTGCTCAGAGCTGGTGTCTTTGGAGGTTGGGTTTGTTACCTGCTTTTCCTGGCTCCTGACATCCTGCTGTGTCCCTCCCTGCCCTCAGCCAAGTGTCCCAACAACCAGCACAGCCCTAATTCCAGCTCCAGCCCTTCATTTATCTTCACATGTGTTTCTCAGAGCTGAGACACAACTCAAACCACCTCAGCCTGAAACGCTTTAAGGGCTCTGTTACACATCCCTTCCCTGCACTTGAGCTGTTTTTTTTTCCCTCAGAGCATTGGATTTCTGCCTCTAGACCTTTCACAGAGTTGCCTTCCATTTATAACAGCAGATGATTGACTGAAAAACACTCTGTCCCTCCTTGAGCTGCTTTGCAAAGCGAAACAGGATTGAGAGAAATTTCTATAATACAATAACAAATCAAAATGAGGCAATTCCACTCCTCCCATGGAGCCAACACCCAGTTTCAGGGCCAAAAAGTTATGGTGGGCTGGCATTCGGTGCTTGGAGGACCCACCATGGGGGGAACATCAAATCCCTGTGCCCAGAAAGGCTTGGGAATGTTGCACCCACACATCCCACACCTTCCTTAGCACCAGGGACAGCATGGAAGTGTCCAGGGCCAGGTTGGACAGGGATGGAGCAACCTGGGCTAGTGCCAGGTGTCCCTGCACAGGGCAGGGGGTGGCACTGGAGGAGCTTTGATCCCTTCCAACCCAAACCATTCCATGATCCCACGATTTCTGAACTCGGCCTTTGGTTCCCATTTTGGTTTCCAGACGTGGTTTTTATGCCAGCACTGAAGTTCTGCCCATAAAAAGCTGCATTTCCAATCTGGAGAATATTGGGTAGAGACAAGTTTAATTTTTCCCTCGAATAAGAAGATCACTAGAAAGCTGCTCTTTGAGCCAAGTGCTTTAACAACACCCCAACTCTCATTTCTGTCATTTGCTTGTGGAAAAAAAAGAGAGGAAACAATGTCTTTGGCATTGCTACATCCCCCCTGACCCCCCCATTGTAACCTCCCATGGGTTTTACACCCTCTGTTAGGAAGATTTGTGTTTAACCAGGTTTTGTTCATGATCCCTTTTTCACACACTAAAATAAAAACAATTTAGAAGAAGAAATAACAAAGTAAACAGCAATTCTTGCACCATCTGCCTACCAGGGCTGAGCCATCTCGTGCACGAATCCACGTGCAGGGAGGCAAAAGGACTTTCCTCTGGCTTTGCTTCTCATGGAAGTGGGTTTTAGCCTGGGCATCAGCCCCAAATTTTTTTAAGCAGCTGCTGATTCTTGTTGCTTCTTCCTCCAGACAAAGGGCCTGGACTGGGGGCACTGGGTCCCTGGTCCTCCCTGTGCCCAGGATGAGCTCCTGTGATCCCAGGATCCATGTCCTCCTGGCACATCCCACAGGCTGCTGATCCCTCTGAGAGAGGGATCCCAAATCAGACTCTGCAGCAAAATACAATCACACAAGACCTGTGGTGGCCTCTGGTACCAACCTGTCCTCAAAAACATCATGGGAGAGATGTGGCTTTTCCTCTGCAAGAAAGGGAGCCCTGGGTATCCTGGGATAATTAATGACCAACCAGAATTTCTCTGTAAGATAATAATGCCCCATTAGGAACAGATCCCATTTTTATTATCCAATTTTTAGCAGAAATTAAAATTAAGTGCCACGTAGTGGAATTCAAAGTCAGCTAATTATAGCTCAGGGAAGGAGGAGCTACTTGCTGTGGACAGATCAGCTCCATTTGATGCAGAAAGAACCATCTCCATCTCCATCCCTTCCCTCCATCCCTTCCAGGTGACTTTTGCCCACCCCAAGCCCCTCAGGTGTCAGGGCAGTGATTGTCCTCCTCCCTACTTACACCAAACCAAGTTTTTAAAGAGTCTTTTTGAGTTCCTGATCAACTAAGAAATAAATATTCACTTTTTCCTGCAAACAAAGCCTGAGCACTGCTCTTTAACACCCAGGGTGAAAACGCTGATTTTTTTTTTTTAAACACCCAGTTTGTTTAAAGGAAGAATAAACTGAATCACTGAGAAATCTGGATTTTTCCAAAGGCTGAACGTTTCTCACCACTGGAGTTGGGCATTGCAGAGGCTGCAGGTGATTGCAGGAGTTAAGTTGCCACATTAAAAGGAGAAAAATCCATCTCAAATAATATCTTTCTAAGCCTTTTCCAAGAAGAGTTTACCAGGCACCATGAAACATTCCCCAGGAGGCTGCACAACTGCCTCCCACCATGTCCCACTAAAGGTGTACATTCATCTGCTCTCGGCCAGAAATCCTCATTTCTGAGCCCAAAGTAAAGATGGAAAGTTCCACAGTTCTTGCCTTGGGCAGCACATTCCTCTGTTCATTCCCAAATCTGATGCCGAGAAAACCACCCCTTGGTGCTTTTTCACATCTCCAAACCCCAGTTCTCCGTGGAGCTCTTTGTTCTCCTGTGCTCCAGCCCCTCTTCCTCACCTCTCCGGGCAGGAAAACCCTCCCTGCCCATCCCAGGAGAGGTGGATGCCCTTCCCTGGGTTCCCAAGAGCTCGTGACCAGCAGCACAACCACGGGCAGAGTTTGCTGGGTGGCCCTGGGAGAGCAGATGGAAAGGAAGCTGAGCTGGTTCCTGCTCGGAGCCTGGGAGAGCAGGAAGGATGCAAACAGCTCTGGCTGGGAAATCCAGGATCTGGGCAAGCTCCTTGGATCCAATCTGCTGCATTCCTACTTGAGCCCTTAAATAATGAGCACTCTCTGCCCAAGCAGCAGATTTGAAAGCAGCCAGTCAGCCAAAACCCAGGAGCTCCTGCATTCCCACCCCTCACCCCAAAACTGCCTGGGAACCCTCTTGTAAACAGCCCTAAAGCCAGGAATTAAATCAACAAAGCTAAAGGAATACTTTTTCTCACCCAGCTAATTAGTGGGACAAGATACACACAGTGTGGTCTGGGAGCTGCACTAAATACACATCCAGCCATACGTGTCTGTACATTGAATTTAAATAGGTTTAAAAACCATTTAAATGGTTTAACCAGCTCCTTCTGGAGGAGCAGTTCTCATCTGCTGAATATATAATAAAAGAAATAAAATACAGCCATATTTTTGCTGCTTTTTCTGAGCTTTGGCCCTTGGTTGTCTGATCAGGGATTGAGAAAGGTGGTCCAGCCAGACCAAGGGACAAGAGCTGGGCACATCTCCTGCCTCTTCTCCAGGGCACATCTGCAGTGGAGGCAACTCCTCCTGAGCCACAACCAGGGCACAATCTGCCTCCTGTCAAAGAAAAGGTATTTTAAGGTCTGTCCTTGGGTCAGACCTTAAGGTCTCCCATCAGAGGGATGTGTTTTGTGCACGTTGTGTCATCACATCCCCCAAAATCGAGGTTCTGTCATGAATTCTTTAAGGCTTTTGAGCAGCACTGGGCTAACAAGAGTCTTTTCCCTGTAATCTGATTTTGTGAAGCCTGAAAGGGTGGGTAAAACACCCCCACTGTGCACTGAGAGGGTTTTTGTACCCCAGAAACAGCAGATTCCTCATTGCTGGGGATCAGCTCCAGCTCGGGATTTGAAGCTCTGCACTCCCAGAATGCCAATGGAAGGAAGAGCAAAGCTGGCTCCCTGTGCTCCCATCCCATCCCTGGGGAGCTAATTAGTGTGGAAACACTTGCTGGAAGTGCTCAACCATCTCAGAGTGCTGGGCCTGGATGAGATTCCAACTCTTGGATCAAAAGCTCCGGGGCAGCTTTGACAGCCTTCCCCAAATTCCCAGGAACAGACTCCAAGATATTTAAGAATGCAATCACTAAACTGCCTCACTCAAATATTGGATTAAGCAGGAGTTGTCTCATCCAGCCCCCCATGCTCAGTTCTGTTATCCAACGGAAAAGGAATCCGGGATGGGGCTGTGGGCTTATCAGTCTGTAGGAAATGTTAATTCCTCTCGATTTTAAGCCTGGAAAACTGTTTCCAAGCATCCAGGAAGATGGGAAAACATGGCTCCTGCTTTTAAAAGGGGAAGAATGGAAAACCCAGTGAGCCTCAACTGTGTACAGGTGGGATTAAGGTGGGATATTGGGAAGGAATTCTTGGCTGGGAGGGGCCCTGGCACAGGTTGCCCAGAGAAGCTGTGGCTGCCCCTGGATCCCTGGAAGTGTCCAAGGCCAGGTTGGAGCAATCTGGGATAGTGGAAGGTGTCCCAGCCCTGGGACTGGATGGGCTTTAAGGTCCTTCCAACCCAAACCATCCCATGATTCTATGATAAGATGGGGATATCAGCTCTAATTTTTCCAGGGAAGGTGGTACATCCAAACCCATGTTTCCTGGTAGGACACATCCTGCCCAGGCAGCAGAGCCCCATCCCAGCTCCCCCAGGACTCACCACTCACTTGCAGCCTCAGATTTTCCTTGTCTGGACGGAAATGAAGAACTCCCCTTTCATCTACAAGACAAAAGCCTTTGTGTATTCGAATAAGATTTTATGCTCAATTATTATTTGATAATGTCAAATTATCAGATTATTTTAAAATAAAACCATTTCAGTAATTCCAAATTATTAAATAATTTTAAAGCAAAACCATCCCCTATAGAAACACCTGGAAAATACTGGATTTAGACATGAAAGCACCTGGAGATGACTTTGGATTCTCCCACCCCCATCAGCACTTCAGGGCCTGTGAAATCCCCCCTTCAGTCCTACCTGCTAATTAGCAAAACCCAATGTCCAAAAAAACCCCATTTGAACGGCTTAAGGAGCAACTGGTTTTTCTCCAAAGAAAATAAATTCCCTGGAATTTGGTGTTTAAGAGCAGAGGGAAGTGGCTGCAGCCCCAGTTTGGGCTCAGCCTGATGGATGTGCAGGGAAAGATTTACAATGCAAAGCAAAGAAGGGCTGATTAAAGTGGGATCTGCAGCATTTCGGGGCCTTAATGAGCCGTTGGAGAAAATTAATTTCCATGTTTTAATATGTGCAGAGACGGGGAGGAAATGTGAGAATTTAATTAATCCGGGTGTAAAAAAAGTTATTGGCTATAATTGTAAGTAAATATTGCTTAATTATTCTTCTAATACCAGCAACTCATTTAGGACTCATTTCCCCCCGTTCCTGCTCCTGGTTCTCTCTGCTGAAGATTTATTGGCCCAACTGCAGCTTCCACTCTTTTTTTGAAATAATGGTGTATTTTCTGTGTTTAAAACCAACACATTTGGGGCACAAACCCCCTTTCCTGTCATGGAGCTGTGGTACAAAGCCCAGCCTGGTTGGGAAAAGCAGCAGGAATAATGCAGATTCACATTAATTTCTCCCTCAAGTGGGTGCTGTCATTCCTACTCCTTTATTATCATCCATAATTAACTGCCCTGCCCAGACCTCTTGTATCTATTCTGCCCTTTCCGATTTTATTGGGAATTTTTCCACCATTTAAAGCTTCTTTTTTCCACTCAGGAGTTTTCCCAGAGCACTGACCAACAGTCCTTCGAGTGAATTCTATATTTTAGATCCTCCTTTGTTTCCAAATATTTTATTTTGAATGTTCTTGCACTGTGGAAGCTCTTGGAAAATAGGTTTGTCTTTCCAGGGAGAGCCCCTTGCTCCTTTAAAACCCAATCCTAAGTGACTCCCACAGAGCTTAAATCAAATCCAGACACTGCATCTGTCAGCCTGGAGTAGGAAGGAATGGGAAAATTCCCAAATACCCTCCTGCTTCCTCCTGACACGACTGCAGTGCTTTAAGATGCCCTTTTTCCAGCCTGTTCCTTCAGGAGCACTGGGATTACAGGAGCTCAGACTCCAAAGCCTTGCAAGGGAACATGAAGGATTACGTATGGGGAAAGGTTTGTGGTTCATTAATAAAAGATTTGGGGGTTTGGCTGCTGTTGAGGGATGAAATCCTTGAATAATTGAGTGTATCCAGCCCTGGATAAACGTGGAGGGCAGGTTTGCCATTTCCCCTGGAGCTTCACCAAAACCAACTGCAGGCCAGCATTCTTCTGGAATTTGGAGCCAGAATTACTCTGGAAAAATTAATCATCTTATTTATAAATTAAATCTTTCACCTGAAATAAAAATAGGAACAATTCTGTGTCCTGTGTCAGCCCCTTCCAGGGTTGAATCCAGGCAGGAAATGCTCCTCCAGGTGTTCAGGAGCTCCATTCCTGCTGCCTTGCAGTTTCTCATGGTTTTGTTCCAGTTAATTATGGGTTTTAATTAGTCATTAGTGGTGGCTGGGGAACGAGATAAATGGTCTCTTCTGATTTATAAAATTTCAAGGATTGCACCAACCTAAACAAAGGAAAACCCGGGATTAGCACTAATTGCGGTGGGAGCCTGGGGGGGCATCGAGGGAGCATCCCCCCAAAAAAACAGCCAGGAAAAGGAGCTGTGCTGCCAGCACAGCATTCCAGACATAAAGGAAACTCCCAAAAATAAGGAGCAGGGCAGATTTCCCTGCATTCCTGGAGCACATCCAAGCAGCAAAGCTGGGATGCAAATGGGACCCCGGGCACCGCAGGAATCGGCGTCGGCTCCATGTCTGTGCCTTTCAGGGAGACTTTATGATCCAAGAATTATTTTAAATCAAACCATTCCACATAGAAACACCTGGAAAATACCAGGTTGGGATGACAGAGCACCTGGAGATGACTTTGGATGCTCCCATCTGCATCAGCAGGATCTCAAAGATCCCCGTGTCGGATCAAACAAATTGTCCCGGTGGCCACGTGGAATTAAACCATAAAGTGCCACCAAATTAAACCATAAAGCGCCACCAAAAGCTATCCCAAAAATCCACAGGGCAGGAAAAGGCAGCAAAGTCCCTTTTTGCTGCAGGATGTTCCTGTATTCCCTTTTTTTTTAGCCATCAGCCCCTTCCAAACCTGATTTACCACGATGGCTGTGAGCGACACCAGCACTCGATGCTTAGGGTGGTTACACCAGAAACAAAACTGTTTGGAAGAGGAAAAATAAAATAAATCAAGGGGGTTTTGATGTCAAAAGCAAATTTTTTAGGGGGTGTTATTTTTCCCAACCAGAAACTTGTCTCCTGCCCGGCCCCCATGAGTGCTATCCCCCACCACACATCCATCCTTCCCCATGTCCTTTCTCATGTGCAGCAGAAACAGCTTTTGGGGCAGGAAAAAAAAAATGAAAAATGCAAATGCTCCAGAATAGAGTCTCACCTTAAACAAGAACTTCCAGGTTTGCAAGATCTACAGCACAGATGTTGCAGTCCAGAGTAAGAAAATGACATTTAATTTATGTGAATTTTTTTCTTTACTAAATCCAACACGAGATACTTAGAGTAGAAAATTTTAATAAATCTGCCACTCTGAGATCGCTTTTGCCTGAAAAAACTGATCATTTTTGCCTGAAATTTTGGCAGAGAACCCCAAAAATCCCTGTGAGGAGGCAAAGCCCCTCTTGTCTCACAACAGCACAGCAATGAACCCACTATTTTCACTTCCCATATAAAAGGTGAGTCCCTCTGCAGGTTTTCCAGGAGTCAGAGGGAGGTGGAACAGGAGACAATCCCTCAACAATCCCAGCATTTTCCCCAGCTAAAGCATCAACAGTGGGATTTCACAGGACTATGGAATAAGTGCCAACAGCAACTAAAAACAATTAAAACAATTTAAAACAATTTCACTTTTCAAAGTCTTGAAGAAAAACATCATGTTATTTGTATGGAATTCATGTTTGGTTTTTTTTGAGATTTACTTGGCTGAAAGAGGCTTTTTCACAAAACCTCTCAGCTAAAGACACAAGCACTATATAAATATAAATAATCCCATTTTAAAAGCCTGTCTTTCAGCCCAAGGAAGCACCAGGACTCCTTGGAAATTCCCCGAGGTGAGACTGGGAATATAAAGCCTTGGCTAATATATAAGAGCTGTCTTGCACGTGGAGAGGAAAGAGCCATTTATGGAATTTTAACAGGCAGGAAGACTAACATGGCTATTAAAAGAAAAATGTGAACGCTGGGTCTCTCATCAGGGACTCGTTTAAATGCAATTTTTGCTAAATTAGCTGCACTGAGGAGCCAATGGAGGAAGGGGAATGGTAAACCCAGAGAAAACAGCACTTCTTTGGGAGCAATTCATATTAAAGGACTCCTGTGGGTAAGTCTTTAACAGGTAAACATTTTTTTTAATCCAATATATCCTAAATCAAGGCCAGAACTCAACATTTCCTGCTGTTACCTGGCAAAGTGAGGTTGTATTGAACAATTCCAAAGGCATCATGTCCATCTAAGCCAAGAGGGAAAGAGGTTGGGACCTGTTAGTCTGAGCTCAGACACGTTTGAGACTTCAACAGAGATTTTAGAAGGCAAGAACACCTGGAAAACGGGATATAAAGCAACATGGATTTACCAAATGACTCTAAATTAGCACAGCACCTTCTTTTGATAAATTATTGCTTACCCAGAAGAAATGTCTGCCCTGATAAGGCCAGGGTGGATGGAAAACTCTTTTTCTTAGTCCTTAAGAACTTGCCCCAATCCAGCTGTTTGTGGAGGACAAACATGTGCTAAGAAATCACCAGCAGTGGGAATACCCCATTTCAAATGATGCCGTGGGAAGCTCTCCATGGAAAACAGGAAATCCCAGAGGAGGAGGAAGGAACTGTCACCCACAAGCTTCAGGGAAATGAAAGGGATCCTCCCCAGTGCCCTCCTGGATGGGATTTGTTTTTAACTGGATCATGCTCCTTGGCAGAGGATCCATAATTAACAGGGAGATGACGGAGGAACTTTTTGCAGGATGCAAGGACAGGAGGGAAAATCAGCAGAGCCAAAGGAGGAGGAGGAGGAGGAGGAGGAGGGATCACGGTTTGGGTTGGAAGGGACCTTCAAAGTCACCCAGTTCCACCCCCTGCCTTGGGCAGGGACACTTTCCATAGACCAGGTTGCTCCAAGACACATCCAAATTGTTCTTGGATGCTCCCAGGGAGTGGGAAGCTCCCAGCCCATCACCCAGAGCAGGGAGCAGGAGGGTGCTGGCACATCCCCACTGTGCCAGCAGGACATCAGGGCTGGGCACGTGCCAGGCACCACCTAAAATCCAGAATACCATGAATTCTCAAACATAACTCACCTGGAGATCCATTATCCCCAGGCAAGGCTTCTCCCAGTGCCTCCCAGGCTTGGCAGCTCTAGGGGGGCACCCACAACACACAAACACCACCCAAAACCCCCCTGACAACCACAGTCCAACAGGGGCCTTCCCAAAAACTCTGGGCTGAAGGTTTGGCTTCATTTCCAGCCTGCAGACACCTGCATGACCTCAGACACCCTGGTGAAGAAGGGACACCAAGAGGGGAAGCCCATGGAAGGACACAGGACATCCCCATCTGCTGGAGCACAGAAAGCCCCAACTCCAAATCCACCCCGGTCTCAGGAGGTTTTTCTGGCTAAGGCCACACATATTCGAGCCCTTCCACGTGTTTCCTGAATTAGGGCTCTGAAAACAAGCTTTCAAATATCCTGATTGTTGGGCATTTCAATTATATTTATAATAGATTGGATTTCACTCTTAAGAGAACATTTCCCCTCATCACTTTCTGAAATTTAGAGATGGCAACACTTGGAGACAAAAGGGTTTGTTCAAAGCACTGGACAGTTACTAATGATAATCACATAGAATTAAATTTGCAACATAATTAGCCAGTGACAGGTCAATAAAATCCCTAGGCCAGATGGCTTCTTAATTGAGTTTTCAAAGAAATTTGGTAATTATAGGAACCACCCTCAGATCTCCTCAACTTTTCAATGCAGTTGCATAATACCAGGTTATGCAAGAAAGACACTAATGAGTTTTAGCAACCTGGACAAAGCCCTTTGCATCCACTTCTGTCTCTCACTCCATCCCCCTGCCCCTGCAAGGAGCTCTCCCGTTATCCAAGGCTAAAATCCATACTTTAATCCATGTAGATCAGCCTGGATTAACAGCAGAGGCTGCTTTCACATCACACCCCTGAGTTCTTCCCAGAGCGAATCTGTTACTACAAATTTTGTGATGGGTTAAAAAAAATAATCATCATTTCAGCTGGGTAAAAACTGGGTGGTTTGAGTTGAATACAAACCTGTAAAATCACAGCACCTCTCCAGAGGGGTTCGACCTTTCAGCCATGAATGTCTCAGTTGGAATTGTCCTTCCAAGCCAAGCCTCCTGTCCCAGGGCTGCAGCTCCAGGTGGGACAGGAACGTTCCTGACCCCACCTGAACGTGTCACACCAGCAACAATTCCACTAACACAGAGCAAAACCAGACATGAGCAATTCACTGCACCTTGTTTTACGATATAATGGATGAGGAAACCCTGAATTTATTATTTTTCATGTAAATTAAATGTCACCCAGGGAAAAACTGTGATTTCTGCTCTAATTCAGAAAAATACTGATAAGCCATTTTTTGAGCTGCAGTAACATCTTTTCTAATTCAAGTCTTGCTCAGCGTTCAACAACATGTAATAATCTCCCATTAGGACATTCCCCCCGAGGCTCTTTTGATTTCTTGAACTAAACTCAGCTCCCAAGCTGGAACCTGCTGCTCAGCACCTCCCACCAGCACAGCAGTGGGCTCTCAAAGAAATATCTCATCTAAATCAACCCTTTTTTAGTTTAAAACCACTCCTCCTTGGCCTGGCCCAGCAGGCCCTGCTAAAAAATCTGTCCCCACCTCTAAATGAAGTTGGAGGAGCCACAGGAATAAACATAGGAATTAATGCACGCCCACAAATTAATGTGAGCTCAAATGCAGGCTCTCTAATTGTTCTCCCTGCCCAACAGGGTGCAGGGTCTGGAGGAGAAGCCAAGTGAGGAGAATCCTGGAGAAGACTCAGGGGAGACTCCTCAGGGTCTGCAGTTCCTCAGAGGGGTAGCCCCTCTCTCTGCTCTGTGTGACCCAAGGGAATGGCTGGAGCTGTGCCAGGGGAGGGTCAGGTTGGATTTTAGGGAAAGCTTCTTCCCCCAGAGGGTGGTTGGCACTGCCCAGGCTCCCCAGGGCAGTGGGCACAGCCCCAAGGCTGCCAGAGCTCCAGGAGGGTTTGGACAACGCTCTGAGGGACAGGGTGGGGTTGTTGGGGTGTCTGTGCAGGGACAGGAGTTGGATGGATAGTCCTTGGGGGTCCCTTCCAACCCAGCATATTCTCAGCAGCAGCTGGAATAAAACGTCCCCCTAAAGCCCAATTAAAGCCACAGCCCCTCATGTTTGGTCTAAAATGCTGATTTTGGACTTCACAGCCTCCCCAGGAATGAACTCTTGAGCACACAGGGAGCTCCAGGGCTGCCCAGCTTGGACCCCTGGCCTGGAGGGACCTGCTCCCAGCTCTGCTCCTCAGCATCTCCTCCAACATCCACCCTCCAGCACTTAAAGCCCTGTTTAAAATTACCCACTGGCATATTATCCACTATATTCCTGACTTTCTACCAGCTCCAGTACTTACAGTGAAGAATCTGCCCTTTCTCTGCACAACTCTCTTTACAGAGTCCTGGATTATTTTTTATTATTATTATTATTTTCATTCTGAGGCTGCTTTATCATCTCCCCACCAGACTGGCCTGCTGTGCCCGTGTTGTTGAGCAATCCCTCACCAAGTTAGAGATGAAATCATCCGTTGGAAGGATTTGGATGAGAGCCACAGACAAGGGGACAAAGTCTCTCCAAAGTCAAGCACAGCAAACCAGCCTTGGGAGGGATTAATTGCTTTCAAAATTCATAGACAACAGAGTGAAGATGATACATCAAATCAGAGATTGACAGAATTGAAAAGGAAGGCCATATTTAAAAATAGGCTCTTCATTCTGTGCAAAGAGAGAGTTGGGGATGGGGTTGAATTAAAATGTCTGTGGATGGTTCTGAACAGAAACCACCTCGGAGGAGAACATGCAGAATAAATGTTAAATAACCAGTTAATTCATGTATCAAAGGAAACTGTGAGAGCTCCTTTATTACCTTGATATCTTAACTCATTAAGGAACCCACCTCTTCCTCGGTGCTGCATTTATTGGGGCTGACATTCCATCAATGCCAAGGTGAACTGAGATCTCACTCCCGCAAATCCCCACAGCTCTCATTAGTTGATGATAAGGGTTCCTACACAAACCTACAAGTGTCTGGAAGGAATAAGATCCCTGATGAACTGTGGCTCATCAAATTATTTGAACAATAAATCTCTGCCTGCCTGGTGACAGTTTGACTGTTGTATTGAAACAGGGCTTTATAAAAAAATGCAAAAGCCCTGTAATGACAGCAAGTGTCACTGACAGACTGAGGGACAACAGAATTTGGTTCAATTCACATAATTTGTAAGCCAGTGGGGAAGATCAAAAAGCAGTTTATGTTCATCCTACTGCTTCCTGTCACATCATTTATTAACTTTTCCCTGGGAACAGAGAGGACCTGCCCCCCATTCCTGACTCTGTTCCCAGCCCCACTTCCCGTTTCCCAGCACTTGATCTGCTTCCCAGCCATGGAGGTGCCAGGAAGGAAAGGAAAAACATGCAAATGGGCTCCTGCTGCCAGCCCAGGATGCTGGAGCTGCAGATGCCACTCGGGGCTCCCAGGCCAGCTGGAGTCAAACAGCACTGAAACATTGGGCAGGAAACCCATTTCAATCCCCAAAAAGTGAAATCAGTGCCCTGTTAAAGATAGATGTGCATGGAAATTCTTTTTTCATCAATTTTAAATGCTTGCAATGCAGCCACAACCAGCAGTGCAGACGAGCAGCACTTCAGTGAGATCAGCAAAATAAGGATGAAAATAAGCCCCCAAAGCCAAGCTGTGATCTCAAACACCACCAGCATTCCCAGTCTCCTGATCTGCCTCTGTCTCCTGAATAAATGTGCATAAATTCTATCCCAGGGAAATAAAAAGCTGCATATTCCTTCAGTTTTCCCCTCCAGAAGGAGTCCTGCACATCCTTCAGCACCTCCCAGCCAGCCCCAAGTGCAACACGAGGCTTCAAAAGCACTCGGGGAAAAAAGTTGTGGGAAAAGAATGGGACAGAGCAAAGGAGGGAACAGAGTCTCTGTCAGGAGGCTGTTTAGGAAACCTCATTCAGAGCTGGGAGGTGACAACAGAAGGTTGGGTGTTCCAGTGCCATGGAACCATGGAATGGTTTGGGTTGGAAGGACCTTAAAGACCACCCGGTGTCCTGCTTGGACACCTCTCACCATCCCAGGTTGCTCCAAGCCCCATCCAACCTGGCCTTGGACACTTCCAGGGATCCAGGGGCAGCCACATGTGTCCTTCCCACACAATATTTTGGATCAGGCCTGAGTCCCACTGGTGATCAGGAAAATCTTCCTGCCTGTCACACACGCAGCCTTGGGGCTTTTATGTTTGGAATCACAACTAACACAAAACCATCCCTTTGGAAGCTTCTGAATGAAAATGCATTTTGCATACAAGGGGGTCCATGAGGAATTTTGCCCAAGCAAAAAGGAAAGATTGAGTCTCTCTAGAGTTCTTTAAATGCTGAAGTCACTGGAAAAGGACAGAAACCAAACACTCTGAGAGCACCTGAATTTCCACAGACAGCCTGGATGTTTTCTGACACCTCTCCTTGTGTTAAGCAGGATTCATCCTCAAGTGATTCACTGAAACCAGGGATTTTAAGTACCTTTAGCATCACTAAAATCATCAAGATCAAAGTCCTCACTCAACACAACTGACTCCAGCCTCTAAATCAGCATATGCTGCTCTCCTGGGGCAGTTTCATCTCCCTGAGAGGTTTTATTCCCTTGATGCCTCTTCCTGAACTTTCTCCCCCTCATTTTTTTTTTAAATTGTTTTTCAACCTTCAAAACTACCCAATTCTACAATTTTTGTCCATTAATTACAGAGCAAAAATAATAATCCAGTAGTTTACATGTATTTTATATGGTTTTCCAGAAGCTGATGCACCATGAACTGTGGCTTCCTCCTCAGCCAGTGTGTCCCACACCAAATCCTCACTGGAGAGATGATGAGCTACCTTTCCATGGGAAAAAGAGTAGAAGGTCTTGGGACCACCCAAATGTCTAAATTACTTCTTTCATCTACAAAACAGAATTTTTGTCCCTTATTAATTATTTTTCATGAAGTCTCTTCCTAATTTCTCCACTGGTTTAAGTCAAGTTTAAGTCAAGTTCTTTTGATTTTCCTCCTCAATTACACTGAGCAATTACCCCTCCAGTGGCCTCCTCAGCCACATAATCATTCTTATCTCCCTTTTGTCCCCGGATCTGATCCTTTTGGCTTTTTTGGAAGCTCACTATTCCCACAGTGCTGCAGCATTTCCCAGGAATGCAGTAGCAATGTGTCACACCAAGGACTGCACAGACATTCCCCTTCCAGCTCATTTACCCTTCAGTTCATTCCAGGGGTGAGGTGCCCTTATCTCCACGTGGATCTCTCACCTCTCAGGGGTCTGGAAAGCTCTGCCATCAAACCTGGGTTTGCTCTGATGTCTGGATTTATAATTCCCCCTCCCAGCTGAAGCACATCCAGTCTCTCCTCTCACAGCGATTAACTCTGGGGCAGAGCCCTCACCCAACAGAGCTGAGCCATTTAACTGCCAAATCCCACCTGGAAAAACCACCCCTTCCCTTCCCTCATAGCAGCTGACAAGGTGAGGATGAAAAATGTGCATTTTTAATGCACCTCAAAGCTTTGGGAGCCCTCAGGAACCTCAAAAGGAAACTTAGTCCTTACCAGGGAGGGGAAAATGCAGAGGGGGGGTTTGCACTGGGACAGAGCTCCTGAAACTGGTTCCAAAATACACACACAGCTCTTCACTAGAGCATCATTTCAACCTCCAGCCTGTGGGACATGGTCCAGCCTGGACAATCACAGGACAAACAGGACCTTGGTAACACATCTGCAAAAAAACCCCACATTACAACAGCTGTTTAATGGCAGCAACTCCTATATTTAAATAGAACCCAGAGTTGACTTCACTCTTTTAAAACAAAGAGCATGTTCTGCCTGTGGTGACAAATAAAACCTCTTCGGAAGCATTAAAGCCATGGTGGAAATTAAAAACATTATTTCCAAGCTTCTACATTTCCACAAGTTTCTTGTTTAAAGGCCCAACGTGTAAAAGGAGTTTTTTAAAAATATAATTGATAACTCAATGTTCATAACAAGGAATTTTGTGGGAGGTCAAGAGTTCATGAGGGAAATGGGATATTTATTCCAAAACAGAACTATTCATCCATCAGATCTTGTTTTCCACTGCTTAGTAAGTGCTAAAAAAAATTACCATTCTGCCTCATTGCTCACATCAAGTCCATAACTTTCAGCATCCACAAAATTCAGGTTTAATTCTGCTGGAAAAAAACAGTTGCAAGCACATCAGCTCCTTCAGAGTGTTGTTGTGCAGAGGAACAGCAGCTCCTTGGTCTGTATTTAACACACTTGAATTGAGATGCCTGAAAAAAAAAAAAGTAATTACAGGAAAAAAGCTGCAGTCTCAAAACCCAGGGGGTTTTCATTCAATATTTAGGGAACGTTTTTACAGAAAAATTGTGTTTCACTGTTTTCTGTTCAACCATTTAGTGCTTTCTCTTCTTTTTCCCCCCTATTTTATCACTGAACATGAAGGACAGGAGGAAAGCAATGACACAGGAGATCCCCAGGAGAGCACACTGCCAGGATTATAATGGACACCTCTCTGCCTGCAGCCAGTTTTCCATTTCCACTGGGCAATTTTAGCTCCAAACATACAGAAGAACCCCAAGAAGTGATTTGGGTGTGTAACCCTACGAGGCACAACCACCCCAAGCATCACCCTGGGACACCTTTCCCACCCAGGACATTCCCACTCCTGTGGGCACAGAAGCTTTGACATTTCAAAAGCAAACACTGATCCCAAATACACAGATTCTGGGATTATGATCAGTAAAAACCATCCCTTCTGTTCTTTACCATCCAATAATTCTTCATCTGAAATAATAATTCCATGAATTGTTTTAAGTACAGTGTTGGATCCAGGAAGAGTTTGGAGTCGCAGCCAATCCATCAGGTAACTTCCTAATTGTTAGAAGGATTTCTGCCAAATAAAAGGTGTTCTTTACACTGGTTAATAATGTTTCTCTGCCCTATATCTCATTAAAAGCATCCTGTTTGCTGTATTCCTTTGTTAATTGTTGGTGTTTTCTCATCCTGCTCCACCCCAAGCCCGCTCCTGTGTCCATGGACATCCAGCCCTGGGAAGAGGCACAGCCTGGGAAGGCCTTTCCAGGGCAGGGCTACATTTCTACAACCACCAGAAGTGGGAAAAAAAAAACAGATTACACCAATTCTGCAATTTCTGAGCTGTTCCCAGGGGTGTGAGAGCAAACAGGAGCTGCTGCTCCCTCCCAAAGGAGGAATTGCTGCAGTGACCTCCATCCTTCAGCTCTGCAAGGAAATTGGGATCATTCAATGTTGTTTCTATAGATTTTCTTTTCCTTTTTTTTTTTTTTTAACCCACAAACCCAGCAATCAACTGATCCAAGAGCTCCACACAGAGAGAGGTTTGATTTCCCACCACACAGAGGCACTGCCAGGTTTTAAGGATAATTTCTCTGAAGAGCTGTTTGTAAGGCAGAGGTGAAGTGCTGCAGCAGGAAGCAAATCAGACACTCTGCTCACCTGATTTTCCAATTACACCTTCCAGCCTTCCCCCTCTTCCTTGATGTCACCCAACCACAACAGGCTGCAGCTCCTGGAGTCAGCCAGGAAGAGGTTTGGAAACACGTGGTGACCTGCATCATTTCCATCTTAAACTAAAACCCTCCTGGTGCTGCTCCCTCTCCCAACACCAGAGGGAAGACAGACCCCAAAGAAGCGGCTCCAAACTGGGGCACGTGTGTGTGTCTGCACACAGAGGGGGAGAAACCCTCATTTTCAGGGAAACCACAGAAGGAAAAATTACCTTGGACCAAATCGAACCCGTTTCTGCAGCCAGACAACAACCCCACAACTTCCCCCCGAGTCAGGTGCTCTCCTCGAGCCACTCACCTGCAGCAGGAAGGAGGATTCTGAGGAGGGAATGCACTTCAGGTGAGGTTCTGTTTGCTGTTCTTGGTATAGGAATATCTTCTGCTCCTTAGAACCACACGCCACCAAATTAATTTAATCCTCCCAAAGCCTTGCAGGGAAATAACTCAGCAATGGTGGGAATTTACAGAAGGTGTAAAAGGCAGCTGTAATCACAGATATCTCAGCAGCAGCAGCACATAATTTCTGTGTCATCTTTCCATCACAGCTCCCTTGATGCCTCCTTGAAAAACAACGACCACATCAGTCATGGCAGATTTAATAGCCAGGTAGATTCAGGCTGGAAGAAAGGCAGAGGCAACTTCACGTGTGAAATAGCAGTGTTTGGGTGATTTGAAAATGCTGGTTTTGTTTTTAAACGGCGTGAACAACCCCAGGAGGTTCTTGCAGGATCACAGACCCTTGTAAGAAAAAATTATCTGCATCTCAGGGTTTTTCAAAAGCACTTCCTCAGATGCAGTTATTAAAATGGAGCTGCATTTTCCACCCTGGCTGTGCTTAGTAAAGAGCAGTGAGTTCATGGGTAGTTCTCGCCTCCCTCAGCTCCGAAGGCACCGACAGGTAACCAGGGACAGCACGAGAAGGAACGGCCTCAAAGTGCACCAGGGGAGGTTTAGGCTGAGATCAGGAAAAATTCCTTCATGGAAAGGGTTGTCCAGCATTGGAACAGACTGCCCAGGGCAGTGGTGGAGTCACCATCAGTGACAGTGTTCAAAAACCACGTGGATGTGGCACTTGAGGTTTAATGGTGAACGAGGTGGTGGGGCTGGGCTGATGAGCTCAGAGGACTTTTCCAAGCTTAACAATTCCATGATTCCAGGATTAAAGCTCAGGACTTGTTGCCCTTGTCCTGGGGACACCTTCCATAACACTCAGGTGGGATTTCCTGGGGGATTTGGTGCCTTTCCCTGTAGGACAAGCCTTGGTGGGTGCAAAGCTCAGCTCAACCTGCACCGAGCCCAGAGGTGGTAAAGCTGAGCTCAACCTGCACCGAGCCCAGAGCTGGGGTAAAGCTGAGCTCAACCTGCACCGAGCCCAGAGCTGGTAAAGCTCAGCTCACCCAGCAACTGGGGCTGCCTTTAAATGTCAGTTTTAATATTTAATCACCCTGGATGGCCTCAATATTTACAGCATAAGCCATTTCATTGGGAAGTTAAATATATAGCCCAGATATTTAAGGGAACTGATTCAGAGGCACAGAAATGTAATTGCACTTAACGTGACCTGGGAATGAAATCACAGCTTTAGGGGCTTTTCTTTTTTCCCTTCTGCAGGATGTTTAAACCCCATTTTTAATACATTATGCTAAAGGAGGCTCTGTCACTGTGTTGCCTGAGTAGATTTCACTAATGCTGAGTGGTGAAAGCAACCCAAATCCCCCCAAAAAAACCCAAAAGGAACAAAGCAACCCAACCCCCCCCAAAAAAAAACAAAACCAAAAAAGGAACAAATTAAAAGTTTTTACTTTACTATTTATATACTTTATATAGGTTATATGTATATAAATTATATATATTGTATTTATATAAATTACAGACATTATTAATTATGATCTATATAATTATTATATGTATGTTTTTATGCTTCACATACCTTATTACTTACACATTTTACTATGCTATTTATTTTGCAAATTAGCACCTGTCTGCTGAAGCAGTCTATTAAAAACGCATTTCCCAGAAAATTAAAAATGCCTTCCCAAAAAAAGGAAAAAAACCCCATAAAGGCAATAAAAAGAGCAGAAAGCAAAAGAAAGGCAAGAAGGAGAAGTAACATATATATTATTTTTGTAATTGTGAAGATACAGAAATATCCTGATATAAAACATTAATTATTTGAGTAGTTTTCTATTATTTGTATCATGGAATCCCAGAATGGTTTGGGTGGGAAGGGACCTTTAAGTCCATCTCATTCCACTCCCTGCCATGGGCAGGGACACCTTCCATAGACCAGGTTGCTCCAAACCCAATTCCATCCATCCATCCATCCATCAATCAATCAATTAAAGTCCTGTATATCAAACTATTTCAACCTTCCTGCTCCCCACAGGACAATCCCTCTTCCCAAGAAGAGGAAAAATCAAGGACTGAAGCAAACACCACCCCCCCCCCCATCTGTGCCAACACAGGGGCTGCACAAGGGTTTGGGAATGATTTCCAGCCCGGGGCTTCCCCCAGCAGTTTAGCACAGGACAGGAAAAATCCCAGCCAGAGGTACCCCAGAGTGGATCATTTTTCCCCCCAGGACAGGAAAAACTCCAGCTAAAGGTAACCCAGAGCAGCCCATTTTTCTCCCACCTCTGAATTTCCACAAGAAATATATCCCAGCCTTCTTGCTCCAACCCAATTTATGGGTTGCTTTGTCCCATAAATCCCTCAGGAATGGCAGGGGAGCAGCCAGGTTTTTTTGCCCTGAGGGACAGCACCATTCCCAGCAGGATGTGGGAGGGAGCTGAGCTCCCAGCACGGAGCCGGCCCTTCCCACTGCCCTGGAGGAATCCAGACAAGAGGAAGGAGCACAACAGGAGCCCTTTTTTCCAGGGATAACAAATGGAAGCAGAGGGGTATTTTTTTTTTCCTCCTCCTGAGCTGACAACCCAATAACACAAAACCACAGGCACAAATCATGGCTCCAAATAGGGGGATGTCTCACTCTGCCACAGCTCTGCTCCCTTTGGGAAGCTGCACGGATCATATGGATGACACCTCTCAGCTTATGCCACAAAGAGTCATTTTTTTGGGGATCAGAAAAAAAAATACCATCACATTTTTGACCCACTGTTCTGCCACAGCTCAAGGAACATGTTTAATCTTTTCTTCTCCATATCAAAGCCAAAGAAGTCCAGTGGAGTGGATGATTCCTATATTTTTGGGGAGGTAGGGAAGGAATTAAGGTTCGTGGAGGAGCCTCAGACACGCTGGGCTGGACACACAGGACCTCCCTGGAAAAATCACTGCAGGAGCTGTAACAGCAACCAAAGGCTTCCAAAACCATTCCCAGTATTTGTGAGGAGGGGCTGGGAAACCACGTTATCACCTCTCACATCTGAGAGAGGCTCAGGTTGAAAAACAACTGGAAGCGACTCTGGATGATTTACTGTCCCTGGGGTTTATTTAATGGGGACGTGGAAAACTCTCCAATGGTTCATCATCCGTGGAAGCCCAGGCATGATCCATGTTGATATCAGCCCCAGATTATAATGCAATAGGAGAAAGTGTTATTGGAAGGAGAATGGAAGCTGGAAATCTTGGCTGGGCCATCAGTCCTGCCTGTGTAATGAGTTTCTGGTGCAGGAGGGGTGAAATTGGGAGCCAAAGCCCAGGGATAATTTATCCCTTGTTTAAACACATCCTGGCAACCCAATTATTATTTTCAGGATGGCAGAGTTTCCCTTCTCAATGTGTTACTGAACAAGAGCTTTCTCTCGTTTCCCAGCCCAGAGCAGAGGGTTGTTCAGTGAGCAGGGAAAGCCAGGGCACAGCACCCATGGGCACCAACACTGGGGTGGGATGGCTGATCCCAGATCCTGCCCCTCCCTGGGATAATGGTGCTCCTGGTCACCATGTGCTGCACGGGGTGTAAGAGCTCGATTTGTGCTGCTGCTGCTTTTGAACCTGAAGGTAACAGAGCTCAGCAGTTGTCAGGGTTATATTCCCCCAAAATGCACAGGTCTGCAGGGAAACTGAATTCCTTGGTCTTCTTGGAAGAAAGTTAACCTTTAAAAACACCCACATAAGCTAATTAATTAATTAATTAATTAATGAGGTTGATTCATGAGAATGACACAGATCCCAAAGAGCCAGACCTTCTGCAGGACACAAACCCCCAGGGCAGCACAACACAGCCCCAACACATGACAGAACCACCATCCCAGACTGGTTTGAGTGGGAAGGGACCTTAAAGCTCATCCAGTGCCACCCCCTGCCATGGGCAGGGACACCTTCCACTGTCCCAGGTTGCTCCAAGCCCTGTCCAACCTGGCCTTGGGCACTTCCAGGGCTGGGGCAGCCACAGCTTCTCTGGGCAACCTGTGCCAGGGCCTCCCCACCCTCCCAGCCAAGAATTCCTTAAAATCTAATCCAAACCTAATCTAATACACAGCCCAAAATTAACTTTACTCCTCAGTTTCTCAATTTTCTTTGTATAAACCAGGCTTTGTACCATTTGATTACCAGTTGTTTGAAGCCAGGACTTTGTTCTTGCTTGTGCTGGTCAGAACAAGAGATCCAGAGCAAGGTGTTCCCACCTGAGCATCACAGGGTCCTGCTGGGTCCACATCCATGGGAGAAGCTGCAATCCCCTGGAAACCAAAGGCACAACCTCCTCTGGCCTCCCCTAAAGATGAGCAGTGGACAGAAGTAAGAGAAATATTAGCCAGCCCTGATATTTCAGCACAGGATAAAAATATAAGGCACATTATTCCCCTGCAACGTTACTATGGTGATTGCACTGAGCAGAGCTGTAGGTATGAACCAAAGCTCACAAGCAAGATCCTAATCTGCCCATTAAACAATCCCAGGGTCGGGAGATAATAATCAAAATAATAATCAAAAGGCAGCAGCACAACAGAGAGACTGTCAGAGCTCACCCTCTGCACGGGAAGGTCAAACACAGCACATCAACTCCCTGAAAACCTGCCCTGGGTGGCCAAAATCATCACTTCTGGTGTGGCAGGAATGAAAAGCTTTTTGCCAGCACTGCCTCATTTCCTTGGGCCAACAGAAATGCTGGGCATGAACAGTGTGTTAAATCACATGCAGGTGGCCTGGGTGTGGTAGATGGAACCATATTAAATTACCATTTCTGAAAGGTAAAAACACAGATCTGCACTTGGACTCTGCTTCCCATACTTTAGAAAGGTGGGGGGAATTTTTCTGATCGTTTGGAGCTTCACATTGTTGAGAGTTTAGGAGCCAAGTGGGCACAGTCTGCCAGTTGCTGCTGGAGATCTTTTTAAGTTTGAGAGCTTCTGCCACACAAGGAAGAAGGGGAAGTTGTATATTTGGCGAAGTAGAGGTTGGAATTTGATGAAAAGAAAAATCCCTGTAAGTCATTTTAGTCTGTGTTCTCTGGTCATTTGGCTGTCACGTAAATAAATCAAAGCCCAAAATCTTTTGAAATACTCCTGACTTCTTTTCTAACCACTGGTGAAGGGAGAAGCTGTTAGAGTGGTGGAAAAATTATCTCCCTATTTATACATCTGTCCTGAGCAGATGTTGGTAAAATACTTGTATATGATACAGCCACTGCTCTGAAAAATATTTACCAAGGGGTAAATATCTCTACAAAACTCCTGGGCAAATTTACAGGTGTCACAAATCCTTCCTCACCAGGAGCAGTGTGTGGGCACAGAGAGGGGGAAACCTGGGCTGCTGCAGGGGCTTCTGTGTGTCAAAAATATAGAGAAAGGAAAAAGCAACTAAGCTCCCAAAGCTCTGGTAGAGCAAAGGGTCTCTTTGCTGAGCTGTTTATCTTATTTTTGAAGGGCCTTATTCTTCTGATCTTTGTTTCATAACTCCTCTTTTCCCAGCTCACAAATTCCATTGGCTTCTCACCCACTGTTGGACATCGAGAAGTGTGAACCAGTGGGAATAAATAGGAGATTTGGGGATAGATGAGATTAGAGGATTATTAAAATAGAGGATTTGGGGCTAAATTAGATGACCATTAAAAGTCCTTTCCAACCCAATCTGTTCTAGGATTCCACAGTTGTCCTGGGAGGAGCAAGAAGTCTGGATTTGGTCACAAACTAAACTGGGATGGGGAGGGAAGAGAAAGGTGCTGCTGGTTTTGTTTAATCCAGATCCAAACCATTTACATCTGATCCATGGAAGAGCATCACCTTGAGCTGGAAAACAGCTCCTGGGTGAGAGGGGAGAGCACAACTGGCAGTGCTAAAGGAGCCCAAAGAGAAAACACAAGAGTGAAACCAAGAGATTTTGTTGGAATTACAGCCTAAAACACAAGCAATGACCTACTATTTTCTTGTCTAACAGAAGCAACTGCTCTGCTACCTTAAAGAATTTCTTTCCCCAAACCTCTGTCCCCCCCATCTCTGCCCCTAATCAATTTTTTTCCAGGGAGATGCAGGTTTGGAGTGCCTAGGCTCAGAGTAAGGAGCTTCCTCATCCTGGGGAGACGACACCAAGCCAAGGATAAATTCCTTCCCAGCCAAAACAGATGTGATTTCATTACCTGAGTGACAGAAACCTCCTCACTGTTTACACCAGGCCTGCTATTAAAGCAATTATTGGGGATCGATGCGAGACAGCAGCAGGATTTAAATCTTGCCAAGCAGCCAGGCAAGGGAACAGCTCCTCCAGACAGGTCAAACTCGTAACACTTTGTTCCCAGCAGAGCAAACAACAACCTCTGGGAAGTCCTTGGCAAGGGATCTCCCCAGCTGGACCATATGGATGCTGCTCACATCCTTCCCAGCATCACATCACAATTTACAGGCAGCTTTTGGGATGATGCCCTGGAAACAACCTGGGCTGTGGAAGGTGTCCCACCCATGGCAGGGGTTTGGAATGAGAGGAGCTTTAAGGTCCCTTCCAATCCAAACAAGTGTGGGATTCTGTGATCCTGGGAAATGCCAGGTTCTGTGCTTCCCAGCTTTCTCCCAGGAAAGCTCAGGAGCTCAGCCCATGGCACTTCTATTATTTTAAATCCAGTTCCTGCTCTGCTGATCCCAGGCTGGGCCTCACCTTCCTATTTCAAAATTCATTTCTCACCTAGAGGGGCTCTGCGAATTCTGAAGTATTCAAACCTGCACACCCAGCTCCAGCCCAGAAACTGGATCCAATATCCCTGGATTTGTCCCTCCAGCTCTAACATGGAGCATGGAAAGCTGCTTGCTACCATTTTTCAAATGCTGCTGCAAGTAAAGATGACATTTCCCTGGTGTTGAAGCTGCAGGTGAAGGCAGGACAGACACCTGGTAATTGGGAAAGGGGAACTATTTCTATTTGGGGGCTGATGGGGGCTCTAATTAGCTCAGAACACTTCTTACAACAGGACACAGTGAAGACCCTTCTATTTAACAAAGAGTCACAACACAGGTAGAGGAAAAGCAGAAAAATTCGTGGGATTCCTGTGCAATTCCCAACCAAGAGGATTTTATCCTGGAGGAGGACACCCTCCCATCTGGCACAGGGTGTCCCTGCAGGGCTGGACACCCACATCATTTCAGGTGTCAGACCAAACCAGGGGTGTTCTGGGCTCCCAGGTCATGGAAAAATCTGTAGATGGACAAATGCCCGGGGATGAGCTCCATCCCCCCAGGGCTGTCCAGCCTTTCCCTCTCCCTGCACCCACCTTTACTCACACACTTCATTCCACGAGCAGCTGCTCAAAACACACCTGAGCCAACCCCCTGGCCCTGCTCAGGAGGCCACAAGGATGAATTCCTCCTTTCCTGCCCCCTTTCCCACTTATCTCCAAGCCCCAGGGATCCCAGCAGCCTCCAAACCCTTTCAAGTGCAGTATCAGCCCATCTCAGACACGGCACAGGCAGCGAATCCCTTCCATGGGAAAGATCAAGGAGCCTCAAATGGAATCCCACCGGGAGCTTTTCCAGGCTACACTTTATTTTATGATCCTTCTTAAACCAGCCCTGGCACGTTTTCCAACCAGTGACCTTCATTTAATCCTGCCAGGCTTTACAGTTTAAACCAAGATGCAAACACCACCTCCCTGGGAGGGTGAGGGTACCCAGCGTTCCCAGGAATCCCCCACAGGATCTTCCCTCCTGCCACCTCAAGCCAGCACCCCCCAGCTCATCCCAGCAGGACACTGCAGCTCCAACCCCCCCAGTTATCCTTCCCAGCTCGTTTTCCACTCTGACACTCAGCAGATGTCCACCAAAAGCAAGATCCCGGTGCCTGTGCTGTGTACAGGCAAAATTCTCTTTGCCCAAGCCGTGCAGAGAAAAAGGGAGCAGGGGAAAATTCCCTTTAGGAGCCCCCGGTACAGCTTTCTGCCAAGCAAAGCATTTTCCTGGAGAAAGCCGTGGCCTAAGGAGAATGGGAATGATGGGAGGGATGATGGATATCACCCAAACACAACAGCAATGCAGCAAGGGGAGAGGATGAGGGATAGAGTTCCACCAGAGCAGATGGTGCAGATGTTCCCTCTCATCCATCTTCCAGATGTTCCCACTCCAAAAGGAGCGGGCCCCCAGTTTGCTCCAGTTGAAATCCCCCCTTCCAGCACACCCAGGGCACAGAGGGAGCCCCATCCAACATGTCACCCTGCCTTGGGGGTTATTTTTCCAGGGAAAAAAAGCTTTCCTCTGGTTTTTATCCCTGCAGAGGTCAGGAGGAGACTCCTGATTCCCGACTCCATGGGTCAGCACAGCAGCAGGATGGGGATGTGGCACCACCCACCCCTCCCATGGCCTGGCATCACCTGGGCTTCCCTTCCCTCTCACAGAAACCCTGGATAATTCCCACAGCGATCCAGTGATCCAGCCATCCAACCTCCCAGGAAACAAGGGAAACAAAATCAAAGCTAAGCACCACCAGCCCCTGTTCCAAAGCTTCCCATCAGCCAGTGACGGAGGCGAGTGACAGCATGACCCAACTTTAATGGATGCTGGGAATATTCATGTGGGCTCTGTCCACCTGCACAATCCCACTTTAACAGATAATGGGAATATTCATCTGGGCTCTGTCCAATTTACTGCACTTAATACCCTGTGCCTCCTCCACACGGATCGATTTGGGCACCGGGTTTATGAGCAGTAATTAATATTCATTCCGAATGAGATTCCCAATGCATGAAGATGTTTATTATTTATTCATCTTTAAGGCTTGTTAGATTAATCTGGTTTAAATTACCTCCTGCTGCCAGGCACAATTATTGTAATTTATTAGGATAATTCCGGTGCTTTATTTCCCTCTGCTGCAGGAGGTGGGTGATGCTCCTCCAGTGCTCCCAGAAAGCAGCTTGTGCTGCTGCTGGAGCTGCATCCCAGGGATGAAAACCCCCTTCTCCAAAGGGGTCAAACTCTAGATTAGGCTTGAGTCCACACTGATCCTTTTTTTTAAGCAGATAGAAATCATAAATCATGGAATGGTTTGGATGGAAGGGACCTTAAAGCTCATCTCATTCCACCTTCCATTCGCCCAGGTTGCTCCAAGCCCTATCCAGCCTGACCTTGAGCACTTCCAGGGATTTGGCAGCTGTATCTTCTCTGGGGAAAGTCTATGCCAAGATATAGAAATCCTGCATCCCTCAACATCTTCCTGCCTCTCTTTCTTGGGTGTAAATGGCTCCTCCTGAGACATTCCTCAGACTTTCCAGGAAAAGTGAGGGAAACATGGAAATACAGCCTTCAGCTCCCCGCCGAGCAAACGACCTCACCTAAATTTCTCTAAAAAAACCCGTATATTTGCTTAAAAGCTGCAGTTACCACCATCACATTTAATTGATCCCCTCAGGGGCTCAAAGCCAGACAGGCTTTTCTGGAATTTAATTATTTTCCACCAGGGCTTCCGAGGTAAAGGTGCAATTACAGCAGGGAAGGCTGTGCTGACTCCTA
Source organism: Corapipo altera (assembly GCF_003945725.1). NCBI lineage: Eukaryota > Metazoa > Chordata > Aves > Passeriformes > Pipridae > Corapipo > Corapipo altera. The sequence continues at coordinate 10,727,910 of NW_020884895.1, forward strand.
CAAACTTCATAAGGGGCTGGAGCGTGTCCGGGGAAGGGAATGGAGCTGGGAAGGGGCTGGAGAAGTAGGAGCAGCTGAGGGAGCTGGGGGGGCTCAGCCTGGAGAAAAGGAGGCTCAGGGGGGACCTTCTGGCTCTGCAACCCCCTGACAGGAGGGGGGAGCCGGGGGAGGTGGGGCTCTGCTCCCAGGGAACAAGGGACAGGAGGAGAGGGAACGGCCTCAGGCTGTGCCAGGGGAGGGTCAGGTTGGATATTGGGAGAATTCCTTCATAGAAATAAAAATTTCCTTCATGGAAAGGGCTGTCCAGCCCTGGCACAGCTGCCCAGGGCAGAGGTGGAGGGATTTAAAATCCCTTGGATGTGGCACTTGGGGACATGGGTCAGGGGTGGCCTTGGCAGTGCTGGGAATGGTTGGACTCAGTTACCTTGGAGGGTTTTTCCAACTCCAAAGATTCCATGGCTCTGTTCTGCCCTCCCAGCAATGCCAAGGCCAGCACATCCCCAGCAGGGTGCAGAAAGGGGGATCCCACTCACCCAGGGTGGGCTTTGGGCACGTCCTTCCCACATCCACAAAATCAAGGAATCATCCCCCCGCCCGACAGGCTGGGAATCAACGAGCTGCTCCTTTAAATGACACCACTTTAAATCATTTTTTCTGCCCTTTGAAAGAGCCCCTCACTTCTCCTGAAGCCAGGGAAGAGCATCCAATGTGCTGATGCAGGAGGAATGAAGCAGAGCCTGCTTTGAACCCCCAACACCCCCAGCACCCCTAACGATTCCTTCCCTCCCAAAATGACTCCGCTGTGCAAACGCTTTTGAACTGAAGTGTTTAATCAGAATCTCCCCAGAGTAAAAGCAGCCACGAGGAAAAAAAAAAAAAAGACCAACTTTTTAATAGAGAAAGAAAAAGGGCCTCTTTGGAGTAAAACAAATTATTCTCTAACAAAGAATGTCCCGGGGACAGGAAGACAATGTCGAGCTTTGATGCTACAATTCTGCTCTGGAGATTAATTCAGAGCTCAGGTTTTACCCCAATTATAAATCTCCCACTGCAAGGAAGGAAATAGAATTTAGTCCTCACTAACAGCACACTAAATTTGAGCCATTCTCTGGTAGTTTTCAGATACAGGGCTTAAGAGCAACCTTAACAAAATGATCTCAGTATTCCTTTCATCAAATCTCTATTCTGTGTTATGCCTTTGAGATCCAGGCCCTGCCCTGTCAGCTCTGAGCAAATCAAATCAGGTATTTCCATCCTCCTGCCCTTTAGAGAAACCTCAGTTTCCTCTCCTTTCAGGAACAGTGGGGGGAAAATGCTGGAGTCACCAGGGTCAGTCTCCCAACAGGGAAAAAACCAACCATTAAACTTGAATCCAGCCAGTTCCACAACGACTCGGTGACCTCAGAGCTCTGCTCAGAGCTCCGACTGTGTCCCTGTGGTCTCTCCACCACACTTGGGGATGGAAACATTTCATCTCCATGGATAACCAGGCAATGGTTCCCTTTGCAGCACAGCAGGGAGGCAGCCCCAGGGCCATCCCTGCATTTGAAGCCCCACATTTTTAGTGAAACTACCAAAAAGCAGAAGAAGCAAATGACAGCAGCACAGAGCCAGGGGAACATATCCCTCACACTCCTCCAGTCTTTCCTTGGAAATCCAATTCTCTGCTTTTAACTCCTGGTTTTCCCCACTGGGATGTTTGACCCAGCAAACACAAACCACATCCAGGCTTTTTGACACCTGGCACGTTGCTATTTTAAACACACTTTCAATAAACTACAAAAAGTTGATGCTGTTGGAGCCTGAAAATAAACGAGCTCATTAAAAAAACGCTGGTACTTGGCAGGATCTCTGGTGGCCAATCCCAGCCTGGGGAGGGCTGGAATTTATAACTTTGATCCCCACAGCTAAACCATTTAATCTGATCATAAACATCAATCACTGAGTTTTATTGCAGCATTTTGCAGCCTGAGCAGAAAACCTCGACAAATTAGGCACCCCCAGAGTGACTCTTTGCAAATAAATACTGACTTTAATATTCAACAATATAATTCCCCGGGATCAATTTTTTTATTTAAGAGCTACTGGAGCTCAGGGAAAAAAAAAAGAAAAGTTTCTAATTATAAAAATATCCACCAAGGGCAGTGTAACAGCATCTGGTGAGCAGGGGCAGCTCTGAGATAACACAGACCTTCGGGTCTGTTGTGGCATCAGGAAGTTATTGTGTCCTGATATTCCATGTGATTCCATAAGTCACCTTTAAAAACGGTGCAGATCCCATTGAGCTCCAGTTGGCTCCAGATCCTCATCCAGCACTCGGCAGGCAGGGAATGGAATGGTGGGAATGACACATGGAGCATGTGGGAACTTGCCAGGACAAATCAATCAGAGGGAGCCCGTTAATGAGCAAAGATGCCAAACTGCCATTAATTCAGACACTGTCCAAGCCAAAGAGCCTCTGAAAAGGAAACTGAAATAAGGATTTTCCCTGTGAAGCACTGAAATCCAGCTCAGAGCTGGATGTGGCACTCAGGGGAGCAGCCAGAACATGCTGCAATGGGCTCCTGGAAAAGGGCATTTTCCACTGAGGATATGTTAGAATTAAATTCAATTATCCCTGTCCAAGATGAAGAACATAAAGACTGTCCCAACCTTCTTCACACACACCTGGAAGATCCAAGCAGGTAGGCAGCAGTGAGGGCATCAGAATCTGCTGGTCACACTGGTTTTAACTGGGTTTCTGCTTCAAGGAAGGACTTTTAAATCTAAATTTTGTTGTCCAAGAGTTCACATAATAGAATTATGATCTCTAGGAGGAAAAAAAAAAAAAAAGGTCATTTTTGTCTTCACTTACCACTTCTATTTTTCCCCAAACAGACAAGATAAATGAGTCACAGAATACCCTGAGCTGGAAGGGACCCACCAGGATTGAGTCCAACTCCTGCCCAGACACTCCAACAATCCCACCTTGTCCCTGAGAGCATTGTCCAAACACTGCTGGAGCTCTGGCAGCCTTGGAGCCATGACCACTGCCCTGGGGAGCCTGTGGAAGAGGAGAACAAGGAATATTGGCCTTGAGATGAGTGTCAGGAAGGGCTAAAAATGAGCTTTTACGTTTGTTGTGTTTTAAACCAACATCTACACCAACACCAGAGAAATCTGAGCAAGTGATAAGTTCAGTGGTGGTGTCACCATGCCTGGAAGTGCCCCAAAACCATGTGGATGTGGCACTGGAGGACATGGTTTAGGCTGGTTGATGGTTGGACTTGGTGAGACCTTTTCCAACCTTAACAATTCCATGATTCCATGACTCTATAAAACCATTCCCCGCGTCAACCTCACCCTGAGATCCTGGGAGGTGACTCCAGCAGCAGCTGAGCCAGTCCAGGGACCCAGGCAAGCCAAAACTCAATCCATCACTATTTATTGATCCCTCTTAATTATCTCCCCAGAGCAAACTCAACCCCGGGGAGCTTTGCTCCCATGAAAAATGGATCACCTTTGTCCCAAGCAAGGAAAATACACGAAGGCACTTAAATTCCTGCCTTTCAAGTCCTGCAAATCCATGAATACATTTCAATTCCTGATTACAAGTATTGCAGCTCCTCAAAGTGAACTTTGTCTCTGCTAAACTCTCCGGTGTGTTTATAAAACAGCTTTCCCAGAGACTCACACCAGCAATTTTGGAAGCGTTGCATTAAATCCAGACGGTGTTTTTCATCTCAAGACAGGAAAAAATGCATATTAATCCCCCAGCCAAGCCATGCACTGAGAATTTTAAACATTTCTGTCAGTCTGGGTAAAACCCTGATCCTTTTTTTTTTTTTTTTTTCTAGATGAGCCACTGAATCCTTTTGGTTCATTTGGAGGCCATTTGCTAACTTTATTAGGCAATATTCAGATGATGGATATCAAAAGGATATTCACTGCAAACCAGGCTTTGTTTCTGAGGACAGTAATTAGGTTAAGCTCATGAATAAACCCTTTATAGCAGCAGCCTGTACGAAGGGAGAGTGAAAAAATGCAGGGCAATAGGAGAAAGAAAAGAAATTCTTTCGTGGTCTCCATCTGAGTCCTTTAAACAATTCATACCTGAATAGAAATGTCACAAAAGGTGTGGATTTGGCACTCTGGAAGTGATGCCATAACCATGGAATGGGTTGGGCTGGAGGGACCTTGGAGCTCATCCAGTTCCATCCACGGATCCTTCCACTATCCCAGGTTGCTCCAGCTTGGCCTTGGACACTCCCAGGGATCCAGGGGCAGCCACAGCTTCTCTGGGCAACCTGTGCCAGGGCCTCCCCACCCTCCCAGGGAAGGATTTCTTCCCAATATCCCACCTATCCCTGCCCTCTGGCAGTGGGAAGCCATTCCCTTTGTCCAACCTGCTTTGGAGTGTGGATGCAAGTTTAGGATATTCCAAAACCCCAGGATGTGCTTTCCCCTATTCAGCCTCCCTCTTCCCTGAAAATCCCAAAACAGTTCCAGGACATGGAATGCCCCAAGCCAGGTGAGCTCTGCTGTCCCTCATTTTAGGAGCCATTCCAAAAGGGGAATTTGATGTGATTTCCCCTCCAGCAGAACAAGGTGTTGCATTCCAGCACCAACAGTGGGAGGTTTTTCCTCGACTCAGCTTTAAAATAATATTGACATGGCAATCAATACATTAAATATCACTGTATTTATGTCAGAATCCACTGGCAGGGAAATAAATCCATCTAAATGCAGAGCTCTGGGATTTAAATGGAGCCTGGGAATGCCACAGCTTCAGTTTTCACTCAGCTCCTCAGATGTGTATCCATCACTGCTGACAGATTTCATACACTGGGATATCACCTCTAGTCTCACTAAAAACTGCTCTAAGTGGATTTTAGATAAAAAGACTGGGAAATTTGCTTTAGGGAGCTCTTAGGAGCAATAGAGTTCCTGACAGGCTGGAATGTCAAGTTGTGCTTTTAATCTCATGCTCGTGGTGGGTCTGAAATGCAGGATGGGCAACGAGGGGCACCCCAAAATTTGGGTTAACAGGTTGATTTACCCAAACACATCGACTGTGATCCACAGAATCACAGGCTGGGGGAGGTTGGAAGGTCCCACCTGCTCCAGCAGGGCCATCCCAGAGCACGTGGCACAGAAGAATCCAACAGGGAACACCAGGAAGGCATTTTAGGACACAATTTTCTCCACAGAACTCATCTTGCCCAGCAAATCTAAGCTCGTTTGTTCCCACTGCTGTGTTAGGAAAAAAAAAAACAAACCACACAAACCAAACCCCAAAACTATGTATCTAAAAGCATAAATATATATTACATATTTATATATGATATATACAAAATATAAATATATAAATATTTATTAAATATTTATATAAATATATATAAATAATATTTTTTAAAAGACCTAATGATCACCTGTAGACATTCACTGGGCTGTGAATAAAGCAGATTTTATTTTAGAAGTTCTTAAGTCTTCAGTGTCAAGTAATTTAACCAAAGTCCCACTAGGATGTAAGTGACACCTGGGATTTTCCCATGGATCTGCCCCATTCCTTCCCTCACCTCCACTTGGAGTGGCCCGTCCTGTTCCTTCACCATCCCAGTGAGAGCAGAACTGTGGGAGCTCCAGGCTGAATTCCTGCCATTCACAGCTGCTTTCCAGGCACAGACAGAGCTCTGTCAACACGTAAACAAGGCAATTAATTAAGGCACTGCAATAACATCACTTCAATAATTTGAGGAGCAGCCCGTTGTTTACAGAGCCACAGATGCTTGATGAAAACCCCAGGAAGAGCAGCTTTTCCCTGGGCAGAGGAAACAGGACAGGAACTATTTCCTCCCTTCTGGTTCCTGCAAGGCCCCACCTTTTGCTTGCAGCACAAAGAGATTTCAGCCCCAAATCCCAAAGGGATGAGGAGGTTTTTCTCCAAAGGTCAGCTCCAGCTACAGGACCCAGATGGAGCTGCTTCCAGCTGGGACAGACAAAGCTGCTCCAGGCACCCCAAAACCACTCAGTAACACATGGAATAACCACAGAATTCCAGGATCACCCAGGTTGGAAAAGTCCTCCAAGGTCACCAAGTCACCTGTGCCCCATCCCCACCTTGTTCCCAGCCCAGAGCACTGAGTGTCATGTCCAGGCCTTCCTGGGACATCTCCAGGGATGGGGACACCAAACCTCCCTGGGCAGCCCCCTCCAATGCCTGACCACCCTCTCCAGGGAGAAATTCCTCCTGATGTCCAACCTGAGCCTCCCCTGACAAAACACAACAGAAGACCCAAGAATTTACCCACCTTGGAAATCAGTTCAGCTGAAGGGAACGGAGGGGTTGGGGATGGAACCACCTGGTGGGGTCAGGACTTTGTGCAGCAGGAACTTCTCCATCCTCCTGGAACCCACCAGGGGCTGTGCCAAAGGAATGAGCTCCAAAAAAAAGTGACATTACAAAAACCAAGGAGGTTTTGTGATGGGAACAGCAAGGCCTGGGCAGGGAGGGGTCAGCAGAGCTCCCTGTGCTGGAATACACAGGTGGGTGTGTAAGAAACCACCGAGCACACAGAATGTTTTTCCATGCAGGACATAACTTTGGACTTGGACTGGAAAATTTAGGATATTTTTGACCAGTCTTGGCTTTTCCATCCAATCCAGGGCTCAGAGTTTGCTGCACATCCACCAAAGAGACAACACAATGGCTGTGGGTACATCAGGTGGGACAGCAGCAGCTTCAGGGAGCTCTGCCCTGGGCTGGGTCAGAGTTAACCACCAGAATATCCAACAGAAATATGGGAAACGGGTTTTTTTTCCATGGAATCATAAAATCACAGGATGGTTTGGGTTGGAAGGGACCTTAAAGCCCATCCAGTGCCACCTCTGCCATGGGCTGGGACACCTTCCACTGGCCCAGGTTGCTCCAGCCTGGCCTTGGACACTTCCAGGGATCCAGGGGCAGCCACAGCTTCTCTGTGCCAGGGCCAAGTCATGTAAGGAAGTGCCAGAAGAATGGATCCTTGAAGTGCCAGCAGTTGGATCCTTGAAGGCTCTTCATCCCAATCCAGAAAACATTTCCTCCCCAGCAGCGTTGCAGTGCTGACCTCTAGTGACAGATATCCCAGAAAAAGGAAATAAATGGGAAGGGATAAATGTCCCTCCCCACCTCTGCCCCCCAACCACGATCTCACCCACCTCCCCCAACTTCCAAAAGTGCTCCCAGCCATTTGGGCACTGGCTGCCAGTTAATCCATAAAGCAGATTATGAAGGAAGTGGTGCAATAATTCCAAAACCAAGCAGATTCTGAGATATGTAAGATCAGTAAAATATTTACATCACTACCCAGGGAGGGCTAAACCCCTTTTCCACACTCAGATCGTGCCTGGAGGGGGTTTGCAGCTCACATGGGAAGTTCCCCCACTTGCAGAAGTCCACCCCAGGATTTTAGCAGGATGCTCAAGGGAACAGAATTTAGGAACTGAAAATAAAGCTCAATAAAACATTAAGTCCAGGGTTTCTGCTGTGTCACATGTGAAACATCGACCTGCAGGTGACAGCATAGGGGTTCTACAGCCACACTCAGAATTAGGAACAGGGAGATGCAGAAGAACAAGAAATTAATTAATTCCCATCCTCTCCAAGAAAAATGCATCAGTGGGGGAACCTTTCCCTTTAATTCTCCAAGATCCACTTCCCTCAAACTCTGCACACTCTCAGGTGAAGTAGGAGTTGGGTTTGCTCAGAAAATCCCTGTGTGGGTCTCACCAACCACCAAAGGCAACAACCCACCCCTTTTCAGTCCAGAAAACACAGGTGCCAGTGTCCATTTCAGGTTTTTATTAAAAAAGACCCAGAATTCCCCAGTCTCCAGGGAAACAAAGCAACATGTCCCAGCCATGTCAGAGCTGTCAGAGGTCAGGTCTCAGGGGGAGCCAAGAAAGCACCAGTACAAACCAGCACAGGTCAGGGCACCATTCCCCCTGGGCAGCAAGTTCACAACCTGCTGTTTGTTTCCCTAAATTGTCCCTCAGAATCCAGAATTATCAACCAAAAATACTCCTGGTTTAGTCCTTCAGGGGAGATGATTTTAGTTTTTAAAGAACATAAAAGAATCTCCACTGAAAACTCTCTTAAAACAAAATCTTAAGGCCACGAATTCCAGGTCTGCTTAAATTTACTGTAGGAAAAAGAAACACATATTCTACACATAAAGTAAAATTTTTATTACCTCAAACTATTTCTCTGCAGTCAAACAATTTGCCAAAGGCTCCTGAGCATTTTGTGGCTGGAATCAGCCAAGGAACACATCCCTGCACACCTTGTGCTCCACAAAGCCACACACTCTTGCTTTTTAAGGCAAGATCAGCTCAGTTTAGGAATAGCTTATCCAATTACCTTGATGAGTAATTAAACCCAAGCAAAATGCACCCTGGAGGAGCTCCCAGGAACTCCCTGCTCAGCACTGAGCCCTCCAATGAAACTAAAGGAAAGGGCTGAGTTTTACCACGAAACTGGAAACTTTTCCTACTGGAAGCAAAATTCAGTTCTTGCATTTCACTCTTTTCACAGGATTTTAGGTAGAGCTTCTTAAAAATCCAGCAGTTTTCACATTATTCAGGACTCACATGAGGTTATTGCTAGGGGTAGCTCTTCCTCAACTGGAACTCTGCACTGGGGAGTTTCCTCTCAAAAATGGGAGGTTTTCCTCCCGTTTTTCTACAGGAGGAACCAGAGCATTTCCAGGAGTAGCAAAGGTGTCCCAGGTGAGAGGCTGAACAAGCCCCAGCTCCACCAGGGCTCACCTCACAGCAGTTCCACAGCAGATTTTCACATTTCTGACCCCAAAGAGGTGCAGCCTTGGCTGCTGCTCACAGACAGGAGGTGTAGGAGGTTCTCAGGGCTTCCAGCAAAGAGCCAGATGGTTCCTCATCAGGGTTTCTGCTAATTACCCCCAGTGCCAGGAGGATTTAAGCTGGGTGTTTAAAACTAGGCTCTAGTCTTGCAGCAAGGCACAGGAGCATCGTCCTGCTCCTGCTGGAGGTTGTGTCCCAGGAAACTCGATGCATTCCTGATTTTCCACAGGGACAGGCTGCTATTTCAACACGCTTCTGTGGGCCAGGGTGGATAAATAGGAGGAGTAATTATCTGGGAGCTGCAAAACAATAAAATTAAGACATCATGGATCACGAGAAGTTGCTCCTCAACTTATTTGCTTGGCCAGCCATTGGTTCATTCCCTTCATGAGGTGTTTAATACTATTATTTCTGGATTGCAGGGAGAGGGTGATTTGCTGGCTCTTAGAAACAACATCCAAGTTCTTAAAATAAAGATCTCATTGTTCTATCCTCCTTTCTAACCCCTCTGCTGCGTTATTGATACCTGAGCTCCCAGTCTGGAGAGGTATTTATTCCTTAAACTAAAGTCATCAGCTTTTGGCAGTAATTTAGCCAAGTCATCTTCATTCTGACGTCTGAGTCTCTCCTGTTCTTCTGCTCTGGAAAAGAAAACTGGTTTAAGACATTTGCACTGGCAGTGCAAACCCTGGTGGATGCAGGTTTATTTTTAATACCTATTTTTAATCTAAATATCAGATTAAATGACACTGAGATGTGTCTGGGTAACTCCAATTCCACATAAAGAAAGAGAGAGGCTGTTTTCTGCAGTTTCCTTTTATTCAGACTCCAAGATTTCAGTAGAAAGAGAAACCTTCTGGTTTTTTTCCCCAGATTACAACGTGCTCAGTGAGCTTCTGTAACAGTTTTTACTGGCTATTAAACAAGTTTCACCCCTTCAAATAAAGATTACAATACAAACAGAATCAATTGTCAAGAAGGCAATAAGAGACTGCTCAGCAGCCTGCAGAGTTCTTAAATCTCCTAAAAAAAAAGGCAATTTGACCGGAGCATTTGTAGCTCTTTTTCCATGTGAGTGTTAAAGAGAACCAGACCCCAAGCTGTAAATACACTTCAGACAGTGGTTTGCATTAAGACAGTGACAAAAGCAGCAACAGTGACCCGTTTCCAAGCTCTGGATGAGCTTAATCACAACGAAAAATAACATTTTATGAAGAAATCTCCATCCCACCACCATGTGCAGCACAGAAAGTCTGATAGAAAATGTCCTAAGATGAATGTGTTTGTCTTGGATGGCAGAGCACCAAGGCAGAGCTTCAACACAGTGCAAAAGGCTCTAAACCCAATTAAAAGATGATTTGGCATTAGTTAAAACTGGTTACAAAGCTTAAAAAACGGAGGCATTTGCTGTAACCCCCCCCCCAGAGGGTGGATAATCTTCCCCCAGAACTATGTGCAGGGTGCAAACTAAACACTGGCACTCTTCCAGCTGCCATGGAGCTGAGCAGTGTTCCCCACTCCAGGATGCCATTTGCTATTCAACTTTCTTTTCTGAAAAAAAAGGAAGTATTTATCAAGAAAACCAAGAAAATTCGGTGCTGGAGAGTCCTGCCTGACAACACTGTGTTCCAAGGCAGTAAATCCCACAGCACTCCCAGGAAATCCTGGAGCTGTTGCACACACCCCCCACCTGGGTCAGGCAGGGTGGGAAGCAGCTCTGTTTGGACGTAGAATTCCAGGCTTTGGGGGATTTTTGTTGGATTTGTATTAAAAAGCTTTTGGCTGGAGGATGAGACTCCAACTAAGCTGGAAAACTCAGCAGGTTTTAGTTTTCCCGAGTTTTCCCTGAGACTGGTGTGTGAAAAGAACAAGAAACAAAAGCCTGGTGAAGCCCACAAGTCACCTGGATAGACCTTCCTTTGGGAATTTTGGGATTAACTAAAGCCTCACCATATGGACAGTTACACAGTCCAGTTTTAGAGAAGTCCATAAATCCATTGTCTCGTTAGCAAAGTATTAATCAGGGACAAATACAACATATATATTATATAGTAACATACCAAACATAATATATATATATATTATATAAACACATATAGACTGTAGGAGGTACAATATCTGCAGCTGAGCTGTAGTTACCTATTAAAAAGTAAGGAATTCCAACAACATTAAAGGCAAATGAGCTTCAAGATCTGAGACCTGCTGAGGTGAATTAGGGCAGAACAGAAAGCACTTCAACAGAAAAATCCCTTGTTCTTCTCATCCAACCAGCTGGAATTCCATGGATGGGATCAGCTTTGTCATTTCTTCTAAGGGGAGATCTAGTTTTTGATGCCACTTTTAAAACTGGTCTGTGCTAAACCTGACACTAAAGGCAGCTGATGTTTGCTGCTGCCTGGCTCAGGTACCCACCACAGACATGAAGCACAGTTTTGAACAAGAAATACAACATTTTTTCAACACATTTCATTTGGAAGGCGATTGAAATAAAGGAAAATAGCACGGAAGAGTGCCAGGAAAGGACACCTGATTACTGCCACTTCCTCTAAATGTTCCTTCAGAGCAGGCAGGAATGTGAAATCCTGCTCCTGGCTGGTGAGAAAGAAAATAACATCCAATCCCAACAGCAAAAGGGACTGACTTCAGACAGGGATCTACTTCACCTGTTCAGGTTAAACATTTCATAAGGCCACTGATATCTTTTGGGTTTGACACTTACTCAGAGGCAGCTGCTTTTTGCAGTTTTTCCCTTTTCTTTGCAGACCAGTTGAGGTCACCACCTGCAAGAGGAGAAATGTGCACCTTGAAACCTTTCAGACTGGTCGTTTTTGGTAGCCTGGATATCAAAACTCACTCCAGGAGTTCTCAGAGCACTGCAGGAATCAGGGCTGTGATTTTACAAAAGTATAAATTGAGGTAAAGAGAAAGAGCAGCATGTTCTTAATCATGTGAATAAGCAAAGTTTGGACCCGAACTAAGGAAAGAGCTCAGTTTTTATCTTCATAGATTCAGGTACAGTCAAGCTTGATCAGAAAAAAAAATAGAGATTTTTTTTCCTAATAAAGAAAAACCTGCCAAGTATCCTCCACAGAATTCCAAGGTTTAAAGTGTCCAAGTGAGCCCAAGGGACAGGTACCCTTGAGAACTTCCATAATTATGATTAAAAATGCCAAAAGCAGCTGCAAACACTCACCTGTGAGGTGATTCACAAAATACAGCACAACCACAGCTATCAGTGACACTGGAACAGAAAAGGAACAGTTTTAGCTGACAGTAACTGTACAACAAGGACAGAGGAACAGCTTTGACCTACACCCAAGTAACAATTAAAATTTTTCATGGTAGTTGTAACCAAGAGGAGGTTTTTTCACCAGCATCTCTTAATTACTTTTGAAATTCCCGCCGAATCTGGTAATTCAGAAGGGATTGTTTTAGTTTTAGTTATATTAATAAACAGCCACCATAAACATAAGCTTTGGAAGTATTATTTGTCTACCCTTTTATTACAATTTTTGAAACACAAACCATTACACCAGGTCACCTCAAGAAACCACAAAACACTTTACTAAGTTTGAGTTACTTTCAGCATTGACCCAGTTGAAACTTTAAGAGAGGAGTTATTACTGGTTTAGAGGAAATATTAAGAAATAAAGCTCAATAAAGCCTCCTGAATGCAAAGATCCTGTTTTCAAAGTGTTTAATACTTACAGCAAACACAAGCACTGAAGAAAACTTCCAGAAACAAGTATCCTCTTGTGTCCAGGATCGTTCCAGCTGCTATGGCAATCACTGCCAGCCCCAGGTTCTGGATGGACTGCATGCTGAACACAAACACAGCTTGGTCAGCACTTGGGGGAGATTTATTTTTTTAGGGAAAACTCCTTGGTGGCCCTGAACTACCAAGGAGATGAACTTCCCCCCATTTGTCTGGCACGTGACTGCACAGTTTTGCAGAAGTTTCTGTGCCTCTCCCACCCCCACATCCTCAACTGCACCAGACTTCCTGACCTGCAACAAACTGGGGGAACTGGGACCCACTGATGTGTCACAACTGCTGGATATTCCCTGGCTCAGGAGTACAGGGGCAGGGTCACTGCAGAGAATCATGGAATGGGTTGGGTGGGAAGGGAATTTAAAGGTTACCTGGTGTAACCCCCCTGCCATGGGTAGGGACACCTTCCACTAGCCCAGGGTGCTCCAACCTGGCCTTGGACACTTCCAGGGATGGGGCAGCCACAGCTTCTCTGGGCAATCTGTGCCAGGACCTCCCCACCCTCCCAGCCAGGAATTCCTTCCCAATATCCCACCTATCCCTGCCCTCTGGCAGTTTGAAGCCATTCCCATTGTCCTGTCACTTCATCCCTTGTAAACAGTCTCTCTCCATGTTTCTTGCAGCCCCTTCAGGTCCTGGAAGGTCACAGTCAGGTCACCCTGAAGATCTCCTTTTCCAGGCTGAACAATCCCTACTCTCCCAGCCTTCCCTCAGGGTTCTCCATCCCTCTGGGATCTTGGTGCCCCTCTGGAGTCCCCCAGTGGCACAGACACCCCAGTTCAGGTACTCACAAGCCATAGGCAGTTCCCAGCTGGTGCTCAGGGACAACAAAGGCCACCATGGGCCACAGGGCACAGGCCAGCAGGGAATAGGACACTCCCAGCAGACACTGGGGACACAGGGACAACAAGCACATGTCACATGAGATGCATTTCTGCTGCAAAGTGCTCATAAATTAACATGTTGGTCTTCCCCTTCTCCCAAAAGTGAAAAGCAGAGCTCAAGTAACACTTCTTATAATATCACTGTGAATAAATATGCACATTTAGAAGGAGAGAGAACTTCATCCAGGAGTGACCCACAAACTAAACTCTATTAATTAGCATTAAAGAGTCTATTAATTAGCACTAGAGTGGAAAAGATTAATGCTGCAACTCCATAGAAACAAGGACTTTGTTTTTAAACCCTGACACGGGTGAGCACCATAAACCTCAATTCACAAGCAATTTTTCAGGGAAGCTGCCCTAGGAAGGGGAAATCAGTAATGAAGGTTTTCATTGAGGTTTGCCAGATCCAATACAGCACAGGGGCAGTTTAAATAATACTAATAAGTTTCAGGAATATAATAAAATAGCAAGTTTTAGGAGAAAACTGAGCATGTAGCACAGTGATTTAGTTACAGAGAAAGGAGTCTTTTCCACCTCAAAACACACACAATAATTCAGCATCAACTCCATGGCTTGCTTTATCACATTTAGCTATAAATCTCCAAGAAATAGTTACCATTGCTATCCAGGGGTTCCAGAAGGTAAAAGCCAACATGATGTGAGAGGCCAGTGTGGTTATCACAGCACACAAAACCCAGATGATGTTCTTGCCAAGTTTATCCACCAGAAGGCCAAAGACTGGGGACATGGGGGCTGAGATGATGTACACAATGCTAGAAAAATACAAATTAAAGAGCTGAGCACTCTCTGGTCATGGCAGCTCCAGGTGTTACGTGATACAAGTGTCTCCAGAGAAAATACCAAATTCCCCTGCTACATGTGAGGCCATAAGAGAAAAAAAAAACAAACACCAAAAAAAATCCCAAACAACCAACTCAGGAATTCTGAATTCCCAAAAGGTCTGAGCACATGAAAACACTCAGCATCCAAGGAAAGAGTGACATCCTCAGAGCTCTGGGAATCACACAGCAGCAAGTCTTTTCTTGTTGGGGTTTTGTCACACCACAAATTCATCCTCAAACTACAAAAATTTAGTGTTGTTATTAAACTGCTTTTATCACTCAGAAGAGAATCACTAAATATCAAAATAAAACCCTTCAGACAGAGCTTCTTCTTTCCAGTGTGAACATCTAAGACTTTTCAACAAAAATATACCCACACCTCTCAGTTATTCCCTGGGTCATGGGAAATCTATTTATCCACTTAAATGCACCAGGAGACCCCAAACCTCCTCCCACTGCTCAGGGCCCAAAGATCCATCCTACACCCCTAGAAAGTGTTACTTATTAAATCAGCTTAAATCAACCCCAATCTACCTGTTAATTGCACTTGCTTCTTGAGGTGAGAAGCTGAATTTCTCAATAAAGAAAACCCTGAAGGAAGAAAAAAAAAAGATTTAGGAAAATGCACAATTGAAGGACAAGAAATAAATATTAAGATAGATAAAGACACAGGAACCTAGTTTACAAGAAAATTAAGTATAGCTTTGACATAAATATCACAGATTCTCATTTATAATGAATTTAGGAGCTTTTTAGCAGATTCCACAAGTTTTTGTGTAAGGACCATAGAAATTACACTTTGAGGAAAACAACCAAAGTACAAAACCAACATGGAACCCAAATAATGAGACATGAGCTTATAACTACAGAATGAATTCCACAGGACACCAAATTCCACCCCAAACTCACACCATGTTTTAAACCTGTGTCTAGTTTTAATCAGGAAATAAAACATTCCTCAAGCTTTTTTGTTCAGCAATGGTATTTCCCACAAAGCTCAGCAGAAAAATGTCAAGTTTTTAAGGAATTAGCTAAAATTCTGCCCAGATTCCAGGGGAATGGTTGGATAAGTGAGTGGCACTTACTTCCCAAGTCCTATGAAAGGAAAAACTGCTGCATAGTAACAGACACAGATGACAAATATGAGCCACAAGGACAAGGAGAAATCCTTCACATCCGTGAGCTTGATCACTTCACCTGCAAGAGACAACACTGTGTCAGCCAGCACAGGCAAAATTTGGGATTATCCACACTTAATAAACATCCAGGTGATCCCAAGTCCCTGCTAAAGCACATCCCTGTCACCCTCCTGTCCCAGTTTACACAGTGGGAGTCACTTCACACACAAGTGTTCAGTCAACAGAGCCAAAGCCAAGAACAAACTGTCTCTCCCCCACTGAGCTGATGGATTAAACCTCTGAAAGTCTTATGCAGCAGAATTAAATATACTTTGTCAAGGAAATGTTTGATCAGCTGCCAAAACTCCTGTCTGGAGCCTCATCCAGGTTGGATGAGGTTTGGAGCAAGCTGGGCTGTGGAAGGTGTCCCTGCCCAGGGCAGGGGGTGGAAGGAGATGAGCTTTAAAGTCCCTCCCAACCCAAAACAGTCTGGGATTCTATGATATGCCCTTAGTTGGATCTCAAATTTAGGGTTTTTTTAAATGCTCTAAATTGTCCCACATAGAAAACTCAAACCACCACACACTGACAAAAAGGGTTCCTCTGTGTTTTTCCACATCTATAAAGGAAATAAGGTCAAACCCACCAAAACAAAGGAGCAGTGGCAATGGCACAGATCAAGCAGTGTGAACTTTGAGTTTTATAAATAAAGCAGATGACAGCACTTCTGCCTGTTAAACTGCTGTTTAAAACTGTAAAACTTCCCTCTGACATAAAAATGAGCTAAAAATTATAACAGTGAAGATGTTAAAAATGAGCTAAAAATTATAACAGTGAGGATGTTAAAAATGAGCTAAAAATTATAACAGTGAAGATGTTAAAAATGAACCAAAAATTATAACAGTGAAGATGTTAAAAATGAACTAAAAATTATAACAGTGAAGATGTTAAAAATGAGCTAAAAATTATAACAGTAAAGATGTTAAAAATTAACTAAAAATTGTAACAGTGAAGATGTTAAAAATGAACTAAAAATTATGATTATAACAGTGAAGATGTTCAGCAGCAGCCATGGATTACCCCAAATGCAAACCTGCAGAGTGCAGAGGAACTGGAAGGGGCTGCTCCAGAAGACTGAAGCCCAGGGCAGGTCCAGCCCCACCACTCACCTGTTTTCCCTTGCTCTTTACAAAGCAGTTTCTCTGCTCTCCTGTCCAGGTAAGCCAGGATTAATGCACAGGTCAGGGAGAAGAGACAGGTGACACCCCCTGCAAGAGGGAAACCCCACATGGTCAGTTGACAACTCGAGTGTAATTTGGCTTTCAAGCCCAAATTGTGTAGTTTTTGTTAGATCTGTAAAGTTTAACCCCAGCTTGTCTCATGTACAAGGCTCAGCACCTGAACAGCTCCAAGGACAAGGTGTAAAACTGAACCCTCCCACGTGACAGACACCTGCCTTGGAGCAGAGATGTGCAGCTACATTTATTTTATTTAAAACATTTACCACCACACCCACTCAGCACAGGCAAGCTCCTGAGCTGCACAGAACACAACAGAAACAAAGCCAGGCCTTATTCCCAACACCAGGGTCTCATACCCTGGCTCTGAGGGAAAGGAACACACCCAAAAGCTGTTGAAATCCCACTTTTACACATCAGACAGCTACACACAAGATCTGATCCCCCTCACAACATTTTTAATTTAACACCTGCAGTAACCACACACTCAGCACAAGAATATGAAACATGGATAGAACAGTATTTGAATTGCTCTCCCCAGTCTCAAATATACTTGTCCTACTTTCAAGTGGTTAATAAACCATCAACATGCATGCAGGGTAAATTCAGGAAGCCAAAATCAAAAAATATTACTGACCTATCATCAGAGCCAAGCCCAGAGTGCTGGGACCAGTGTAACCCAGGAGATCTTGAACTCTTGAGTAGACCCATCCCATGATGTTCATGTTCACTGTGCTCCCCTGGGCAGAACAGACTCATTTGAAGAATAACTGATTTCACAATTATATTAATTCAGAAGGAACATCAGGCAGATCTACTTATTGAACAGGTTAAGATGCTAAACAGGGAACTTAAACACCAGGAACAAGGATGAAATTATTCCCTGCTGGTTTGTAACAAAGTAATCACTGTAACAATAATAAACCATCACTAATTAAATTTTACCCAACCATTACAGTGTTTCCATGAGGAGTTTAGAAGTGCCATAAAACCCACCTCACACAGTGCATCAGCTCCTAAATGGATTTGAATTTAATATATCAGAGCAAACAGGATTCCCACCTCACAGACAGCCTCCCCTCCTCCTACCCCCAGAGAAGGGATCCATGGCTGCAATCCCAGGGCTCACACCAGGGAACTCCAGGACAGCTGAGATGAGGGAACTGCTGAGGAGCAACAGCCTGAACAGAAACCAGCCCAGCTGGGACCAGCTCACTCCTTACCCAGGTGATACAAAATATCTGCAGGGCTTCAGCACAGGACAGGGGGCTGAAAGGAACCCCAAAAAAGAGGCACAACTCCACTCTTCTCTCTCAGCTGGTCTGTCAGTGTAAACCCAGCTAGAAAACCAGCTGTTTAAGTGATTCCAACAAACCAAATGAGGCTGAGATGCTGTCACACAGTTCCTACCAGAACCAGCAACGGGGACAAAACCATCCTATAACTGCCATAAAGACTGGAGTTTCTTAGAGCAGCACCTCAAATCATTCATCAGAGCTTGCAGTAGTCCCTGAGCCTCAAGCTACACTCAGTTAAGCCAACATTTTATGATATGCCAAGGAGCAACTAGTCAGGGGAAATGCAGCACTGCCATGGGCAGGGACACCTTCCACTAGCCCAGGTTGCTCCAAGCCCCATCCAACCTGGCCTTCGACACTTCCAGGGATGAGGAATCCACAACCTCTCTGGAAATGTGTGCCAGGGTCTCCCCACCCTCACAGGAAGGATTCCTTCTCAATATCCCATCTAACCCTGCCCTCTGGCAGTGGGAAGCCATTCCCCCTTGTCCTGTCCCTCCATCCCTTTTAAATAGTCTCTCTCCATCTTTCTTGTTGGCTCCCTTCAGGTCCTGAAAGGCCACAATCAGGTCACCCTGAAGCTTTTCTTCTCCAGGCTGAACAATCCCAACACTCCCAGCCTTTCCTCAGGGAGCTCCATCCCTCTGATCATCCTGGTGCCTCCTCTGGACTCCTCCAGCAGGTCCATGTCCCACCCTGAGATCACCACAAGCCTTCTGACAGGTTCTGAGACACCCCATTAACCCATTTCCTCGTGTCTCCTTTGTTCACCTCAAATCTTCAACAGTTTAAATGTCATTTATAACTCCAGCTCCCTGGGGAGCATCAGGAATGGTGTTTTCCACCTGCCTCCCTGCCCTGATGACCCCACAGCCCTTCAATCCCATAAATTAAAGGCACAGTTGGACACTTACAACTCTGGCCATGCTGAGCTGTAACCCAAACACCAGGTTTAACTCCTTCCCTTTAAACCAGCTCACTGCATAGGTGTTCTGGGCCACTGCCAAGGACTCCCCACCAATCCTACAAAAGAAGGAAGGACAAAAGGAAACACATGAACTGCAGCAGGCAAAGCAACAAGGTCCATCAGCTGCTGGCAGGCCCAAGGTGACCGAATTTCAGAGAAATTTTAGTGTGCACAGGTCGATTTAATGCACAGACACAAGGCAAGGCAAATTAAAATTCCAAACAGAACTGCAGTGCCTTAAGAGTAATTAAAAGTATAAGGGATTTTAAGTATTCTAGGAGTGATTATAACTGCAAGACTTGCAAAGTCCTATTTTTTGTTTTCTAACTTTGTTACAGCAGGAATGCCACTGTAGCTCAGCTTTACAGAGGCCTCAAAATGCAAGAATTTTGGTTCCAAGTGTCAACCTGGCAGCAGTTTTGTGGGACACAAAGATGGGCCTCACCTCAGGGAGCACAAATGTGCTCTTCTACACTTACCCAAATATGAACCTGCCCATGTCCATCAGCCAGACAGTGTTAAACAGAGCTCCCAGAGCAAAAACCACCTGCAAACACACATGTGAGGAAACATTGTAACTGTGCCATTCAACATGGGACAAAACAGGACTATCTTCAACAGGAACAAAAATGCTTCTCCCCTCCCAGACCTGCAAAATGACTTCACACCCACTTCCTATTCCTGGGTTTTCTTGGCTTTGTTCCTTCTGCCTTATTCAAAATCCTGCTGGCAACACAATATCCAACCTGGCCCAGCCTTGACTGCACTCAGAAAACACCTCTAGGGCTCAAATCACCTTTATCATACTTAACATGGTAGTTTCAGATCAAACACATAAAACATTTGGTTCTTTCTCATTATTTCACTCATTTTTCAAGCCAATACAACTCAGAGCTCTCCCATTTCAGGTCTCCTCACCTGTCTAATGAACACACCCTGCAGACTCAGATTATCCTTTGCACTCACCTGCCCAACACACACAAAGATGCTGAATATTATAGTGCCCAACCTGGAAGAGAAATAAAATCACTTAATGCAGAGCTGGAGTCTTTTTTTTCCCATAAAACACCTACAGCAGGGAAACAACAATAAAAGGTCTCTGTAATAAATTGTACAGCTCAACATTTTCCTTAGAAAACAGGGAGAACAGCCTGGTGTTTTTGGAGTCAATTTATTTAAGCCATAAAGAGAAGGAAGCTCATTTATGCTGGTGGAAAATTCCTAAATCATCTGGGAAAAAATATATTGTAACTTACAAAACCTTTGTATTATAAAGCCTAAAGGCCACGTGCAGTTTTGGTTTGGCAAAACCACAGCACAGGAGTGACACAAACCTCACACTCACCGTATTCCAAACACTCTGTCTATGAGAAAACCTCCAAAGAAGCAAAGAACCACATTGGGCCAGGAATACCAGGCATAGAGAGCCATGAACTGGGCTGTGTTCACCTTCATGTCCTGCAGGATGGAGGGGGAATTAAAAGAAGTGATTACTTGAAAGGCAATTGCAGGGACACAGAGTAAGGATCTGAGGACAACCACACAGAAACAAGTGAACTTTCTGACCTGGCCACTGTCTGTACTTCACAGAATCCCAGATTGGTTTGGGCTGGAGGGGGCCTTAAAATCCATTTTGTTCAACATCAGGGACACCTTCCACTAGCCCAGGTTGCTCCAACCTGGCCTTGGACACTTCCAGGGATGGGGGCAGCCACAGCTTCTCTGGGCAACCTGTGCCAGGGCCTCCCCACCTTCCCAGTCAGGGATTCCTGGTCACTGTCTCTCATTTTTAGAAGCCCCTTTTAAGCCCCCAGACAGTCACTCACCCTCTGAACCTGTGTCTGCAGAGCTGCAGGGTTGTCGTAGCAGAAGTAGCTGCCTGGGAGGAGAAGGGATGGCTCAGAGCTCTGCCCAGGCACCCCAGCACCCCCCAAACCCTGCCTTGGAGTTCAGACCTGTACCTATGTTTATTTTATTTAAAACATTACCACCCCTCCCACTCCCGAGCACCTCCCAAGCCTGAACACTCCCCAAACCCGACACCCCAAATTCCAGACCCCAGCACTCCAAACTCAAGCCCCTCACACTAGAGTACCCCAAATCCAAAAACCACAAACCCAAGCACCCCCTACCCCGAACTCCAAATCCAAGTCCCTCGCACCTGAGCACCCCTCACCCAAGCCCCCGGACCTGAGCACCCTTCACCCCAAATCCAAGCATCCCAAACCCGAGCACCCCCACCCTGGCACCCCAAATCCGAAACCCCACACCCGAGCCCCCCAAAAACCCCGGTACCCTAAACCTGAGCCCCCCAAACTCCGAGCCCTCCAAACCAGAGCACGCCCACCCTAAACCCCAAACTCGACATCCCCCCCCACCCGGCACCCCACACCTGAGCACCCCAAGCACCCCCAGACCCGAGTCACCCCAACCCACCTCCCCACGCTCGACCCCCCCAAACCCTGGCACCCCAAACTCGAGCCCCCCACACCCGAGCCACAACCTCAAACCCCAAATCCAAGCCTCCTCCACCCTGGCACCCCAAACCCGAGCCCGCCCCCGTCCCGCACCGAAGCCGAGGAAGCACATGAGGGAGAGCACGATGAGGCGGTGCGGGAGGCGGCGGGGGTCGCAGGCGGCGGGCAGGGTGCGGGGGGGCGCCGGGGATCCCCCATTTCCATCTCCACCTCCGTCCCCATCCCCGTCCCCGTCCAGCAGCGCCCGCTGCTCCTCCGCCGCCATCGCTGCCCGGTCACGTGAGCGGGGGAGCACGTGAGCGACGCGTCACGTGCGCGGTTACCATGGCAGCGGGGACGGGGGGTGAGGCCTTCGGGAGGGGAACCGAAATAAATAAATAAATAAATAAATAAATAAACTGATAAATATTGAATAAATAAATAAGCGTATGGACAGATAAATGGATACCTAAACGGACGGACAAATGAATGAGCAAATAAATATATGAAAGGGGAAAGTTTGAGGTCCAGACTGCAATAAACATCCAGGGAAATGCAAAAGCTCGTGAAACTGCTCCGTTGTCCTTCCGTTGGATATTAAAGTCATGGAATCACAGACTTTGGTTGGAGTTGGAGGGACATTAAAGATGCTGCTATTCCAAACCCCCCCTGCCATGGGCAGGGACACCTTCCAGTAGCCCAGGTTGCTCCAACCTGGCCTTGGACACTTCCAGGGATGGGGCAGCCACAGCTTCTCTGGGCAACCTGTGCCAGGGCCCCCCCACCCTCTCAGCCAAGAATTCCTCCCCAATATCCCATCTAAACCTACTTCTTTTCAGTTTGAACTCATTGCCCCTTGCCCTGTCACTCCCATTCCTGACCAAAAGTCCCTCTCCAGCTTCCCTGTAGCTCCTTCAGATACTGGAAGGCTGCTCTGAGGTCTCCACACAACCTTCTCTTCTCCAAAGGCATTTTACTTGAGCTGTTTGCTCCAAAAGGTTCTTCCCATGTTATCCAAACCCTTGAAAAAGATACTGATTCACTGTAAAAAGGGCTGACCCTCCACCAAATTTCGTCTTCTTGCACCAAAGATGACCTGACTCCTGTGTGTACGTCAAGTATTTTTATTTAAAACATACTCTTTTTGAATCACATACACTCTTAATGAGGCAGAAATCCTCGTGATTTAAGCCCAAGGATTTATTTTCCTTCTCAGGGTGGCAGAAAGGGCTGAGTTTTACCTGAGATGCTGAACCAAGCCATCCACTTTCCAGCTACTCTGTAATCAATTTGATCAGGAACCACAGAAGAAGGTCAAAATAACTTCTCAAAGCACGCTGGAATTGTGTAGTGAACGAGCTGAAAACTCCTACTGGGCATAAAATGCTTCTTTTCACTCAATATGTGTCTTCTCAGAGACCTGTCAAAAGAGAACTATGTTATTAAATTAGCAGGTCACCTTTTCAAGTGCTGGTTTAGATTCTATGAAATCCAGACAGCTCTTTCACTTTACTCGGGTTGCTCTGAAAAACATGGTTTTAAATTACAAGGCTTCCTTGGAAAACAGATTGTACAACAAACTCGAGGGTTTCTGTTACAAACCTGAGAGTTTGTGTAACAACCTCCTGTACTTCTGTTACAAACTCGAGGGTTTCGCTGCCACTTGAGGGAGCTCAAAGGTAATTTGTGACCTGCAAAGCACCTGGAGTTTTATAATCACAATTTATTTACAGAGATAAAAGGGATAACTTTGGAAAGAAAAGTTACATCTAGCAAAGGCTTGTGGATGGAGGTTAAATGTAGGGTTGTTTCCTGGCTAATTAGACAAATTATTCCAGGATATCAGGGTCACACCACCCCAAACCAGCCTCCCACCATCATTCTCAGAAGGAAAACGCTGAGGAATGTCAGGATCCAGGGCTGGTGAGGGAGAGGAAATACAGAGACAGAGGTAACAGCACTGACCTTTCTGTGGCTCAGAGCTGCTTCCCAAAGCCTCTCCTGCTCCATGTCCAGCATCATCTTCACCACAGGAATTTCAGAGATGTTACGTTGTGGTTTGAGGACGATACCCCTCAGCAACAAGAAATTATAGGCATCAAATCCAGGCTGTTGCACTCAGCAAAGTTAAACTTCAATCTGTAGAGTGCCAGAATATCATCATCAAAAAAACAATCCTTGGTACTATTTTCAAAGTCAGTTCAGAAGCAGAGAGAAGGTAAATGTAGATAATTGGTAGCTGAAGCTGGAAAAGGCACTTACACACTTTTCAATGCTTTATTGTTGTCTTTAACACTCCTTTGATTAATACTTTGATTTTATTCTTTGAACTATTATATGCTCATATGAATTTCAAACCAAGCTAACATGTAACTCATATGGGCAGTGACAAGTGACTTTGGCAACAGGATCCCACAGACATTCTCTCCTTTAACTTGTGAGCAGTTTTATCCTTTATTTAAAGGAAGATCCAGAAAAGCAGATTTTTTTTCTTCTGAATCTCAAAAAGGCTTTTTCACCCCGAAGGAAAAGCAATAGGAAAAGCCACACAGTGAACAAACATATTAAATTGCTATTTCTGATGTGGGATGATAATATTTTGGGCAGGATTCAGCTGTGTGTGCCAGTGGGAAGCATGGAAGTGATGAGCATTCAGAGGCTTTAGGGATGTCCTCACCAAAGCTTTTGTTGGGTTGACTTCATTTAATCAATTAACCAAAATCTCCACAATCTTTCAGGCTGCCTTGGGGATCAGGATTTCATCCTGTGTGCTTTTGTCACAGAGTTTTGTACACTAAAGACCCAAAAGTTCACTCTGCAAAAGTACTTTTGAGAGCTTCTGACAACTTATCTGTGCCAAGTGGGATGACAAAGGATTCCTGGAAAAAATAAATACTCAGTCTAGAATGGCTTCCTGACTCTCTGCCACGTTACCAGGAGGATTTTAAGCACTGGTTTATGATCTTCTAGTCCCATTTTAGTCTATTAAGTCTCTGTAGCATGACAGTCCAAGGCTTCCTTACTGGAAGAAATTCAGTGGGTCACTCCTGTATCAATATGTAACAAACATAAAATGACAGAATCTCCTTCCTTTTCCTGTATAAACAGTGAGACAAAGCCATGGCAGCCCTTACAACCTCAAAGGGTTAATGTTGTTCAGATCTCCCTCTAATTTCATTATTTAAACTCAAGAATCCTGAATTTGTCTTTTTTATTTCTGTGTCACCCTGAAAACTTCAAGCTCATGGTTACACTAAGTCTTGGATTTTTTTTTTGTCCTCTCTTCTTCCTGCTCTTGGGAGACCAGAAATCCATCTGAATTTGCTTATTCTAAGTGAATTTTGTATTCTTAAGAAATAAATGGATGAGTGTTAAAGTCCATGAATCCTTGTCATTCATCCTTAAGAGTATCAATTACATTAATGCCACTCTCCCACACTCTATTACTATCATACAAAGATATGCAAAGAAGGAAGGATTAAACTATTTAAGTTACTTTAAAAGCTACTTAAATAATTTAAAAAATTATTACCTTCTGTTACTCCTAATCATCCACTGAGGATAATTAATTTGGCACCAAAATAGCCAATGTTATGGGGAGGATTCCTCATGTGGAGCAGAGCTGGGGCTGTGCCAGAGCTGTGCCATGAAAGGTTTCTGTGCTTTCAGTCATTCTGGAGGGATTTTCCACAAACCTGAAACACCTGCAATTTTATTATATTTATTTTCAAAGGTGTCAGTGTGTTTTTCATGTCCTTTTCATGGCCGTGTGCTTAAATATTTCATATTAAACAAGACTGGGGTTGTAATTTATTTTGTACACTTTATCAGGCTCTTTACGGGAGAGTAAGAAATTACAGTTGTGTGCTGGAATATTTAACAGCAGAAAAAGAAGATTTTTTCCATTTTTATTTGCCATGCCACCCTTTTTTTCCCAGTCCCTTCCATCTTCACCTTGGATACAACCTTGCTGTGCCTGGGGCTTAATGGCTGAGATGTTCCCCGTGAGTTAAGCCCCAGATGATTCCCACATGCATTGCAGGTGAGGGTTTATGTCACAAATAAATACAGGAGATTGCTCTTAAACTCCTGCTTTAGGATGTTTATTACACATGCAATTGCTGTCTGCCCATAAATCAAAGCACTTAAAGTGCCATATGATCCCAAACTCGGGGTTTAACAGCAGAAAATGGAGCAAAATGCGTGCGGGGCTTTATAGGGGCCATAAAATTGTTGTGCTTGTGGCCTCACCCCTTTGCATTGCCCAGATCAATCAAGTGCACTGAGCACTCAGGACAGTAAATATTGCCATGAAACAACGATTAGCTTTCAGGGTTCAGCTCTCCTGAGTTATCACTGTCTTTGCTGAAGACGCTTCCAAATTGCAACGAAGCCGGAACCGCGTTTAACGCCATTAAATACATTTTTTCCTCCACCATCATTACACCATTACCCATTTTCTGAAAGGAAAACCCTGTGCTTTGCCCCCAGCACGCACTGACAGCGTGTGATGCAGGATCTGTCGCACACAGCCACACAAACAGTTCTTTAATCCCTCCATGTGCTAAGGAATGTGTTATTATAAAGTTCTCTGGGATCCGTCCCGCTCGGATTTTATTGGGCTTGTGCACTATCCCCTGTAAACTGCTGGGAAAAGGCTGAGGAAGCCTTTTTGCACATAAATCTCTCTGACACCGAAGATCTCAGCCTGAGGAAGCTCCTGTGGTTTGAAGGGACGCTCTGCCAAAGCAAACAGCTCCTCCCTCTGTGCTGAGTCACAGCAGGGCTGAGTGTGGGGTTTATGGCTCCTTCTCCTACAGACACTCCTCAGAACTATTGCCCCCCCCCCGTGCTTCCCAGAATTCCAGAGCTGTTCCCTGGGGCAGGGGGGCACCAGGCTCTATGTCCAACAGCCAAATCAGGCCATGCATTCAAAAATACGAGAATGTAAAAGCATCATTAACAGTGTGCAGCTGCTCAGCCAAAGCAGGAATTTCAGGGTTTTGTTGGTGTTCCAGGCCAGGTTGGACAGGGCTGGGAGCAGCTGGGTCTGTGGAAGGTGTTCCCCCATGGCAGGGGGATGGAACAAGATGCTTTTAAGGTCGTTTACCCCCAAACCAGCCTGTGATTCTGGGAATTCAGAGCTTTGGGCTTTGGGGACTCTAGCTGAATTATTAGATAACACTTGGCTCAGTGCACAACTTTCCCTTTGTGCCTGCAAAGGTTTCCTCAGGATACACACACTCCTGTGTTTACACATGTTCCTGTGTTTGTTGTTAGCAGTGGTGAATTTTAAAAATCTCCAGATTATTTAACAGAAATCCTGAACAACTACAGATATCTGAGAGCTGCTGAACCAGAGCATTTACTGCACAGTTTGCCTTTGGGAAAACACATTCTCGTAACATTGAAACTTCTTAAAACTCTCCTGCTTTTTCCAGCAGGATGGACATGAAGTGTTTTATAACTAAGCCCAGGAATTTCAGAGGGAAGCTTTGATTTTGATTAAAATGCTGCACGTTGGTGTGACAGGGCCCTGGGAATGAAGGAAGTTCACACCCTCAGCAAGGGCTCTGCTTCCCTCCTCTGGCTGGAGATCAAGTGAGAGCTCTTTGTCACCAGGGCTGGGCTCCTCATTCCTTTGAAATGAAAGTGTATGGAAATGCAGGAATGGACAGGAGAAGGGAATTGGTTCCCTCTGACTCTGTGGTGGGGCTTGCAGTGCCCCCTTCACAGCCCTGTCACCACACAGATCCCAGTCTGTTCCTGCCACCCAGGCTGTCCTACATTCCAGGTATCCAACCAGAATCCCCTCTTCCCACCTGCAGCACAAATGCCCCTGCTGTGCCCCCGTAGCTCTGGATCATCTCCCTTAGTTCCTTGTATTCCCAAAGCAGATCTCCTCTCAAAATCCCCTTTTTCCCCCTCCAAGGCTGAGTATTTTATGCACATCCAGCAGTTCCTCATCAGGCATTTCCTCTGCCCTCAAGTGACTGAACTTTGCTGGAGGGTTTCCAAGGCCTGGGGAAGGTGGAGTGGTTTTATTTCCTTCTCTCTCCAGGCTGGAGTTGAGCAGAACTTTCCAAGGAAACATCTTCATTCAGCAGGACCTTGTGCCCTGAATTTTGGGATTCAACCCTTTGCTGATAAACCCGATCACTCACTTTATCTCCCGGCAAGTGAATTCCCACCCCTCTGTGCAATTCCTTCTCACCGTCTTTCCTTGGATTTGAGGAACTACTTTCCCCTTCTGACCTGGGAGTGTGTTTAAAACGTCTCTTCCACTGTGGAACCTTCTCCTTGAACTCCTATTTGAACACAACCTGCTCCAGAGCTTTTTCCACACAACACCCCTGGTAACTGTTGCCCCACTCTGTCTTATCCAGCAACTGTTATTCCAGGAGACATCCTGCCACCCATTTTTAGTTTCCTGGTTTATGGTCACTTCCCCTTTGCTCCATTGCTCCCTGAATTCTCACTCTGCCTGCAACACTTCAGCAGGTGGCACAGCATAAGCAGGAATTCTCAAAATTCAAGGATTTTCCATGATTGTCCACAAAGAGCAGCAAATAACTGAGACAAGGGGGGGGTGTAGTTTTTTACCTCTCAGATTCTAAACAATCAAAATTAAATTCTATTCCTGTAGTTAATGTGGTTGTGTCAAATATTCTCACTCGCTTGAGTGGTTTCAAAACAAAAACAAGAAATGAAAATCACTGTTATTCCAATAGTTCTCAGTTGTCTCCACGTATCCAGGTTTATCTCTGAGAGTGGGAGGCTTCGTTTTACAACCAAAGAAAGTGATACCACGGGGGGAAAAAAAAATCACAAGAAGTTCTAACTTAGAGGAAAAAAGAGAAGGGTGGGAAGGGGGGAAGAATAATTCTTTCCTCATTGGCAAGGAGATGGAAAATAGCTGGAGAGGGGAGGAAAGCATTTCACAAACTGATTATTCAAAAAAAAATGAGGACAAGATATTCTGCCTAAGTATTTGCTAAAGTAAGGGGCTGGAAAGGGAGATGAAATGCACAGTTTTCTTTTTTATTTCTCTCAAAGAGGGAATGAAAAATTATTCAGCCCAGCAAAAAAAACCCCTCACTTGTAATATAATTCTGAAAATATACTGTTTCATTTGAAAGCATCTTGCTCAACACTTGATTTCACAGTTTCATTCCTGGGAGATTACAATTCTTTGCATTTTTATAGCTCTGAGTTCCCCACCTTGTGGTTTCCAAGTACAAACAACTTCATAAATATTATTCATGGCATTAAAGAAAAAGAAAACGAGTGGATTCCTGTTCTTGCCCATAAATGACAAGTGAATAAATACAAGTTCTACAGGTGAGTAACTGAAATATTCCCCTCACGTTTCCTGGCACCACAACCAGGTCATCAATATGGTCATTCCAGCTTTGTTTCTTGGGAAATTGTACCTTTGGAGACCTACAGGACTCACCTCCTTTCCACAAGGGAGGAAAACCTTCCTGCCTTTCCAGAAGGCAGGAAAAACTGTGCTGTGTGTGTTCACCTCCCAAGTCCTGTGTTCCTGGCTTCTCCATGGTGCCTCTGGAAAGGAGGAAAAGAACAGAATTCTCTGAAAATAACCTTATTGGAGAATAAGGAAATAAGCAAAGCAAAGTTCTGAGACGGTTTTTAGTGGAAATTATGCTGTGCTTTAGAACTTTTCCCTCCCAACTTGGTTTATTTATATATTTACCTCTTCCATTTAGGCAAATGCTCAGTTACATCCATCTCTTACCACCAGCACAAGGAATGGATCCCAGAGACATGGGAAGGCCACTTGGGACTTTACCTCTCCCTGCTTCCACTGGGACCAAAATTCTCAGTGACATTAATATTTAAAGGACTGTAGCTGGACATAGAAACCGTGATCTCCCTTGGATGGGAAGGCGAATCCCACTACATGGATATGACCATGGATATCTCCTGAGGACTCTGCTTTGGTCACACCCAGATGTGCTGAAAGCCTTTTAGGATCATGGAATCATAGAAAAGCTTGGAAAAGACCTCCAAGACCACCAAGTCCAACTGTTAATCCAACACCACCACATTCACCACTAAACCCTGTCCCCAAGTGCCACATCCCCAGGATTTTTGGCCACTTCCAGAGATGGTGACTCCACCACTGCCCTGGGCACTCTGTGTAACCATGAGATGAAGTCTTAGATTAGAAGAAATTGGAGGAAAAAAAAAATAGAAAGTTTTCTTTTTTTCTCTTATCTGGAAAGCAAATACCGTCTTTTTTCCTGGAAATTTGAGAGCCACAACCACAAGGCCTTCAAAGAAAATACAGCTCTTGGTTCAATTATCTGCCATCTCACAGCAAGTGCCAGGAGCACAGCTTTGGGAAGTGATAGGGAATGGAAAATGGAAAGAGAAAACTCAACTCAGGAAAGGGAACAGATCGAAATCCTGCTTTTGAGAGCAGTGCCAAGTAACAACATCCCATCTTGGCCCCGGAGGGACCTGGAATGTTTGCTGCCCTGTTACACACTTTGTTGGCAAACTATAAACTCACACTTCATCCAGCTTATCCTTGCACTCCAAACAATGAGTGCTTTGGCTCCAGGATCTCCAGTTAAATTCCCTGCTATCCAATTTGCATACAGCTCCTGGGGAGTGACTCCTAATTTCTATGGGAATGTGTCCCTGGGGGTCTGCTAACGACTGGGGTATTTATTTTGGTTGGCTTTTCTGGGTTTACATCAGAAGAAGAAACAAATGATTAGTGCTTTTATAACTTCTTCAAATCTGATTATTCCAAGGAATTAGAGTCAGTAGATGCACTGGAGGGGGGGGGGACACACAAGGCACATCCAAACCCTGCTCTGGTGGGTGCTGGGGAGGAGGGGTGGCACCAGCAGGCACAACTGTTCACCCCGAGCAAAATCGTGGCTTTGAGAGGCAGGGGTCCAAAATCTGCACCTCTTGGAGTCAAAAATCCCATTTTCCAAAGTCAGTTCACGTGTACCAAACTCACCCTGCAAATTGATCATGACTCAGAATCTTTGTATATTTGTTTTGCCTGGTTCAAGCTTTCTCTCCCTGTAAAGGCTGCCTGTTCCTCTGCCCAGCCCTGCCTTTCCTGCTGAGCATTCCTGCCTCCATCCCAAGCTGTCCCAACAGAACTTCACCTCCTACTCCACTTATTCCCGGCCCTGACTCCCATTTTACTGCACTTTCTGCTCAACAAGCAGGAATGAAGGTTTTTATAAGTTTTTTATAAGCTTTTTATACTGACACCTGAGAGAGCAACACTGCCCTGAGCACATTCCCAGCCTTTATTCCCTGGGAATATTTCCCAGGCAGCCTCACAGCCTGTGTGCCCCATAGGAGAAGTTAATCTTCCTAGAGGAGTGAAGGGCTGGGATTTTCAGGATGTTACACCCAGGAGACAACATTCTGAGAGCAGCCATGGAGGGTGTCCAGCAGCAGCCCAGCAACCTTCCCCAAACACCCTGTGCTTCCAGGAAATGGGAAAGAAACAAGTCCCACGGGACTGGGAAGAACTGGAGATGAATCACTGCTCACAACACAGGCCTGCAAGGAAGTCAAAGAAAAACAAACTGCTTCCAAGTGGCAGAATTGGCTCCCTGGGGGGTGAGGGGACACTTGGCTGGGGGGTTTATCCTGATCCCAGTGGATGCAGGGACTCGGTCACAGTTTGGGGCTGTAAGGAAAGAAAACATTGGCAAGACCAATGGCTGGTTGTTAAAAGTCCCCCTCCCAAAGTGTCTCTCTCCTGAGCTTGTGGGTGCTCCTGCAGTCCCACCTGAGGGGCTGCTGGTTGTTCCTGTCCTGTCTGAGAAAAGGTGGAAGCAACTGAAACACGGGGAGAAAATCAACTTAATGGCTGCAATTCCTGTTCTGATCGACAGCTACAAAGGTGCTTTAGAGCCTGGACACTGCTGGCATCATAAACACCTTGTCTTTGGTTTAGGATAATGGGATGGTTTGGGTTGGAAGGGAATTTAAAGGTTATCCAGTCTAACCTCCCCTGCCACTGGCAGGGACACCTTCCCAGGAAGGATACTAGCCCAGGTTGCTCCAAGCCTGGCCTTGGACACTTCCAGGGATCCAGGGGCAGCCACAGCTTCTCTGGGCAACCTGGGCCAGGGCCTCCCCACCCTCCCAGCCAAGAATTCCTTCCCAATATCCCATCTCACCCTGCCCTCTGGCAGTGGGAAGCCATCCCTGTGTCCTGTCCCTCCATCCCTTGTCCCAAATCCCTCTCCAGCTCTCCTGGAGCCCCTTTAGGCCCTGGAAGGGGCTCTCAGGTCTCCCTGGAGCCTTCTCTTCTCCAGGTGAACACCCCCAGCTCTCCCAGTCTTTAGTCTGAGAAAGACCCACTGCAGCCAACTACAGGAAAATGCCAAAATATCTTTTAAAATTCTGCCTTTTTATTTAATTTGACAGACTGATCAGGGAAACCTGAATTGTTTAAAGTGTCAGCAACACTTTCCTGAACCAGGCCCTCCTAAACCCTTGCCCCTTCTTTGCTTTGTTGGCAGAAGGAAACAGCAAAAATAACAGAAGGGGAAAATTCCTTTGGTTTGATTTTCAGTACTGATCTTCTACCATCTCATATTTTTTTTTTAATATACAACATTTTTCTGTTTACCTTCTCTCATTTCAAACCTGCTTTGTGATGTCATGTCATGATCTGGTCTCCTCCTTCATTATTTGTACAAGAAAATGATTTCTACCCCACTAATCACGAGCAATGAGATCATTCCTGCCAACAATCTGTTTGATTTAAGAGCAGGTGCTTGTGACTCTTTCCCTGGGACTGCCAAGCATTTCCTCTTTCAGTCAAGTGAGATATTCACACCACCCCTCCCCTCATTTAAAGTGTCTCGTTAAGAAACAGGAGTTATGTCTAAATCAAATTTACTCTGCTGCTTTAAATCCCTGCATTCAGTACAACTGTGCAGAGGTGTTTATTAAAATCCAGAAAGCTAGAAAAAAAAATTCATCAAAATTAATTTTAAATCATAAAAAATCATTAAGCATTAAAATAATTAATAATTTCAAATAATGAAATCATTAAAAAATAAAAATTTTAACCTTTTCAGCTGTTAAAATCAAAGAATTTTCACAAGCAGACCTTCTGAATGCAGCAAGAAAAGGGACCTTAGGCCTTAAATGAGGTTTCCTTGTGCCCTCCAAACGTGTCTGTTGGAATACAGGTGTTTTCCACGTGCTGACAGTTACCTTAGTGAAGAGGCTCCTGGATCCAGAGGCCTGAAGTGCAGCCAGGGGATGTGCCAAGGGCAGGAAAAGGGCTCCATGGCAGTGGGAGCATTTCCCATGATTGTGCTTTAAATATGCTCTGCACTCACTCCCCTCCTATTGTTTTCCTCCTTCCCCTCTGGAAGCAGGGTCAGCCAGGACTGGATAAAAAAAGACAAAGCAAAATGTCAATATAGGCTGGAGTTTTCTGCTTGGAAACTGCAATAATCATTGTCTTGCACAGGAAAAAGGGAGAGTTCTCCCTCTTTTTTCGTTATATAAGAATTTCCCTTGACTCTTTTAGATTTGTTTGGACAAGACCAAGAATTAAATATTACCCCTCAATTAAAAAATCCTTCAAAGGGAAAAGTGGATGAGATCAGGGATTCAGGAAGGGAAGCTTAACCACAATATTCACAGCAAGGCTTCAGTCATGGGTTACACTTATCTCACCAAATATTTCTTATTTTATTTATTATTCACATAGACTGGCAATGTTTTGTTTGTGAACGTGTCACCAATAAAAAGGTACCTGGCTATGGCTGTTTTCCATTCCTGGAAGTGTTCAAGGCCAAGTTGGAGCAACCTGGGACAGTGGAAGGTGTCCCTGCCCCTGGCAGGAGGTGGGATGAGACGGTCTTTAAGGTCCCTCCCAACCCCAGCCAGGCTGGGATTCTCTGATTCCATGAACATCTGAATGGACCAAAGGCTTCTTTTCCAGAGCAGAATTTAAGCCTTACATGACATTAAATACTTCCCATTTTCACTTGCTTTGTTTCTCATAAAACCTCTCAATATAAAGCAAAAAATACTAAATATTAATGCCCATTCCAGCATTTTTGACCACAGGGACACAAGCCATTTTCCCCCTGGAATGGTGAGCACAGCAGCTCCCCCTCCTTTGGGATGTGGTTGTTGAGCACTCAGCTCGAGGCAGTGGAGCTCTGCCAGGCTGCACAAACCCACCCTGAACAGTGAGGAAAGTGGAAGAGCTTTCTCCTTGTAGTCCCTCCAGCTGGAATTAATGCTGCAGAAAATTCCTGCTTAGTGCTCCTCTGCTCTTCTTCACAAACTGTTTTTTTCCCTGAGCTTTAAAAGTCCTTTAGTCAGTCTTGTTCCCGGATCAAAGCCCCTCTGAGATCACAGCCCTTGGCTGTCACTTGGATTTTTTGCAGGATAAACAGAGTTCCAGTGACTCCAATGCTCATGAAAAGCACCCCCTTGGCCACGCTGAACCCTGGGCTTTGTAAGAGATGTTATTTCTCCCCCTGTTCTTTAACCCTCAAACCTCAAGGACATTTTCATTTTGCCTCCCCCACCGTCCTGCTGGTTAAGGAATAAACCCAATGGTTCTTATACATGGAGGTGAGGAAACAAGGCCATGTTTGTCAGCACACCATGACTAATCAAGGGAAAAAAGAGCATTTTCTCCGAAGTTCTGGGAACACACAGTGATGCAGGAAAGGACAAAGGAGGAATTATTCCTAATCAGATCCCAGAAAACCAGATTATCATGAGATGGGGCAATGATAAGATAACCCCTTGACCATCTGAGAGAGGTGCTGAGAAAACAAACCACTCATTAGTATGTAAATGAGATTATATATATATATATAAATTACCTAAAGACAGTTGCTCCAGTGATTTTATTCCATTCATCTAATACTCAGAGTAAAAACATAATTCTAGTTGATTTTTAAGTTGCTGAGTAGTATCTACAATAACCAACTGTGAACCTCACAATGAGAACAAAGCACAGCAGGGATTTTAATTTGTTCTTTGAAATATTTTGAGAAGATCCTGAAGAGTAACTCGCCTTTCTTGCTCTCAAGGTGGTCCATCTGCTTCAGAACTGCATCACCTGGTGTTACAGAAAGTCCTGCAGAGAAGTAAATTCAGGGATCTGCACGTTGTCATCACACCATTTTATAGCTGTGAGCTGAAAATTGGGTAATAGAGTCACAGAATCATTAAGGCTGGAAAAGACCTCCATGAACATCAAGCCCAATCTTTGAATAATACATATATATACACTACTGTTAATGCAGGTTATAGTGTTTAACATTGAGCAAATCATTTAAAAAGTAAGTACAACATTTGGTATGAGAAGAAAAAAATGCCACAGACAAATTAATAAATCTCTGAAACATCTCCATGCAAAAAAACTTCTTCTTCCCAGAGATTTAACTATAAATTCCATCTGTTTTCCAGCCTAAATACCACCCCTAGATACTCAAGGGAAGGTTTCAATGAGGAATATTGGTGTGTGTTTTATCTTTGGTCTGAGAGATGCCAGAAATCACAAAATAACAAATATTAGGAGCACCTTTTAGGTCTGTTCAGTGACAGTGCAGGATTGTCCCCCCCTGGGCTTCTGAGAGTGTTTTGGTCATTTTGGGTTTCAGTTACAGGCACCAGGGATCTTCCAGCCCAGCATCCAGAGAGGGCAGATCCCTGGAAACAATCACTGCAGAGGGAACAGCGGGCACAGAGAGGGGACAAATGGGAGGGGACAGTGAGCGAGACACCAAAAATGTGCCTGGTCTCTGCTGGGCCCTTCCAAACATCACCCTGCAGGAAAGGTGGTTTGTGAGACAATGCTCTGGAATTCAGCAACAATTCCCTCACTTGTCCTCACCTTCTCTGGGACAGACCCTGAGTCATCCCCTTGTTGTGCAAATATTTAATTTCTTTAAACACGGCAACCAAACACTTCAGGAGTGATTGTTGTGTTGCAATCACTGTTTAACAGTGACATGAACTGAATCCTTACAAAATCAGTGTCAAAAAAGCCCGTATTTCATCAAGGGGGTGGTTTATAGCTGTCAGGTAAGTAAATGTTGACTCAAACAAATTAAAATTGGGTGGGAGGGGAGAAGTGGTGTCCCAGCATCCACCAGGATCTACCAGCAGGAATTTCATTGAAGCAGTGCTCGAGAGGCTTCGTTTTTGGGACCTGGAGCACTGGCCAAACATCTCTGGAGAGGCAGAACTGCTGCAAGAGCTGTCCAACAACCACCACCCCAGCTGAGCTCTCTGTGGCAGCCACAGAACACTCCAGCAGGCCCATTCTCCAACCAGCATTTCAGCTCGAATGGTTGCTTTAATGGCTGTTTGTTTTTAAAACAGGCCCGAGCATGTGCCCCAGATCCACTTGTTACCCTTAAACAAGGCAGGGGGGGTGACTGCAGTTTATTAATAGGTGTTATTTATTGCTCCTGTTTATTCTGGGTGATGGTATCTCTGGGTATGTGAGGGATTTGCTTGCTGCTGGATTTGTTTGAATTGTCCACAACAATTTCTCTGTTCCATATCAGTTCCAGAAGCAAAAGAAAACAATCCAAATAAGTTTGCAAAATGCTCTGTGTCTCTTTTTCATGCCAGAGTAACAGTGATAATCTGCAATTATTTACCCCCCCCTGTTTACAACACATGTCCTTTCACTTTCCCTGGGCTTAGGTCATTTCATAAATATTCTGATTTCTTAGCAAAACTTAATTTGGGGAAGTACAATGAAAGAGGATCCTGTAAATGCTCACGTGCTCGAGAGTTTCTGTGCTTCTCTGTTTCCCTGGATCCCCAAAGGGTTTCTTCAGCACAAAATGTTTGACACTGTATAAGAATTGATTTGATAGATTAAAGATATGGAAAATTTAATTAAATTCCTTGTGGCTTTGAACACCTGAGGGAAAGGGGGTACAATGGGACATTAAAGGTGACTCACACCATCAAACTTTTGGACTGGAGGAGCCTCCAAGCAACAAGAGCAGAAATCCTAATGGAGAGTCCACTGGAAAAGTGGGCACAGTTAAGGAGCTCTGGAACTTATTTGTGCCTTTTCAGTTTTACAGGATGTGGGCACACATTGTAAAACCAACATACAAATACACAAACTAATGGAAACAGCCCCAACCAACCTGCAGGTTTTTGGCCAGAAGGGGCAACCAGACCCTCCTGACAGACATAAATATTGTCCCTGACACGTCAAGTGTTTGGGGTGACCCAATTGTGGCCTCCCAGGACCTGAAGGAGCCAACAGGAAAAATGGAGAGAGACAATTTACAAGGCCCTGGAGTGACAGGACACAGGGAATGGCTTCCCACTGCCAGAGGGCAGGGTCAGATGGGATACTGGGAAGGAATGTGAGGGTGGGGAGGCCCTGGCACAGGTTGCCCAGAGAAGCTGTGGCTGCCCCTGGATCCCTGGAAGTGTCCAAGGCCAGGTTGGAGCAACCTGGGACAGTGGAAGGTGCCCCTGCCCATGGCAGGGGTGGAACTGGTTGAGCTTTAAGGTCCTTCCAACCCAAACCATTCTGGGATTCAGTGATCATTCCTGTTCTGACCCAAAATGCAGCATTTAAGCGATGGTTTTCATGTCCTTTCACTTTTCATTTCCTACTCTAACAGTTCTGGTCAAAACCAGAAGTGTAACAGGAGGCCAAGTGAAAGGCCTTGGTGGTAATTCCTGTCACAGAGATTATTTCTAGGCTTCAGCTGCTTTCTTCTTGTTTATCTTTTCCTACTTCCCTATGGAGCTATTACAAACTTCCCCATAGGCCAATCATATAATAAACAGGTTTTTAGAAAGCTTGTTGAAACATAAGAGAATTATTTTGGCTTTAACATGACTTGCCCTTTTGTAAAAAGATTGGGGTCTGTCTCTGCTGACACCGAACATAAATGTTTCCCTTAAAAAAAAAAAAAATCTGTCCATGATTTAAAAACAATCAGAAGCCAAATTACCCTGAAAAAAAATGAGCCACACTAAACCAACGCACATATTTTTGTGCCTACAGGCAAGGTCAGCCCAGCAATGCATTAGAAGATCAACTATCCTTGATTTATCCAGCAAAATATTTGGAAACTGGGTAAAAATAAGATCTTGGGACTAATTATGGAGACTAAATAAGCCACAATTATCGATGAGGATAAAATAAAGCCCTAAACAATTCAGTTAAAATCAAGTAACAGAGCTTGTTCTTAATTATAGCAAGATGGTGAAGATAAAAGTGGAAAAGTTGCACAACAAAATAAACTGAATTTTGTCCAAATTCATTGTATGACATTACAGTCATCTGGTTGTGATTATGAGCCAGCGAGGTCTGTTCTATCCAAAGGGTATAGAAATAGCCTTCAAATATGAAGCAAATTAGCAATAACTGGCCTCTAAACAAGCATTTGATGTATGAAAAGAGAAAATGCAAACCTCAGAATGCTTTGTGGAGCAGCTGCCTGAAACAACCCTCATTTCCATTTCCATTTCCAAAGGGTCCAAGTCAGCTGTGACACAAGTGTGGTGCAAACTTGGGATGCTTCCCGGAGTGTCCTGGTTTCTGAAGGGGAACAGAGCAGGGAAGAGTGAGAGAGGTTCAGGAACTGACACCAGTCCTCTCTGAGCCTGGACCAGGTTAACTGGGATGAGAGGGAAAAAATGCTGAAGAGCCTACATACACCAGATTGTAGCTAACTAGAATGTATGGAATCATGGAATGGTTTGGGCTGGAAGGACCTTAAAGCCCAACGAGTCTGTGGGCAGGGACACCTTCCACTAGCCCAGGTTGCTCCAAGCCCCATCCAACCTGGCCTTGGACACTCCCAGGGCTGGGGCAACCACAGCTTCTCTGGGGAACCTATGCCAGGGCCTCCCCACCCTCCCAGCCAAAAATTCCTTCCCAATATCCCATCTGACCCTGCCCTCTGGCAGTGGGAAGCCATTCCCCTTGCCCTGTCACTCCATCCCTTGTCAACAGTCTCTCTCCATGTTTCTTGTAGCCCCTTCAGGCCCTTAGCTCACCCTGAAGCTTCTCTTCTCCAGACTGGACAATTCCAACTCTCCCAGCCTTTCCTCACAGCAGAGCTGCTCCAGCCCTCTGATCAACTTGGTGTCACCTCTGGACTCCTCCAACAGGTCGGATCACTCACTTCAGCTCCTTTTGTTCAGATCTTACACACTGTAGAGCTTCATTTTCCTGGCACCCAAGAGCCTGAACCAGCCTACCCTGAGGCCTGGCTGCTGGAGGATGCACTCCCAGCTTTCAAGGGTCAAAAAAACACAGGGCTTAAAAAAAGTACCTTTTCTAAACGTTGTGGAGGCGCAAAAGCTGTGCTTGTCCATGTTTACAAACTATTCTTGTCCGTGTTTACAAACATCGCCCCGGACCTGTTCAGCATTTGAGCTTTCGTTTTCCCCGGGTCAAATTGTTTTGTAAATCCAGAGTCACGTTGGATCAACAGCAAATTACAGCAGCATAATCCCTGCAGAAATGTTAGGAAACTGCCCCGGGATTGTCCCCGCTTTGTGACGCGGGTTCTGTGCCCCTGTCACCCCGACCCTGGGCTATCACAGCCCCTTTGTTGCCCTCGGGAGGAAGGAAAGAGCCCTATCACTGCCCGCGGGGCTGACCCAGAAAGCAGGAAAAGGAGGGGAACCCGAGGGAAAGGGAAGGGCACCGAGAGTCACGGATGGGGTCGGCACCGCAGGGCTCAGCTCTGAGCCTCCGGGGGCTTGCAGGCTTTTCCAGCGGGAGAGACAAAGCTGGATTTACAAGATTTCACCTCTTTTTAAGCTCTTACCTCTCACTTGAGCCTCTGAACTCCCCCAGAACCTAAAGCAGCCGAGCTGTGAGTGTGAAGCCCGTGTGCAGGGTGGGTTTAACTCCTTCCCTGGGGCAGCTGCAGCTCAATGAGCACAGGGATGGGAGCGGGAGGGGCTGGACCCTCTCAGCCCTCACCTCCTGCCACCCCACCCTCCTCACATCCTGCACCGAAGCCTTTCTCACCGCTGATCCTGCTCCACCTCCCTGCTTCCCTTCCATGGACCTGCACTTCCCCTGCTCCCAGGAAATCCTCGGGGCTCATCCCGCATCCAGGGTGTGCTGCGAGGGCACGAAGGGAACATGGGGAAACAATCGGTACTGCCCAAACCCCTCCCGTGTCAGCTGAGGAGAATCGCTCACCCTTACGGATTTCATTTTAAAGGGAATATCAGAGCTGTCATCACAGCGAGGGTAAATGAGGAAAGGCCGGATCTCGGCTCCTTCCAGCCAAACAGAAAATATCAGAGACACACATGGCAAGTGTCCCAATAAGGAAAAAATTAGCCTGGTCCCTCTCCTAAATTTTACACCAGGCAGGGACACCTTCCACTAGTCCAGGTTGCTCCAACCCCAATCCAGCCTGTCCTATGTGATACAGGGATGTGAAGATACCAACTCTTAATTACAGACTTTATTTCAGGAAGAAAAATCATGATCTCAAACAAAATTAGGACCGTTTATTGAGCTGCGTGGCACAGAAAACAGCGTTATAAAGAATGATATTATACCTTTATTGTGATAGTTGTAATAATGTAAAAATTGTAGTAATTTCCCTCACTGAGGGAAGCCTCAGAAATACTGAATTACAAGTTCTATGAAAAAGCATTACAGTAATAAAAAGAGACTTAAAGCTCCACAGGAGACAGTTTAAGTCTTTAACCAGAGTTCTGATTCACTTCTCTGAGGTCCCAGCCCAGAAATATTCCCCAATACACGTCCAGAACCATAAAAATAGACTCCCAGCTGCACATGCAAATACCCATTTGCTTGGATGGTAACAGAGTAGATCATTAAAACCCAGCATTTTTAACAAAGAAAGGGTTGCAGCCTTTTACATTTTACCACATTCAGTGTTTCCAAGAGATGCTTCCAGGAGCAGCAAGGCAAGAAGCCCACTTGTATCCCAAAAACCATCTTAAGGGAATCTGGCCGCTGTCTCAGTTCATTTTCTTCCCGTTACAAGAGATATGACCACACTGGTTCCAAAAAGCTTCACTCAGTGAGATTTATTTCAGGGAGGAATGCTTCCCTCTGCTTCTTGTGCACAGTTTTTGGAATATTTCAGCTGTGTCCCAGGGAAAGCACGTCTGGGTCTGAAGGAGCCTCTGTAATTTTGGGAAGTGTTGAGTTGTTGTAACGCTGAGAAGGAGCTAAGTGTGTTTTTCCACATAATTACCTATGTTTGTTCTGATCTGTGTCCTTATAGTGGCACATCTGTCTGGGAGCAGCAGTTTCTCCTCACACAGACGTTGCTCTTGGCTGAGGGGTTGTCTGAGGACCCCCAGCCCCCCTCAGAAAACCTGGACTGCCCTCAGAACCCCCAGTGCCCCTCAAGCCACTCAGCTCCCCTCAGACAACCCCCAGCCACTCTCAAGTCTCCCTTGTATCCCCCTCAGACTTCCCTGGTCCCCCTCAAGCCCTGGCATCCCTCAAATTCCCGTCTCCCCCCAACACCTATGGTCCCCCTCCCTGGCACCCCTCGAGTCCCCCAGCTCCCCTCAGAACCTCCATTCCCCTCAAATGCTCTTGGCTTCCTTCAGTACTCTGGCACCCCTCAAACCCACTGACTCCCCTCAGAACCCTCAGTCCCCCTCAAATCCCCCTGGCTCCCCTCAGTACCCCTGGTCCCACTCAGGTCCCCCTGGCTCCCCTCAGCACCCTGGCACCCCTCAAGTCCTGGCTCCTCTCAGACAATCCCGAGCCCTTCTCAGGTCCTCTCCGTCTCCCCTCAGAACCCTCACCCCCTCTCTACGTGCCCCTCGCACCCCTCATCTCCCCTCAGCACCCTGGCACCCCTCAAGTCCTGACTCCTCTCCAGCCCCCCGTGGCTGCCCTCAGATCATCCCCAGCCCCTCTCAAGTCCCCTCCACCTCCCCTCAGAAACTCCGGTCTCTCTTGGGCACTCCTGAAGTCCTGGCTCCCCTCCAGCCCCCCTGCAGCCGCCCTGGTTCCCTCAGCACCCTCCCCTTCCATCTGCCCCGTCCCCCCGGCAGGTGGGAGGGCTGAGGGAAGGGGAGTAGCCCAGGGACAGGACTCTGCCCGCTCTGACAGCGGGCGGGGACGGGCCCCCCGCTATTAGTACAGGACCTCCGCGGGGCCGCCCCAGTACCTCCCGCACCATGCCCGGGCTCCGCACCGCGCCCGGGCCGCCCGCCTTCCTCCTCCTCCTCCTCCTCCTGCTGCTGCTCCCCGCTCCCGTCCCCGCGGACCCCGGCGCCGGGTGGCAACTGAACCCCGGGAGCCGCCGGGCCGCGGCGGCAGCGAGGGTGGCCCTGCAGTACCGCAACTTCAAGGCGGGATCGCCCGGGGGGCTGCGGGCGCTGGGGCAGGTCCGCAAGGCCACCGTGAAGGTACGGGGGGAGCGGGGGCGGTGCGGGGCCGGGAGGGCGCGGGGCTTAGAGCGACGCCGGGGAAAGTGCAGT
Source organism: Corapipo altera (assembly GCF_003945725.1). Lineage (NCBI taxonomy): Eukaryota > Metazoa > Chordata > Aves > Passeriformes > Pipridae > Corapipo > Corapipo altera. The sequence continues at coordinate 10,769,816 of NW_020884895.1, forward strand.
GAACAGCAATTATTATGTTGTTGTTATTGTATATAGCTGCAATTAGCAGTAATTATTATATTAATTGTTATATATAACTGAGGTTTGCGCGGTCCCGCGCTGGGCACCGGGGGTGCCCTCCCGCCCCTCTCAGGGGCCGCTGTCCCGCTGCCCCTCCCTCAGGGACACCCGGGTCCCCTCAGGGCACCGCTGTCCTCCCACCCCTTCCTCAGGTGGCTCAGGGCACCTGGGTCACCTCAGGGACCATTATCCCAACTCCCGTTCCTCAGGGACACCTGAGTCCCCTCCAGGACCACTGTCCCACCATCCCTTCCTCAGGGGCACCCAGGTCCCGTCAGGGGCTGCTGTCCCACCGCCCCTTCCTCAGACCAAGAACTTCATCTAAAGGCGATGCAGTTCCCATCAGAAAAACACAGCTTTATCTTCCAAACAGCACGGCAAATTGAGGTGACAGAGAGGGGCAGGAGTCCCCGAGAGAGGAGCAGCTGCAGGGGCAGAGCCTTCCCGTCATGGATCCTGCCAGGGATGCTCGGGGTGGTGCTCGGGGTACGCGGACCCTGCTCCCCAAAGGATGAGCCCCGTGCTGTGCAGCCCTTCTCCTCCTCCAGCTTTGGGGTTTTTTTTACAGCTCGATCGGTTTCTGAAGGCAAGAAATCAGGCAAAAGCTTCTGGGGAATGTTTGTCCCGGGCTGTAGATCCTGGAAGGAAAGCATTGCCTTTCTGGAGAGCCGAGGGGATGAGATTTAAACCCAGCCCTGGGATCCTGCTGCTGGGCAGCTCTCTGAGCAAGGGCTGCTTGGTTTGGATTCCAAAGGGCCAAATGCAGCACTGGATTCCACTGGATCCTTTCCCTGGCTCTGGAGACCTTACAACACTTGTCCTTCAGCATCTGCACGGTGTGTGCAATCCAGGCCCTCTCTCCTAAAACTGGGGATGTCAAATCTTCCCTTTCAAGAAAGAAGTTCTGAGCCAGCCTAAAAAGTTTAGGATGTGCTGTTGCAGTCCTGATCCTGAATCCTTCCCATAAATCCCACTTGGCAGTGGCTCCAAAACAGTTTGAAGCCTGACTTGCACGTGATATTTAACAGGTCAAAATAATTTCCAATTAAATCTGACAAAATGCAAAATACTGTGAAAAAAATCAGACTTTGGTGTAATGCAAGGCTGAAAGACAGTGTTAGCCCTGCCTGGGAATTCTGCTATGGATTCATCTGGAATCATACCCTTTAGGTAACTCTGTTCTCATCATCATTCCCAAATGTGCCATTAAATATAACTTATTAGGTGCTGAGTATGAACTTGCTCGTGGGACATTCAGTTTTCCTATGAAATTGCTGCAGACACCCCTGACAGGAACCTCCTGTGCTGTTTTATACTTCTTTCCAAACGGACAAATGCTCCTTCTGTATTTCCTGGGCAGTTTGCATATGGATATATGGATATATTTCCATATATAAATACTTGTGCCTGGCTGAAGAACAAGCTGGCAGCACTGCAATTCCCTAGGAAAGAGACTATCAGCAGGAAGAGGTTGGTGCAGATCCCCTTCCCAGCTGAATATTTGTGAATATTTGTGAACTGGTTTGGGTTGGGGGGAGGGAAAGGGATTTTCCTCCCACTCAGCCACCTGACTCCTAATACAGGAAGGAGAATAGTTTGTTATAGAGAAGTGAAATTCCTCCTTATTTCCTCCCAGCTCTGGATGAGGAGCTCACTGTAACCACTCTCTGCAGTTTAATTCCCCTTTTTCTTTGCACACGCTGTGAAAACAAGAGGAGAAAAGTGCTAAACGTGGTCACTTCCTTCTTTTCTGTCCTCCACTGGAAAAAAATGACAAGAATTTCCTGGAAGGAATGTGCTGTATTAGGTGAAGGCAGGAGACAGAAATGTTGGGGTTTGGGGGTTTTCGGTTTGTCTGGGTTTTAGTGATTTTTTTAAACAAGGCAAATTTCCTATTGGTTACTATATCAGTGGATCCCATAAAACCAGGATGATTTTATCATGGAATTCAATAATGAGCACTGTAATTTAATCCTGACATTATTAGCCCACTAGCTGGTGAAACTGGTAATTGGAAACAGGACTGGAGACCGTCCCCAGCCTGGAAAGGGTCTTTCATGTTCAGGTAAAATGAGACTTCAGGGCTTTTCTCTCCTGTCAACAACTAGCAGAGAGATGCCAAACATGGAATAATCCCTGCCTTGCTGGCTGCTCTTTGTTTGGTCCCTTCCTTGTTTCTCGAGTGAAGATCCTCTAGGAAACAGCAGCTCGTGGAATTGTTGAAACAGCTGCACTTTAAAATACACTTTAGATAAGAAAAGTCTTAGTTTGTGCCAGCTGAAGATCCCAGAAGTCAAAGAGGGAAGCTTTCAAAACACTGATGTAGCATTTCCCATCCCAAGCTGTCCTGGAAATCAGAACTTAGGAGGAGGTGAAGGGTGAAGGTAAAGCCAGGTAATCTTGTGGCTAAACTGCAGCACTGGATTAAACTGGACTAGAAAATCCCATTTTACAGGTGGATATTTCTCTTCACAACCTCACCTGGACACAGAACAGTGCAATACCACAACTCTGGTTTTAATATTAGAAGTCAATTAAAAAATTCCTTATTTTCTTACTTCCAACAGTGAGAGCCCCCTGTTAGGGTGGGAAAGGCAGGACCTGTGGCAGGGACAGCTCGCCCTCCTCTCTCTGCAGTCCCAGCTTTTCCTGCTTAAAAAAACTGGCTAAAAACTGGATCCAGGGGGAAAATGCTGGTGGGAAACACAGAGGAGGAGAGATGGAAACCTGCAGTTTGGGGTGAGAGAGGGATCCCCCCTTCCTGTGCCAGTGGGGAGTGAGAGCAGTGATTGTAAACTGATTGTAAACTGATTGTAAAATGACTCCCTCCTTTGGGACCTGCTCTGGAATTGCTGCTTTGGCCTCCATGGCACTAAAAATCCGTCAGGAAAAGCTGCAAGAATTCTGAGCCTGGAAATTAAACAATCCTGTGACCCAGATATTCAGTGGAAAAATGAATTACTCACTTGTTTTCTTCTCTTTTGGACACTTTTATCTTTGGCTGCTTTCAGATATCCCTGGGCTCTGAGGAGCTCACACTCTGGGAGGGTTTACAGATGATAGTGGGAAATAATAATGGAAAGAAAAGTGATGTTTTTCTTCGAACCTACAAATACTTTCATAAATGTACAATTATTTCCTGCCAAATGGACCTTCTCCCTCCTCCCTGGGAGGCTCAAAGAAGCCCCCCCAGCCTGAATCTGTATTTTAGCTGTGGGGCACCTCTTGAAAGCTTTCTAGGTAGTAATAGTACAGAAGTAGTAGTAATACCTACTAGTAGTACTGTGGTGGAGTTGTTGCAAATGAAGGGAGAAAATCTGCTTCAAAAACATCTCCTTCAAAAATATCTCCTTCCAAAGCACAGAATTCTCTATTCAAGTCCTGACCCTTTCAGGTTCTCTCATGTGCAGTGATGACCCAAAGGGAATAAGCCTGGCTCACTGTGCTTCAAAATAGCCAAATTTGATCAAATTAGGAATGTTATAAACCCCTGCAATAACAGCTCTGGGGTACCTTTACAATAATCAGAAAGTTAGCCTTAACTGCAGTGATTATTGTGAGAGTTTAGACCCTTCTTCCTTATCATTTCATTTGATTACTGATTCTTTGGCACTTCAGAAAGTCAGTTTTTCCCATTCTGCTACTCTGAGTGACCCCTCATGGCACATTCTCTGCCAATTTGAGGACAATATTTCGGGTAACACACAGAAAGGGGCAGGAGGAAGAGGAGAATGAGGAGGAACAGAAGAAAGGAATAAAAAAATCTGAGTTCATTCTGTTTCCTCCACCCTCTTCCCAGTGGGATGTGGCTCCAGCTCCACACTGGACTCACCCTAAACTTTCAGGAGGGGGTTTTATAAAATAGAACAAGTGATTAAAGCAGTTTGTCCTCTTACCTGCAGTTTACAACTCTGTGCAGGTACTCCAGGCAGGCGGGTGTGGGGCTTTCCTGACCTTATGGCATCAATAACTTCCTGGGAGAAACCGGGAAGGGAACAGGAGGGCTCAAGGTTAGAGAAACACAACCCCACGTTTGCTTGGGCTCCTCATCTGCAAACTGCTGCAAACAGCCACAGTTCCCCTCCTGCTCCTCTGAAGAGCATTGTGTTCAAAACCCGAGCAAGGGGAACAAATGAGTGCCCTTACACTCAAAAATACAGATATTTCAGGGCTCAGTCTAAAAGTTGGCAGGAAAATAAAAGACTGACCACGAAATAAAGAGCAGATGATGCCAAGACTTGTTATTGGGCTCTGCTCTTGCACAACTGGATGAGGTAATCCCAGGGAAATGAGTGGGTTTTATGGCCAATATTAAAAGACAGTTTCTCTTTCAGCCTGCTTGGAGCTGATTCAGAAGATCCCACACTAGAAGGCCCATTTGTTAACTGAAATCCTCGAGTTAAAAACCCCCAAATCCAAGAAAATTACACATTTCAGAGGTTTGCATTTCTAAGGCTTTTCAGGTGTTTTGTCCTCCTGGCTGCTTCCCATCAGCAAGGAGTTATCTTTTGCTTTTCCTTACCAAGCAGAATCCTGGATGATTGAACAGGATCCTTCAGGACTGGTGTTTTCAGGGCAAACCAGAGCAGACAGACCAGAATTTGTGGGGTGAAACCAGTTTCTTTCCCATCACCAATGACCAAAATCTTAGATATTAAATGAGCCTGTGTAACTCCTGTTCAGCTGTGACTCAGCAGGGTTGGATTCATTTATATATGATAGTCAGTGCAAAAATACCTCCTTGGACACTGAACACTCTCTAGTATGTTAGTATTTATGAAGTTACTCTGGAACAATCTGGCCCAGGAAGGACTTTGAGCTGGGTTTTCCCTCTTGCCTCTCAGTGAGGAAAGGCTTTCAAACATCCCTTGGTGTGCAGGTTATTTATGGTTGTTTCCCCTCCTCACTGCTTGTCCCAGCACATAAATAAGGCTTTAGTTCCACTGATGGCTGAACCTTTTCTCTTCCAGAACATCCCAGACTTTGGGCACAAGTATTACCTGCAGTTCAGCACAGAAGACTACAGGACTGGGGTGAGTTTGGGGTCCTCTGTGTTCCCTCTGACCATGGGCATGGAGTGAAGTTCAGCAGCTCCAAAACAGGGACATTTATGAGCTCAGGAAACGGATCTTTCCCAATGGAAAGACCTTCGTGCTCCTCCCTGCCTGTCTGGCAGGGGCTTTGCCCCAGGGATCACCTGAGAGATCCTCAGCCCTCACTCCTGAAGGATTTTAAGTCACCTCAGGCAACCAAGAGCCTGAGTGAAGCTTCCCAGTGGCCCAAGCTCAGTGACAGTGTGACAGCCTGGTCCTGGGGACATTATCCCTCTGTGCTCCTTATCCCACTGTGCTCATTATCCCACTGCAGCTCCTGCTGCTGTCCACACCCCAGAAAGGGAATAATGAGCTGACAGCTGCATGTTCTTCTCAATTCCAACCCCCTCCACTCTCCCTGTCACACTTGTCACCAGCTATTTTCCTGCCCTCTTCCTTCACACACAGTTTGTGGAATTCAGACTATTCTCAGAACTTAATATGAAGCTTTAGATTATTTTCGTTTCAAGGCTGAAGTATAATACAGTGAAAGTCCCTGTTATCAATTAATGTTATTTCTTAATACCCTCAAACACATTTCCAAGATGACTTAGTGCATTAATCAAAAACTTCTGTTAAGTCCCTTCAGCCTCGTGGTTTTAAACCATTTACTTTTCTGGGGGAAAAAAATTTATATCCTTCTGAAGACTTTCCTGACCCTTGACCAGCTTCACCCAAAGAATGAGTTGCTGGTAACTAAAATCTTGATCAAAGGTAAGAGTTTTAAAATCTCCCTTGACAGGAAAACGCCGGGAGCTGCCTGGCCACGGTGTTGTATCCAAGGAAAAAGTCTCCTCCTGTTGTCAGCATCAAGTGCTCACACACCAAAGACCAGAATGAAATCCAGGAAGAGGACAACAGACTCTACCAAAGAATCAGGCAGCAGACCAAACCAATAACTGGGAGCAATATTCCAGGTATATTCCTCCAGCCAGTCAGCTGTATTTCATTTATCTCCCAGGGCACTGTGAAAAACACAAGCAAACACATGCACTGCAAGGAGACACGTTATTTACAGCAGCACCCTGAAACCACAGTGCTGTCAAAACATTCCCCCTTCCAGGGATCCTCTGGGAGAACAAAACCCCTTTGCATTTAACACTGGCATCAGCACCACCTTCTGAAGGTGGTTTGGGTTTAAAAGCACCATTTTAAATTCGAGTAAATGCAGAATGCCCTCCAGGAATAACAAGAGCCCCAAGCCACAACCTCCCCAGCTGTGGCTGGAAATTCACTGGGCACGACTAACAGAACTTTTCCATCCTGGAAAAATTCCATCTTTTCCTCCCAGCTAGGTAAAGATTTCCATTACCCTGGATTTTGGGGTTCTCACCCCACTGTGGGACCCCGTGAATGTTGTCTTTTGGCAATGTCAGTCCTGCCACACTTTCCTACTTTCCTGGAATGCAGCTTTAGCATCGTTCTCCTCCCTTTTCCCTGTGACACGTCCGAGGGAAGAGTCTCATCCCAGGACCAGCCTGTGCCAGGCCAAAGTGCTCTGTGGTTCATCATTTTTCAGCTGAGCAGCCAGAATTGATATTGTTTGTGTTTCTGTGTGCCCTGCAGACAGCTATGGCAACATTGAGCCTGCCCTGGAGCCAGCCTGGGCTCTGGCTGTCGCTGGCAGCAGCTCCATCATGTGGGAAAAGTCCACAGAGGACGTGGGATACTTCCTGGCACAAGTGAAGTCGGTGAAGCAGTGGGTGAGTGGAGCAGGGAGCAGAACCCCCCAGCTCTCACTGCTGCCGTGGGTGTGATCCCCCAAACCCCAGGGCCTCCCCTTCTCCAGCATCTCCACCTCTGGACAAGCACTTTGTCCAGGTGTCGGTGGCAAAACTTTACTCATTTGGACAAAATTTGGCTTTCCTTGTTGCATGAGTGGCTTCTGCAGGTCCTGCAGTTCCTCAGCCCCACACCAGGTCACTCCCACACTTTGTGAGGCTCACAGGCACCAGCAGGCTCAGACCTGGCACGAACACCTGCCTGGGGAGCAGGTCTGACCCCCCAGCACATCAAACAGCAGCTCCCAAAGCTCTGTGACCCCCAAAACACCTGCCTGGGGAACAGATCTGACCCCCCAGCACATCAAACAGCAGCTCCCAAAGCTCTGTGTCCCTGTGATCCACGGGCAGGACCCAGTTTTTGCTCCATTCAGCACAAGATTTCTCTGAAGCAGAGATTAACAGACAATATTCTCAAATCCATCAGAGGGGTAAATTCAATTAATTAGCACCTGGGCCAGCCTGGTTTCATGGCAGAGAGTGGGGCTGCAGAGCCACACAGCAGCCATTGCCTTCAAGAATTCCATGCAGGAAGTGCTCCTAATTCCCTGTCTTTCCATCATCAAAACCCACCTCACTCCAGCCAGCAACCACAGTCCCTAAGCAAGCTCAGTGCAGCCAACTAAATCAAAGCAGGAATTAAACTTCAACAATATAAACTTGTGTTCCTGATAATCCTTCTCTTTTTTTCCATACCCAGATGAGGAAAGATGATTTTATTGAGTTTGACTACACTGTCCTGCTCCACGAAATGCCAACACAGGTAAGAAACAGGGGTGCAATCCCTCCTGTCCCCAGGAGATGGGCAGTACAAAGGTGATGAGTACACACCCATAAAATCAGTATTTCTCTATAAAAGAGGTGTTTTTCAATCCCTCCTGCAGGAGATGATTTCCTGCCACATGCGCCTCACGTGGCTCCCCGGGCGGCCTCTGAAAGTGAAACACTTCTGTGCCTCCCAGAGCCACGAGCTGAAGGAGGGATCTGGGCTGGGATCGGGATCAGCTGCTGGGCTCTCAGAGGAAAGGGAGGCCAACTTCTGAGGGAGAGTGTCAGAATCCCTGGATTCAGGGAGAAAATCCTCGTGCTACCAGAGCTGGAGCCGGCATCGGGTTTCCCCACAAGTCAGTGATTGGGATGCTTTCACTACTCTGTTCTGTGCCAAAATTATTTCCTGTCACTTCTCAAACTGCAAGACTCAACTTCTAGAGAGTTCTGCCTAAAGCCTTTGCTACTGCACATATACACAGATGAACATACACAGGTTGATTTTATGTCACTAATTAACAGTTACGTAGAGTTTGTAAACAAAGTTAATATATTTGGGTAAAAAAATCTCCAGGAAAGTATTAATCTGTCACTAAGAAATATCTGCCTACTGATTTTTTGGGTCATTTTTCGGGATGGAATCATGCTGGTTTTCAACTCACCTCTCCAATAAACCAAATACCATCAACTCAGGGGCGAGGCTGGATTTTCTTTCACTGTGCTGCTCTTGGACCCCAAATTTCCACCTTCTCTGTAAACTCTAAAACCAAAACAGACCTGCAGAGCCAGGAAGGCTCCAGATGGGTGAATTCCCACATTTGGGATGGGCAGGACACCCCTCAAACAGCTCTTCTTGGTTCCTGCCCTGTCCTGTTCCCATCCTGAACACCACGAAGTCGTGGGTTTGTCCTTTGCCTCCAAATCCAGTTGGGTTCCCAGAAGATCCACCACCATCCCACCTCTGCTCTCTGAGGTCGTGCCAAACTGTCTCAAATTCACCTTTTTTCTCCCCATTTGCCAGATTTCTGCCAGGATAGACGAAATCCTTACCAAGAACACCCCATTCCTGAGGGAAACAGGTGCTGGGGTGGCTGTTCTCTGCAGTTTGTGGTGGTTTTCATTATCCTGGATCTGTAATCAGTAACAATGATTCCAGGATTTCACATGACAGTTTTCCCTGCATGTATTTAAGCTGGGTGATGTCAACCCCCCGAATTCCAGTGTTTTACACACACAGATTGTTAAACCTGATTTCCTGACTGAAGCTTTTTCTCTCAGCACACACCAGGCACCACAATAAATTTAGGGAATGACATCCCACGTCCTCCTGGTGTTTTCTTCTGTGCTGGCAGAACATTTCTCCTCATCAAACGTATGAAATCAGAGCTGAGAATTTCAACATTTCTTAAAGAAGCTGGTGATTAAAATAGTTTTTGAAACATAAACAAGAAAATGGGATGGATTTTGCACTTTGGGGCTCTACTTTAGTGTCCTTACCTTGTTTTTGCCACTGCTCTGCAGGCCCAGACCAGAGGATTGGGCACTTCCAAGTCACCAGGTCAGTGTAACTCCCAACTACTCCACAGGAACCTCTGGAGAAGTAGCAAAGCTGTTGCAATTCTAAGGCAGCTGCTTTTAGGCCAAGACTTCAGCCTAAAACCTAAAATCATACAGCAAAATTCTTGGGGTTTTGGTTTTTCCCAGATTTGTGGAGCACCAGCACATCTGGCAGCAGCCACGAGCCAGGAATTCACATCACAGTGGCCTGAGCAGAGCAGGAAAACCATAAACATAAATAAAATCCCAACCACCCCGTTCCTTTCCTGTTTCCACACTGCTTTCAAAAGACAACCCTGAATTTTGGTAAAAGGTTGTTCAAGAAAATCTCCCAATGTCTGAGGACCTGCAGGGCTTTTCTGGAAATCAATTCCAGCTGAGCAGTTGACAACAACAAAGCTGTGGATGGGGGGGAATCGGGGATTTGTCCCAAAGCAACACTCATGGATACAGCACATGGATACAGCACATGGATACACCACCCCAGCCTGAGCCCTGTTAGCACCTCCAGGTGCTCACAAACCTGTTCCCAAGGTCAAAATAAGTCCTTTTCCCTGTCCTCCCGTGAGGGCTGTGGAGAAGCCTGGCTGCTGCACTCCTGGCTGTGCCTGGGAATCATCAGCCCCAGTCCTGTGCCAGGAATGTCGCTGGGTTTGGACTGGAACTTCATCCCCGTTTACTGGAAGTCTGTTAAGCTGAGGAGGTCAGGAAGGGAGAGAGACACTTCAACATGGACCTTCTGGGAGTCATTACAAAATACAGAATTATGGGAATATCTCCTCCTTCCCAAGGAACTCCAGGGTCCTTGTTTTGTCTCTGCAATGAGTCAGCAAGATTTCAGTCAACTGATTCCTGCGCTGAGCATCGGCTGGACACGCCCTTGGGATTGGGAGATTCTGGGAAGACAGAGCTCTGGTTTGGTTTTCTAACAGAGAGCCAAAGTCAAGCCCACACAGTGAATCCACATCACAAGCCCATACAGGAATTCCAGGTTGTTCCCAGCTCTGGGAAGAGTTAACTCCTACCAACACCCTTCTCAACTCTCTTGTGCCACCCGTGAAAAGCAGATGTGGTGCCAGGGCAGTGGCACTGAGCGATGGCTTTGCCCAGTGGGTGGAGACTTTGGAGGATCCTGTGCCATTTCTGGAGGATTTGGAGGGAAAAGTGGCATTTTTCCCTGGAGGGAAGCTGGGAGCACCCTGTGAGATGTGCTCAGTGTGGGCTGACAACTCACTCCCTGTGCCTGTCCAGCAGCTCCTACCCGACTCTGCTGCCTCAACATTTTTAAACTTCCCAAACCTAATTACACAATAATGATGTATCAAAGTAAAAAATACAATTATTTTAATAGAACTTAATTAAGACGAATTTCAAGACCAATTATCAGCCGTGTTTTAACATCTATTTGGTTAAGGGCAGCATTTACACGTGAACAATTCCGCTGTGATCCTCCAGTGGCTCCTGAGAATTCCACAGAGGAAGGGTATGATGACAAAATTCCAAGTCCAAATCCCACTGCAGCCTGCCTTCCCCAGCCAGCCTTGCCTGCTTCCACGGCTTGGAAAACTGAGCTGTTGGAGGAGACTGGGAAAAACTGTTCAAAGGACTCCAGAGGAGCCAGATCAGCTCTTGGCTTTGCCCTTTTTGGCAGGAAGTCGCCCCGTTGCTTCCAGGTATTTGTTGATTATTTCTTCCTGAGTGCTGGGTGAACACGGGTGGTATCTGGAGTATTCCATGGTATATTCCCCCTTTCCCTGTAAAATTGGGAAAAGAAAGTCCAGGTGAGGATGGGACACGTGTAACAGCGCTGAGCAGAAGGTCACACCCAAGAATCCTTCACAATCCCACACAAACAAAACCCAAAGCATGGAAGAATTTTTCGAGCAGGAATGACCCAGCTCTGGGTTTGCTTTTTATCTCCTTCCCTGCTGCAGGTGCTATGGATACAATGATGCAAAGTAGCCCAAATTTAGAGAAATAAACAAGTTTAAGCAAAAAGGACGTGGAGGACTCACCTCTGTGCAGGACCTCAGCTCGGTGGCATATCCAAACATATCGTTCAGTGGCACCTGAAATCCCAACACAGGCTGGTAAAAACAAAACACTTTTTCCATCAACTTTGAGTCACCACCTCATTAATCCCAATTCTGACACAAAGAGTCAGTGCTGCCTGTAAAAAGCTGGGATTGAATGATCTGGTGTTGTAAAGTACTTGTTATTTTAACTGATTTATACTTGCAATGTGTTTTCAGCAGGAAACCTGAAAAATCTGAGAGTCTGAATGCACCAGGAGCTGGAACATCCTGGATTCAGGGCTGTGTCATCCAGAGATCACGAGGTTTGAGATAACTCCAGACTGGAGCTCTGATTAAATTCCTCAGTTTAGGAAGCAGAAGGGATGCAGAGCAGCCCAAAGCCAAAGCTTTGCCGAGATGGATTTTCCCTCCCACCACCCAACAGGACATAAGAAAGGGAACATGGAAAACGAGTCAATCTGGCTCCAAGTTTATCCACAGAAACTAAGGAAAACAGTGATGGAGTCAAAAGGCAACAGGAGGAAAGGAAAAGCTGGGAACAGCACAGACCTCAGCATAGAGGGTGAAGTAGCCCTCTGCCCCGTCCTGCCCCGTGATGACCCCGTGGCGCCGGTTGATCCCAGCTATCACAGCTCCCTGGAATTCCGTGGGAGCCATCACCTCCACGGCCATGATGGGCTCGATGATTCGCACCGTGGCGTTTTCCATGGCTGGGAAAAACAGCGGGAGAAACAATCCAGCATCACAAGCCTGGGGTAAGTTCAGATACTGCCACGCACAGCAACAAACGGTTCTCGGTAATGCCAAGTGTTTCCTACGACAGCAAGGGAAAACAAGCAGCTCCATGGAATTCCAGCTCCCCAGCTTGTTATTCCTGACACCAGAATCACAGAGTCATTAAAGTTGGAAACGACCTGCAAAGTCATCAAATCCAACCTCTGACCCTAAACCATGTTGTGAAGTGCCATCTCCATTCATTTTTTGGGCACTTCCAGGGATTGTGACTCCACCAGTTCCCTGTTCCCTATTCGTTTCACCACTCCTCCAGTGAAGACATTTTTCCTAAAAAGGGCACAGTTTGACCAAATGTTCTCTTCCTACCCTGTAAGGATGGTGCTGCTGGTGTTTCTGTACTGGATTCCAGCAAAACAGGATCTCCTTCACAGAACCACAAGAACTGCTGTGCCTCCCTCAAAAATTCTATAAACTCTTACACTGTGCTCTACAAAAGTGGCCAAACTTTGGATGGATGGATGGATGGGTGGATGGGTGGATGGGTGGATGGGTGGGTGGGTGGGTGGGTGGATGGGTGGGTGGATGGATGGATGGGTGGATGGATGGATGGGTGGATACCCCAAATAACAAATGAACCTACAGAAATGAGGCTGTTAAATTCAGCCCCAGCAATAACAGCCAGGACACATCCAAGCAAGGAGCTCCTACCTTGTTTTAGGGCTCCTTCTCCTGCCCTGATGAAGGAGATCTCGTTGGAGTCCACCATGTGATGGGCACCATCCTCCAGGACGAACCTGATCCCGGAGATCTTGTGCCCGGACACCAGACCCTTCTCACAGGCATCTCGGAATCCCTGGAACAACAGCTCCGAGTCAGCACCAGGAATATGGAACCTCTGTGCTGTCAGTCTTTGGCACCTCAGTTGGATACTGATACTTTTTAAAAAAACTAAAAAAACCAAGGAACAAGGAAAACTGCCCTCAGGATTTGGCTTTCTAAGGGACTGCATGGCCAAAACCCCAAAGAATGCTCTGTGTGGAAAGAGCTCCTGCCTGGAGAACAAGATTCCTCTAAGGCTGCGTGTTTTTTTCAGGATTTTGCAGAAGTTTTCAAGTGTTGCATCATAGAATAACGAAGGAATTATTCTGGGTTATCATAGGAATTCCAAGATGATGGCAGGCTAATTAAAATAGTCTGTGATAAATCTTACAAAGAGACAGTCACAGAGATGAAAAAGGAAGTCAGAGATGAATTGGGAATTCAGGCAGGAAATGCAGCTTAACTGCAGCTTCCTACATAATTGGCCTCAGAGAAGTCACAGAAAAAGTCCCATATTTTGGGGTTAGAGATGAGAATTGTGGGGCCACAACCAAAAGCAGAAGGGCCAGTAAGAAGCAGACTGAGCAGGAGGCTTGTTGGACTGTGAGCAAGGAAAGGAGGCACTGCCAGGGAAACAGAGCCAGCACACACCACCAAAGCAAACACAGCAGCTTCTAAAGGCAGTGGAAAACCCAGGAATGTGAGATATGAAGTAAAACCACACAAATGGCTCTGTTTCCACCGAAGAAACGGGAAAAGCCTCCTTGTCTGTGGCAAGGCCAGCACAGCAAAAGTGGGTGATATGGCAAGAAAACACAAAAATCAGTATTTGCTGTAGCACACAAATGGTTTGTACCTTTTCCACAGCGGGCACGAATTGTTTGGGAATATTTGTGCCAACGGTTCTGTCTTCAAACTCCACTTTGGTGTAGTCCTCGGGATCCAGGGGCTCCAGCACCCCGATGACTTTGCCGTACTGGCCTGCTCCTCCTGTCTGCTTCTTGTGGGTGAATTCAAACCTGAAAACAAACAACACCCCAAACACATGAACCTGCTGCAACCCCAGGGGAAAATTCCCATTCTGCAGTTCATAGAACCCCAGCCTGCTTTGGGTCGGAAGGGAATGCAAAGGTTATGGAGTCCACCCCCTGCCATGTGCAGGGACACCTTCCACGGGCAGGGACACCTCCCACTAGCCCAGGTTGCTCCAACCTGGCCTTGGACACTTCCAGGGCTGGGGCAGCCACAGCTTCTTCTGGGCAACCTGTGCCTATTCCCCACAGGGAAGGATTTCTCCCCACTATCCCACCTAACCCTGTTCGCAGTTAAAACCTTCATTCCCTCCAGCCAGTCCGCGCTCCCTCGGCAGCACCAGCGCCGTCCCCGCCCGCTCCCCGGGGCGGGACCCGCCGCCCGCGGTCCCTCCCCGTGCCGGTGCCTTCCTGCGGGCGGAGGAAGCTGCGTGGCCGTGGAGCTGCCCCCGGCACAGTTCCCAGCGGGCCGGGCCGTGGCCATGGAGCTGCCCCCGGCACAGTTGGCATCCCGCCGTGCCGCCGCCGTGGCCGTGTCGTTCCTGCGGTACCGGCGGGGCGGCCCCGCGCGGGCGCTGCGGCTGCGGGAGCTGCGCCGGGCGCGCACCGAGGTGAGAGCGGCACCGGCAGCGGGGGGCGGCGATTAAACCCCCGAGAACTGCCCTCCAGGAGGGCGCCGGAGCTCGGGGACAGCTGCCCAGGGAGGGCGTGGAGTCTCCTCTCTGGAGACACCCCAATCCCACCGGAGTGTCCCGGTGCCACCCGCTCCAGCCAGGTCCCCTCCAACCCCAGCTATGCTGGGATTCTGTGTCACCGCGGCTCTGCCCACCCACGTTTGGGGGGCACGGAAGGATCGGTGTGTCCCGAACAGCCCGGGGGCTGGCAGCAGTCGGGCAGGCTGGGAAGGTGGAATACACCCTCTGCAGTTCCCACGATCGGGCCCGGGGAACCTCCCAAGGACACTCAGGAGGGAGGAGGGTGCTCGGCTGCCAGGACACACCTCGCTGCTCACCTGGGCTGGGTTACAGGGAAACCCATGAGAACAGGGCACAAACCCCCAAAACAGGGGCGCAGCAACCCCCCCCACTCCCTTCAGTCATTACAGCCAAAAACCTCCATGACATGATTCATAATGAACTTCATTTGAGGAGTCACTGAGCACTCCCACCTGAGTATTTAACCAGCAGCACATTGCTGGATGGAATCACATGGGGAGCTCCAAAATGTTAATTCAGGGGTATTCAGGGCTAGAAATGAGGGTGGGGAGGCCCTGGCACAGGCTGCCCAGAGAAGCTGTGGCTGCCCCATCCCTGGAAGTGTCCAAGGCCAGGTTGGAGCAACCTGGGATAGGGGAAGGTGTCCCTGCCCATGGCAGAGGTGGGACTGGATGAGTTTTAAATTCCCTCCCAATCCAAACCATTCCATGATTCTCTGATCTTGTCCACTATGCAAAGTCATTCAACACTTGACAAAATAAACATCCTTAATGTTTTTCCCTTTCTTAGGACATCAAGGATGTTGGGCACAAGTACTACCTGGAACTGGAGCTGGAAGATGTCCTGGACAAAGTGAGTTCAGGTTGATTTACTCAAACACTCTGAGGGCAGAGCTTGGCAGCACTGATGTGTCATAAACTCACCTGATGCTGCTGCTCTGGCTCAGGCCAGGGGACACACCAACTAATCATATTTGGAATCATGTTTCTGATTTTCTACCCTACAAGTCAGGCAAAAAAAGGCTAAATTTTACCAACAGGGAACCCACCATAAAAGCCCTGCCCATGTGGTACCTTCCACTCCAGCACCAGACAGTGCTGGAGGGATGACAAGGACATTTCAGTGTCACTCAGCTCCAAGTGAACACCACAAGGGACATTCTGCACCCCACCCACTGCCCTTCCCATCACTGCAGAAAGCAAATCACCTTTATGCATTCACAGATAAACCATGAATTTAACCTTGTCTTAAATTATCACAAATCTCTCTGGGCCAGACTCAGACTCAGAGAAAACAGCAAAAAAAAGACATGTTAGAAGTGCAAATTACCCACATTATACATGTACTTAATGAAATATTAATGCACATAATTAACTCTGTGACAGGACAGTACTGTTAACTGCACTGCTGAGGTTCTGTATCATCTGGGCAACAAAAACATTGCTCCAGATGTGCAGTTCACACTTGAAGGAGAACTAAAGAGCACAGAGGAAGCAGATCACTTGTTCTACACTCGAATCAGGAGCCTGGAAAAAGAGCTTGTGGCAGAGAACATTCCAGGTACAAGGATGGGGCTGGGGGAGAAGGATCAGGCCTCCCCCCTGCTCTGAACACGTGCTGCTTCCCTTTCTCTGTCTGGGGGTCTCTCAGTCACAGCTACTCAATTTATTCTGATTCCTGAAATCCAGAATTGAGGCCTGATTTGCATGTGGCTGTTCTGCAGAACCACCTGCCACTGTCACCTCCTCCTGCTCCCTCTGAGCTGTCCTTGGCACAGCACATCCCACACCCTGACTGCACAACGAGGGGCTGCTCTCTGACTTCAGAGCCTTGAAAACTTGATATGTCAGGGGAAAAAAGTGGAGAACGACACCCTGGAGGTGTCCAAGGCTAGGCTGGATGAGGCTTGGAGCAACCTTGGCTAGTGGAAGGTGAACTTTAAGGTCCCTTCCAGGCCAAACCACGCTGTGATTCCACAGGAGGAATCACTGCGGGGATGGAGCAGCTCTTCCAAGATCCTGTGGAAGGTTTTGTGACATGGAAGGGAGTGACTTTTTAGCACCAGGTGATGAAGTTCTGTTGCTGGCTCTTGTTTAACCCCCAGGAATTGTTTTGTTTCCCAGACAGCCGTGGCCACGTGCCCCCAGAGCTGGAGCCCCTCCACCTGCTCGCCTGGGTCGCCTCGGGGTACCTGGTGTGGCAGAATTCCACAGAAAACACCCAGCTCCAGCTGGCCCAAATCAAACATGTGAAGCAGGTGGTAAGTCTCCATCAGTCACAGAATTCCAGGGTGGATTGGGTGGGAAGGGACCTTAAAGCCCATCCAGTGCCACCCCCTGCCATGGGCAGGGACACCTTCCACCAGCCCAGGTTGCTCCAAGCCCCATCCAACCTGGCCTTGGGCACTCCAAGGGTGTTCTCCTCCACTTCTTTCCCCTGACATATATTCCAACCTGGCCTTGGCTCCCAATGCTCTGCAAGAAAAATAGTGTTTAGGAGCTGAGCAGGGACTAGAGCAGAGCTGGAGCCACATTCTTAAAAATCCACATTCAGGAAACCTCAATTATGTCTGAACATCCTGCTCTGGTTTGGTTTTAAGAATCCAGTCCAGTGTTTGAATTTTGTTCCACTACCCCTTCCCTCTAATCAAACAGCAATTAGGGGAGAGAACCTAAAAGGTATTTTTACTGAAGCTCTTGGACTTCCCTTATCATGATGAGCATCAATTGAGTTTATGGTGAGAAACCTGAATTGAGGAAGACAAAAAGGGGAACACGAGGGAGAAAGGGAACAGAATATTCCAGGATATTTCCTGTTTTATTTCTGGGTGGTTACAAGGGATGGGTTTATCTTGAGCACACCTAGATCTGCCCTAAGCTCAGGAATCAAAACCTGGGCAAATCTCACTGTAGCTCCTGACATTAATTGAGTCATTAATTGCCACCACCAGGCCTGACAGGCTCCTTGCCTGGAACAGACTTCAGTGAGAGAAAGCACTTTGCTTTCACAAAACTTACTGTCACAGCCAAATCCTTTTGGTTTGATTTGTAAATTAATAGAATTCTATAGATTCTCCCTAATTTCTCTGCTCTGTTTGGAAAAAAAAAATATATTGTGAGTTAAGAATAACCTCTAAAGGGCTGGTCAGCTTTAAATCTGAGGCAATTTTGTGTGTGAGCCAAGATAAAGAAACAGGATTTAGAGAACCCAAAGGCCAAATGTTTTTGCCACTCAGAACAGCCAGTGAATTCCCAGGAAGTGCTGAGGAGAGACAAATTGCTTCAGGGAGCAGGATTTGTGAATGTTTTGCTCCCTCTGATGGCATCTTGGAGCAATTCACAGCTGCTGCAGGGCTGTGCACCAGCAAGAGTTTAAAGATTTTAAACCTCTCTTTAACAAATCTGAGGACAAGGCAGACAGAAAACTATTAAATTAACCCAGCTGCCACCTCTCTTGGGGAATTTTGTTCCTTTTCCCTGAAAAATACACGGGAAAAGAGTGTATTCCAAAGGCCAGTGTGTATTTTGTCACTCACAGAATCCCTGTGAGGCCTCTGGGGTGTGTCCTTATCCTACTGACAATTTGATTTGGGATTATCTGGGTTAAACTGACACCTTGTAGAAGGAGGTGTTCCCATCCCAAAGGAGTTCCTGAAGTTGATATTTATCTGATTTCCTTAAAAGGAGGCATTAGCAGAGTTTTAAGCCTCACATTCATCTCTCCAGTGCAAGTTTGGAGTGACAAAAACATAGATCAGGATCTTTTTTGTTTTGTCACAGTGACTGAGCTCCACCTGCTTTATTGGTTATAAAAAGCTGTTTTACCTGGAATACAGCAGGGAATTCTTGGGGTAACCAAAGAGAACTGACTCACTGCTCTGTAGGTGGGGAGAAGCCCCAGATTCAGCCCTTTTCACCTTGTTTTTCCAGAGGAGAAGTGATGAATATCTGCAGTTTGACTACGTGGTTCTGCTGCACGAAATGGTGTCCCAGGTAAAAATTGGATTTCTAAAAAGCCTTTTTTGTTGTTGTTTGAAGCCTGGCAGCTCTGCAGCCTCCAGCTCAGGCACACAGATGGTGGGGTGGACACAGAGGGGGAGGTCAGGGCCACCTTCTCTGTCCATCCCAGCATTCCAGGACACAACAGCAGCAATTTCCAGCTGTTTCTGGGCTTTCCTGGGAATGGCTGGGGTTTCAAAACACTGGTGCTTCACAGCTCTTTCCTCCTGGGAGATCCCAGTGCCAAACTGGGCGGGGATCAAGGGAAGCAGCAGCATCCTGGAGTGCTCAGCAGAATTCCAGGGGGCTGGGAATGCTCCCATGCCAGAGGACAGCACTGGTGCCCAGCACAGAGACCTCACCCATCCCAGTTATCCCAGCACAAACTGGTTCCCAGCAGAGTATTCACACTTTGAGCCATTCCCCATCATAATTCTGTGATCTGAGCAAGTGTTTTCATAAGGAAAACACAGAAAACGTGAGAGAGAAGTTCCTGATTGTGCAACCTCCTGGAAAAACCACCCAGGGATCTCCCTCCCAGCTCCAGCTCTGCTGCTTCCAAGCCCCTGCACTCTCAAGTTTTAAATTAACAGAATTCTATGGATTTTCCCAGTTTTTCTATGTGTTTGGAGAAGATAGACTGTGAGTTAAGAGTAACTCCTAAGGTGATGTTCAGCTTTAAATTTAAACCAAGGTCAGCTTTAAATTCAAATTTAAACCAAGGTCAGTGTTAAATTCCAGCCAAGTTCACTCAGGGCACTTGCAGTGGGTTTGGTTCCTGAGTTTTCCACAAAGGGAAATTCCTGACTAACCAAGAGAATGGAAGCCCAGTTTGTTCCCTGCTGTCACTCCCACAGGAGATCATTCCCTGGGAGATGACAGTGCTGTGGCACCCTCGGGATGGTGTCCAAGTGACACGGGAGAGCCGCCAGCCCGGACACACCTCGGGATGAGGGACCCCCTGATCCCACCTGGAAGCAGCTCCAGAGCTCCAGCAGGCATTTGGAGGGGGGGCACAGGAGGGGAAGGGGTGGGGAAGCAACCAGGGTACAAAGACAATAAATTAAACTTCTCCTGTGCCTTGAGCTTGGATCTGATCTTTTCTTCCCTGCTGCTGAATCAAATGCTGCATCCAAAGAAATGACTAAAACAATTCCCAGAGGGAATACTCACGGCACAGGTGCAGAGATGTTCTCCCTGAAGGCAACTTTGGGCTTCCCCATGGTGCAAGGACAACCATATTCCCTCTCCATTCGCTGCAGGAAAGAACCCAGAGTTGTTCCATTAGAGCAATTCTTTGGAAATTATTGGATTAATTTAATCAGGGTTAACCAGGGGTTTTTCACGGATTTTGGGGGGGCTTTTTGTTGGGTTTTTTTTAATGTTATACATTGTTCACTGTCATTCTGCATCCAACTTTGCTTAAGATCTACAGAGGGAAAGGGAACAGCATTAATTTTTCTATTAAAGTTTAAGTTTTTCAAGACAAAAGCATCTTTTCTTTGTTCTGTCAACATTTCAGACACATCTCTTGTGTTAAGTAAAATACAGACATCAACTGGAATGAGACTAATCACTGTAAGTAACTATTCCCTTCTCCCTGCATCAGCTTTTATATGGAAGGATACATTTAAAACCACAGAAACACAGTATTTTTCTGTAGTAATTAATTATTATTAATTAGTAATTCATTATAAGCAAAGGCTGCTAAAGCAAAGTGTAGTGTTTAATCCATTTTTATGGATTTGAACTGAAGAAGTGAAAATATTCCAGGCAGAAGTTTCTTTTAAAATGGAACCACTGGAGAGAAAGAACCTGCAGATGTTGATTTATAGTTAAACTCTTCCCAAAGCAGCTGGAAAGAAGAAAGAGGAGGAGGAAAAGGAAGGAGAATCCGTGGCTGGAAAACCAGTGAAAAGCAGAGTCCATGGAATTTGCTTTCCCAAATACCTGGGCATAGATTTCCAGGTGCAGCTCCCCCATCCCAGAAACGATGGTCTCCTTGCTCTCATCATCAAAGTGGACTCTAAAAGTGGGATCTTCCCTCGTGAAGCGGTTCAGGCCTTTGGAAAACTTGTCAAAGTCGTTCTGAAATGCAATTAAACACACGAGATTTGCTCAAATTCCAGAAATTATCCACGAAAAAGGCCTCGACTTTTCCTATCAACTGCTGAGCACTTCTGCTCTCTGAGGTGATTTTCTGAAACACTTCTAACTGTGTTTATTAATGTATTAATTGTGATTTAATTTCAAGTTCAGGTCAAAGAAATGCTCCTTATTTATGGCTGAGTGACACCATCCAGCCCAGCCACGTGCTGGGTTATCCAGAGATATAATCTCAGGGATTGTGGATAAAACACTTTCAAACAGTGCTTGTTTTAGCCTGTTCCTTTATTTAAGCTGCATAAAATCCTAAAAAGTAGCAAAGGGAGGGGAAGCCAGGGGGAGATGTGGATCCCCAGGCTCCTACCTTGTTGGAAGGCTTCATGGCCACGGAAATGACGGGATCGGGGACGTGGATGGATTCCTGCAGTGGCCACCAAGGAAGAGGTGATGATTACAAACTGTCCCAGCAAAATCCTGGTAAATGCCAGTGCCTGAGGCCCTCAGGGAAAGGGGAACTCACCATGGAGATGGCAGTGCTGGTTTTATCAGTGAAGGTGTCCCCGCTGGCACAGTCAATCCCAAAAAGGGCACAGATGTCTCCAGCATAAACTTCACTGACATCCTGGGGAAAGAAAAGTTCCCTGTTTAGATAACACTGAGAGATAAGAGAGGCTGTGGCTGCCCCATCCCTGGGAGTGTCCAAGGCCAGGCTGGACAGGGCCTGGAGCAATCTGGGATCGTGGAAGGTGTCCCTGCCCATGGCAGGGGGTGGCACTGGATGGGCTTTGAGATCCTTCCAACCCAAACCATTCTGGGATTTCTCCTATGATTCTATAACCTACAAACTACACCTGGTTTACAGAAGACACATAAATATATTCTGTGTTTTAAAGCTTGACACTGAGCTCCTCTAAAATTCCAGCTGGGATAAAATGCTCTGTAAATCTTCCACCTCTTTATTCCAAGGACAAAAGGGAGAGCTCGGCTTGGATGCCAACTTGTTCTGGTTTAAGGATGTGAAGCAAACAATGTGCTGTGTTCCAGGCAGTCCTGGCCCACTGCAGGAATGTCAGACAGTGGCTCAGAGTCCATCCCTAGGGATCACTCACCTCCATGTTGTCCGAGTGCATCCGGACGAGCCTCTGCACTCGCACCCTCTTCCCAGTCCTGGTGTTGTAGATGTAATCAGACTTCTTCAGCATCCCCTGGTAAACTCTGATGTAGGTTAACTGCCCAAATTTACCAGCCTGGAAGCAAAATCCATGGAAAAATCACATATGATCCTTCTGGGAACCAAGAGCACTGTTACTGAAAGCATCACCTGCACTGACTGAATGTTTCTGGTTTGAATTTCCACACTAGAAACGTAACTGAAATGTTTTTATGAGTCTCAGCTTTCCCTCGGTTCTGGGATGGAATTTGGCATTTCCTGACAATTTTCTGAACTCATTTCATCACTCCCAAACCTTCCTAACAGAGACACACATTGACATGCAACATGAAATCTCAAGTGCTGTTCCTTAGGCAGAAACAAATTGTTTCCTTAAAATTGTGCATTTTATCCTCTCCAAATCTCTCCCGTTTCATTGTTTTCAAACCCAGGATTTTTCTCTGAAAGTATCTGAAATAACCCATAAACCCCCAAATGTTTAAGTTTTAACTAAGAAAACCATGAAATATTTGAGGGACATGACCCATTCTAAACTTCCAAATTGGCAGTGTTGGACACACTGGTGGGTTTTATGGTGGGAACCAGTATTTAAAGGTTAAGTTTAAACTGAATTTAAATATAAACTGATTTTAAAGCCTGCTCTATGTAACTTTGGCAGTCCCATCTGTTTGGATTCATTTTGTGAGTCGTCAGGAAGGAACTCAGTGGACTCACCTCCAGTTTGAAGGCAAGGCCGATGAAAGGTTGGGAATCATCACGAGCAGAGTTCAACAGGAACTTGGATCCATCCTCAGAATCCCTTAAAAACAGGGATGGAGGGGGAGGTGAGGTTATGAGGCAACATGGGAGCCTCCTCTAAACATCTGCTGGCTCTTTACTGGCTCTTATGTTGGGGTTCACACCTAATTGTTGGACTTCTCTCCCAGGGAACAAGGGACAGGACAAGAGGGAACGGCCTCAGGCTGTGCCAGGGGAGGGTCAGGTTGGACATCAGGAGGAATTTCTTCCTGGAAAGGGTGGTCAGGCACTGGAAGGGGCTGAAGGCTTGAAGGGCTGCCATCATTTCTGATGAACTGCCTCATAATCATTTTCCACATTTAATGTGCTAATAACACCAGTATAAAGGGTAACCCTCAGAGGAAAGGAGCTCTCTTAGTTTTGGGAGTTTGTGTCAAATTCTGGTGCCATTATTTAATACAAATGGTAAATGATCCTGCATCTTGTTTTTGATGTTTCCTGCTATGTATTAAACAGCTTTGAAACTATTCCATAGGATCATGGAATGGTTTGGGTTGGAAAGGACCTTGAAGGCCTCCTAGTCCTATCCCCTGCCAGGGGCAGGGACACCTTCCACTCATCCAGGTTGCTCCAAGCCCCGTCCAGCCTGGCCTTGGACACTCTTGTTTGCTCCTGGCTGTCCTTACCCCTGGTTCAGAATAGCATAGTTCTCCACCTCAGAGGGATTGGGAAGGTATTCCAGGACAGCATCCAGCAGTGGCTGCACCCCTTTGTTCTTCAAAGCACTTCCCACGAGGACTGGGGTAAAGGACTTCTTCAGCGTCGCTCTTCTGATGGCGAGCTGGAAAACAGCCCTGGTAACTCTCCCCCTGCACCTTCAGGAGCCTGAGATTCCCTGGCTTCCCTGGGCATCTCCACTCCTGGAGCAAGGAGCTGCACCCCTCTGGAGGTACCTTTAACTCAGCAGCCGTGGGAATCTTCTCTTCCAAGAACATCTCCCCGAGCTGATCGTCGGCGTTGGCGACGCACTCGATGAGCTCCCGGCGCCGCTCGGCAGCCTCCGCCCGCAGCTCGGCTGGGACCTCCTCAACACGAAGGGTCTGCCTGCACACACAGGGACAAACCATCACCCACAGGGCATGGACCACGTGGGTCAACCTTTCCATCACTGCCATGAGCAGCCTGACCAAGAAAAACTCACTGTTGACACGGATAACGGGAAAAATCCCCTACGAGGATCGGCTTTGGCGCTTTGGCAGGAGAAGGTTCCTTCCCACTCCTGGCAGGAGTTTGAAGGATGCAGGACAACCTGTCCAACAGCCCCACCCACATCTTATCTTCATCCCAGAAGCCACACATGCACTGTCAGATCCCGTTATGGAGCAAGTCTCCCTGTTTCTCAGGGTGGGAAGTGTGGCCACCACCCCTTCCCACCACCCAGCTCCTGCTGCAGCCACCCATCCCATCCCAGAGCTCACCTGCAGGGCCAGGGGATGGGAATGCCAGAGGCTGAGCTCAGCCCTGGCACAAGCCCCACCCTGATATTCCCAGAGAGCAGGGTTTCACCTCTGCAGGAGGAGCTCCTCGTGCAAAGAGCAGCTCCAGCCAAGAAAGGAGCAAGTTCCACAACTCACCCAAGTGCCCCATCAAAATAAATGGCTTTTTCTTCAATAAGATCTATAATTCCTTTAAAGTCTCCCTCCAGCCCAATTGGAATCTGGACAAAAGCTGCATTGTGTTTCAGCTTGGACCTGAAAGAGGGAGAAAACAGAAATGAGTTCAAGAAAAGTGTTGTTTCTGTGGGTCTCCTCCAGGTGGTCTTGAAACAACCTCTCGCTCCCACAAAATCCCTGGATTTCATCCTTTGGGCAGTGCCAAAAATCTGTCAGTGCTGATAAAAACCACCCAGGTGTTTTCCAGGGTGGCCCAGCCCTCTGTATCCCAACAGGAACAGGGAGCAACTCCCCTGGGAAAGAAGGCAGAGGAGACTCGTTTGAGATTGATTATTTGATTAGGGGAGAGGCTTCTCCCTTCATGCATATTAATGAGTTATCTCACAGATCAAATTAGGAGCAAGCAGGATTCCAGGCATCCAAACCACCCCATCACCTCCCTGCTGGAATTCCAGCAGCACATGTGCTACCAGGATCCAGGGAAAACCAAAAGGCTGCTTTCCAGGTGGCTCCACATATAATTCCATCAACAAAGTAAATATCAAACCCCAGCTCTTGGTCACTCCAAGTCTTGGCTGACCCCAATATTTGGGGTTTTTGGAGACTTATGGGTCAGATGAAGATCTGACTCCAAGTCAGGCATTCCCCAAACCGAAGGTACAAAGAGAACCCTCTCCAACATTCTTCACCTGCCATGGGAGTATTCAGAATTAATTCCCAAGTCATTTTAACTGGTAAATACCTGAGTTGCTGCACGGCCCTGGCTGGGTTGGAGCCCATCCTGTCCAGTTTGTTGATGAAGGTCAGGAAGGGCACATTGTACCTCTTCATCTGCCTGTTCACAGTGATGGTCTGGCACTGGACTCCTCCAACAGCACAGAGCACCAGGATTGCTCCATCCAGGACTCTCAGGGACCTCTCCACTTCAATGGTGAAGTCCACGTGTCCTGAAGGACAATAAAAATGATCAATGAGTGCAGAAAGGAGCAACAGCCAACAGAGCCAAACCCTCCAGCCACAGAGTCACCCCAGCTTGAGTGGCTGATCATGGAACCATGGAATGGTTTGGGTTGGGAGGGACCTTAAAGCTCATCCAATCCCACCCCTGCCATGGGCAGGGACACCTTCCACTAGCCCAGGTTGCTCCAAGCCCCGTCCAACCTGGCCTTGAACACTTCCAGGGGTCCAGGGGCAGCCACAGCTTCTCTGGGCAACCTGTGCCAGGGCCTCCCCAGCCCCACAGGGAAGGGTTTCTTCCTTTCTGAATTAAATCTCACCTAAATTCCCCCTCTGTCAGTTTGAATCCACGCCACATTGTCCTGTCACAACACAAAGATGGACCATGTCCTCTGTACCCATGAGGAACAGCAACCCCCAGGTGTTCCCAGCTCCCTCACCTGGGGTGTCAATGATGTTGATGTTGGTGTCTCTCCACATGGTATAAGTGGCTGCAGACTGGATGGTGATGCCCCGCTGTCGCTCCAGCTCCATGGAATCCATCACAGCTCCAACTCCATCCTTACCTTTCACCTTAGGAAAAAAGAAATTAAAAAAAAGGTAGTCCCAGGAGTTTACTAAGAACACATGTCCCATCCCTGGAGGTGCCCAAGGAAGGCCTGGACGTGGCACTCAGTGCTCTGGGCTGGGGGACAAGGTAGAGATGGGGCATGGGGTGGATTCGATGACCTTGGAGGGCTTTTCCAACCTCAGTGATTCTGGGATTCAATCCCCTTGCCCTCCACTGATTTTTAAAGGGTTATCAGGGGAACCAAGAGGGTTTCAGGGCTCCCCTGCAGCCCCACCTCGTGCATCTGCGCGATCCTGCCCGTGTAGAACAGGATTCGCTCCGTCAGCGTCGTCTTCCCGGAGTCGATGTGGGCCGAGATCCCGATGTTGCGGATCCTCTCGTTGGGGAGGACCCCCGAGGAGCAGTGTCTGCAGGAGGTCAGGAGCAGCTGGAGGGCAAGAGGAGGCCGTGGGTTAGCCAGGAGCTGACCCAACACAGCAGCGAGTGACAGGACAAGAGCAAACAGCCTCAGGCTGTGCCAGGGGAGGGGCAGGTTGGACATCAGGAGGAATTTCTCCCTGGAAAGGGTGGTCAGGCACTGCCAGGGGCTGCCCAGGGAGGTTTGGAGCCCCCATCCCTGGAGGTGTCCAAGGAAGGCCTGGCCGTGGCACTCAGTGCTCTGGGGGACACTCAGCGCTGGGGGACAGGGTGGGCATCGGGCACAGGGTGGGCTCGGAGATCCTGGAGGTCTTTTCCCACCCTAACTGCTCCTGTGACTCGCTGTGCCGATGGATAAACTTCCAAACCGCTTCCCTACGGCCTCCGCTCTGTGTCACACCCGGTCACTTAAGGCCGAATGGCCTTTCCAGGTCACCCGGGACTGTCCCCAGCCCGGACGCACCGCGCGGCCCCTCCTCGCCATCCCCACATCCCAACCCCGCTGACATTCCCGCTGTCCCGTGTCCCCCATCCCCGTGCCCGATCCCACGGGACGGGTCCCGCGTGTCCCGCAGCCGCCGGGGGGTTCGGGCGGGCCCGGCCCGGCCCCTTCCCCTCCCGCCCCTCACAGCGGGGCCGCCGCCTCCTGAGGGGCCCCTCGGGCGGTACCTGGAGGTGCCGCGGGCGGCCCGGGGCCAGCCCGGCTCTCAACACCCTCAGCATGGCCCCGAGTGCAGCTCCAGCCCCGCTCCCGTCCCAGCCCGGCCCCGATCCCGGCTCCAATCCCGGCTCCAGCCCCGGGTCACTCCCGCCCCTTCCGGGGCCCCGCGCAGGCGCCGCCCGGGCCGGGACCCGCCGGGACGGACCGGGGGAACCGGGAATGGGGGAGGCTCTTCCCGACCCAATCCCGGCGGATTCCCGACCCTGATCCCTCCGGGGAGCGCCCCCGGCCCCGCGCGGGGCATTCCCGGGGCGCACACGGGGAGTTCTCCAAGTGCGCCGTAAAACGGGAGCGGGACGGAGCCTGGGATGGAGTGAGGGGGCACCATCCACGGGCGGGCGGCTGGAATTAGGGATTGTTAGTCATTAGCTACAGCTGGAGTTGTTTCTAATTAGTAGTTACTAATTAGAAACAACTGTTAACAATTAGGGATTAGAAACAAGGGCTCTGTCCTAAGGGTGTCAGAAGGGCAGGGAGAAGGGGAAGGCGATCCCGTGATGTGCAGCACAGGGACCCGTCTGGAACACGCTGTGAAACGTTAAATATGTTCTCAATATAAAAAAATTCCCCGCTGTTGGATAAACCAGGAAGTTTTTCATCCCGGGGAAGGTTCCAGGAGCAGCTCTGAAGTTGGGAACAGCCCAGCCCTCTCCATACTCGAGTCCCCCTTCCAGCAGTTTCCTTCTCTCAAACTTTTATTTTTTGTGGAAAATTCACATTTCCCTCTGGAAACTGAGGGGTTTCCATAAAGCCCCAGAGTGGTTTGGGGTGGAAGGACATTCAGGTCCATCCCATTCCACCCCCTGCCATGGCAGGGACTCCTTCCCTAGCCCAGCTTTCCCTGGTCGTGTCACACTGGAATATTTCAGAGCCCAAACTAAATAATGCACAAGTCCCTCTGTGGTGGAGAATAAAGCAAAGCAACCCCATAAATAATAAATAACTTTATTCAAGAACTGCAGTTTCAGGTGGTTCTACAGAGAACAGCTTCTCGTGCATTACACTGGGAACAGTCTTGGCATAACAAAGTGATCCATAAAGAATATTCGCCCCTTCCCGCTGTAATTCCCAAACCAAAGGATGTGCTTGTTTTATTATGACATGTCTGTATCACGGTATTTTTTAACCTCAGACAGAAATCCAAGTTGTCAGGTGAATTTTCCGTTGAACAGCAGAGTCTCTCCAACATTCCTGCTCAAGTTCCAACTTGGAAAACTTTGCTGCTGGTAATTACTGGGAAATTTGAGTGACATACCTGGAAAATGCCTCCATGGCCTTATATTGTCTATTAAATTAATTGCAAAAGCCATGTTGTCTTCAGTGGAGGGAAAAGGAGCCCCTGGATTGTGCTCTAAGGGGTGTCAAAGCATCCCCTGACCCCCCCTTGCCTTCACTGCTCATTAGATGGTTGAATAACCCCAATTAATGCCACTAATAATTGATCACATGAACTTATTGCCACTAATATTTGCTCTAGGAACAGGAAGAGACCACTGCAAGAAACAAGTAATTGTCCTTCCCTTTGTCAGAGCTCAACAAAAGTGCTGGTGATTATTTTTCAACATTATTAAAAACATTATTTCATTAAACTTAAATAATCTGGGGAAACTGCAGGAAGATTAAATATGATTTAAAGGCTTTCTGGCCAAACAAATATTACTCTTAACTTACTAATGCTATTTTATCATACAAACAGTGCTTTTTAAGGCTACACTTAATGTAGTCTTGAATTTATGTAATGTTATTTAATTTACAGAAATTCTTTATGCTACAACATGTGGATAATTCTGTGTGACAAAACAGCACATGGACACCTGGAATACAGGGATTTTCCTGGCTTTTCTAGAACATCAGACTCAAACATCATCATCCAGGGACATCAAATGGAGATTTGGGATCATCACAAAGAACAAACTCAGCTGAGGGGAGACAGTTTCCTGTCTCCAGGGCTCTCCTGGCTCCTTAGAACAGGAGAAATGGTGACATCATTCCAGTTAAACTCATTTCTCCCACATATTTTTCCCATTAATAACTAATAAGTGCCAGCTGAGTTTCTTAGGACACATGGGGTGATTAAAAGCTACTACAGACAGCTACTCCAAACTAAACACACAGAGCATCAGAGGTACAAAACAGACACTTCAGGAGCAGAAAACGAGGTGCAAGCCCAGCTTATGAACTTAAAAATGATAAAAGTATTGCCATTTTAGTATTTCACTTTTCTTCATGTTAAAACAAGGTGAATGGGGGGTTCTGTAAGAATTTCCAGTGTGATTTTAAAGAGAGATAGAGATATATATATATATATAGTGGCTCTAATGTATTCCAATTCTGAGTAAGTATCACCTAAAAATCATTTCAGCCACACAAACTGAAGAGAATTTATTTTCTGTGCAACTTATAGAGTGGGGAAAAGTAGCTGCACTGCCAGGCTTGATAAAGTCTGAGACTGGTGCAGTCATAGCAGAAAAACTTTGCAAATCAATGCTTTTTTTTAACAGAATTGGTGATAATCCATAAAGTGCTTTCAGGCAGAAAGTTGTTGGGTTTTTAGTTCACTGAAAGGAGAGGGTTTAACTGAGGAGCTGAAGGTTGAGGAACATCCAGGAGGAGCAAAGGCACAACACAAACAGAGATTGGTCACATATCCTGTGTATTTGTATGGACATGAGCACCATTATCTGCTGGGAGAAACTCCATCCCGGGGGAATGGGGCCACTTATTTCCTGCTGCTTTTGTTGAGGGGGACGTGTGTTCCTTTCACACTGAGAGACTCCAAGGAATCTTTGGGCACTCTGGAACCTCCAGTTCCAAGTAGCTTCTCTCTGGAAAAAAACAGCAACAACAATCACAATCACCACGGGAAAAGGAGGGATAAAACCTGCTGTTCCTCCTCAGGATGACAGGAATTGGCTGTTCATGAACACATTTGCTCCAGAATTGGATTTTCCTTGTGCTGCTGGAATTTCCTTATTCAGGAAATTATTCCTACCTTATACAGATCTATATTATATATATTATTATTATTATATATATTATATATTCCTGCCTTATATAGGTAGGAAACGGTTTTTACCTTTTTGATCCATTCTCCTTGTAATTGATACTTCTGGATTTTGGAGCTTCCAAAGAGCTTCTAGTTCTGGATGGTCTGAACTTCATGACCTCCTTCTGCCACTCCTCATCAAAGCTCTCGGCCTCATCTGGAACACAGATAAATTTACATTTTATTTTTAATAAAGACAAGAGAATAAACATAATGAGTATTGGTGAGTTTGAGTAGTGATTTTTTATTTTGTAGTCCATGATTCTCCACATGGTCTGCAGCTATTTTTTTTGGGGAAAGAGGAGTTGATGTGCAGACTTTCAGTCTGTTTAAAGTCCCTTTCAAGATGCCTCAAGCTGGAACTCCCACACTGGTGTGAAACAGTGTAAAGCCCATTAGAGAACTGCCTAAAAAAGACCTACTTTCATCCAGGTTGATGAATTCTTGGTTCATCTCCTCATCTCCAGTCTTGCAGTTCTTGGATTTTTTGATGACATGAGCCCGATCCTGGATGTGATGGCCAATGGCCATTTGTTCCAGGCCACTTTCAGAATCCTTAAGTGCTTTTCTTGTCTCCTTAACCTGTACAAAAAAAAAAAAAAAGGGGGAAAATCAGTATCTTTCCAACCAAAACAGAAATTAAACCAGTTCACTGAATCCCAGAGTGGTTTGGGTTGAAGGGACCTTAAAGCCCATCCCATTCCACCCCCTGCCATGGGCAGGGACACCTTCCACTAGCCCAGGTTGCTCCAACCTGGCCTTGGACACTTCCAAGGATCCAGGGGCAGCCACAGCTTCTCTGGGCAACCTGGGCCAGGGCCTCCCCACCCTCCCAGCCAGGAATTCCTTCCCAATATCCCATCTAACCCTGCCCTCTGGAAGCCATTCCCTGTGTCCTGTCACTCCAGATCCTTGTGAAGTTATTTCCTCCCCCAAATGTTTTACATCTTTCCTTTATAAAAGTCATGTTTCACAGGCTTTTCCAATTATCCCATTTACTGTGTTGGCTGAAAATACACCAACAAAACACAAATCAAGCCTATTTTCTTTTTGCCAACGGGCAGGAAGATTAACCACCACCTTAACTGGACATTAATTATTGGGGAAGGGGGGAAAAAAACCCAGTCTAAATTTACTACACAGCCAAGTCTTCAACATTCTCCTTGACAACAGAACGAGCAACACCCAATGACAAAATTCCCAGTGTGAGGAACAACTAATTATTAGGTTGTGGTGTTGACTGGCCTGAAACCCAGGCAACCACTTATCCTGCTGTCCATGGGAGTATTATTAGACCCACTGTGATGAGTGAGTGTGTGCAGGAGCTGGCACAGCCCCAGGGCTGCCCCTTTAGGGAGCAGTTCTAGGCTTTCAGGGCTCAGATTCCAAGGTCTGGGCAGAATTAGACACAACAGCTGCAGGGAAGTGGCTGGAAGGGCAGCTCCAGCTCAGGGTTATGTAATGCCTGAGCAAAGGGGGCATCCAAAGGCAGGGCTGGCAGAAATAGATGCCTCTGCTGGAGTTTAAATGGGCAGGAAAAGCATTAATTATAGCAAAGAGAAAGACATCAGAGGCTGCCTTGGAGAATCAGCTGTTCTGGCAGTGTTTTTCCAGTTTTGGATAAACATATAATTTATTTAGGTTCTATTTAAAGCACAGAAATTACAAGGAGGAAAAGAGCCCTTTAAGAAGCCTTTAATACAAAGCAGTGTTTGAGAGACATGTATTTTCCTCACTTTCTACATTTTTGTTGTGTTGCTGGTGGGTGTTGGGACAGGAGGAGAGAGAACGGCCTCAGGCTGTGCCAGGGGAGGCTCAGGTTGGACACCAGGAGGAATTTCTCCCTGGAAAGGGTGGTCAGGCCTTGGCAGGGGCTGCCCAGGGAGGTTTGGAGTGCCCATCCCTGGAGGTGTCCCAGGAAGGCCTGGCCATGGCACTCAGTGCTCTGGGCTGAGGGACAAGGTGGGGATGGGGCACAGGGGGGATCCATGGGCTGGGAGGGCTTTTCCAACCTCAGGGATTCTGGGAATGACAAGAGTAACTCTCTCCAGCGAAAAGAACTTTGAGCAAAGCGTGGTTTGGTGTGGCTCAACCTCCATCCTGGTAAGGGCAGCCCAGCTTTTGCTGGATGCCAGGAATACTCACCCCTCCCGGGGCCGTGCGAGTCTGGGCCGAGGCTTGGAAAACCTTTGGAGGTTCATCCCCCACTTTGGAATAAGTCATCATGGAGGAGGAGCTGAACGTGTGTCCATCGGGGTTCATGGACAGGTCATCCTACACAGCAACAGAAACTCATCAACAAAAATGAAATCTGGTGGGTAACAGGTATTTCTCACTATTTTACTGTGATTAAATTAACCCTCCTGGCACCCCGGATAAGGCCTGGTGGGCAACACTCTTAATTTTATTTTCCAAGACTAAAGAAAAATTATAACCACAATATAGTCTGGGCAAAAAATATAAATTCTCACTGTCTCCTTGAGATCAATAACATTTTTCTGAGTGATATTTCAAATAACTGTCATTCTTCAATAGTTAATTTTAGAAGAACTTACAAATTTCCTGTGCATCTCCAGCATGCTGTTCCTCATGTTTGACATCATCCTGTCCATGGCAGAAAATGGATCCCCAAAATCTGCATCCTGATAAAAAGATATCACAATTAAAACACACTCTTCTGACTCTGCCAGTCCTGAAGCTGGTTTTTTACATGCATTTTTAATGCAACTCAGAGCATCAGAAAGGTTTTCAGACTGCAATTCACACACACAGACAAGCCAAAATGCAACTTTTCCAAGGAAAACTGAAGGTAGCACGGAAGCCTGGTTGTGAAGTTGGAGAAATTGGGAAGATGGAAGTGGAAGACTGGACACTCAGATGTCAAACTGGCCACAATATGAGTTTATTTTACAAAAGTTTTCATGTACCTTCCAACCTCATCAGGTTCTGCTGTAAAAGGACTGTGTGACCCTTCATGCTTTAAACTGAAATAAATTCATTTCAAAGTTTAAAAACTGAATCTGCAGCTTAAGCCCCAAACTAAGTAAAATTCAGGTACAGAAAATCTTCAACTCGTTTCTTGAGTCCAAGAATTTGGAATCCTTAAGGGCTCTCAATTACAGGCAGATTATAGATATTTTACAGGATATTCCAGCCCCCCCCAAATTACAGCAGAACAACACTCCAAGGCCAGTTGCAGTGGAATTCCCACATCCAGGAGCTGGTTTGCCTCAGCTGTGACCAGAGCTCCTGGTTTTGTTGGGATCACCCCCACAAACACGCTCAAGCTGCCAATGTCCATCCACAGGCAGCACTCAGAGTTTGGAGTCTCTCCAGGGATCATCCCATCCATATCCAAGGGATCAAAGCCCAGCATTTTTATTTAGCAAGGGGAAAAAACAGTCTTTCCTGAAGGATATTATTCCCTGTCTCTGAGTATTCACCCCCAAAGGCAGGTTGCAAGCACAGAGCCCATGCTTTGGTTCCACACACAGCATACACCCACTAGCAGGAGTAGCAGCTACTCCTGGGATACTAACCCCTATCCCAAAGCCTGCAAAGGGCATGAGGGAGTAGCTTGTTGCCTGGAAAAAAAAAGGACCAACAGCTTTAATTATTTTACCTGTTATCAGAAATAACTTCTGTAGACAGCAGGTGACATTAAACACTTCCAGTCAAATCAAACCAGTCACTCAGGAGAACTTGGTAATTAATAATATCAAGTAGTCTCTGGGTATGTAGAAATATTTATACTAATGATATTGGACAGTGAGAGCTGCCACCACATTTAATAAATATTGATAAGGATGTACTAAAAGCACTTAGAGCTGGAGGCTGAGAAACATTTGCACACCACAAACCCCTTTGTGATATGATTTAAAACACAGCTCAGAGCTCCAGACGTGGCCTGAAATGCTCCACTCCAGCTGTGCAACCACTGATTAAAATCAACAAATCAACACCTCTGCCCCACTGCCAGTGACCATCCCTGTATGACAGGGCAGGGAGATCCTGGGAAACACTGGGATGTTTCCAGGAAACTAAAATGGGAGGCTCAGAGAAAGGCCTGCCCAAAGACAGGCTGGGCACACAGAAGGACCAAACCCTTCACAGGAACTGTAAGTACAAAAGGAAGGAATTATCCAATCCTGGAATATCCTCAGGAACTCTTCAGATTTCTGGCAGTACACACTGGGCAGAACTGCAAAAAATAATCTAATTTTTCTATATATATCTCAAGTGCAAAAGGAGATCCTCTCAAATAAGTTGTTAGCCATAAAAAGTTTATAAACTTTGGTTTATAATACATACTGAAAGCTGTAAAGTAGTTGTCTAATACACAGGACAATCAAATAACCCAACAAACCTAAATGACTCCATTCCTCCTGCTCCATCCCTTTCTTCCTCCTTCCCTAAAAACTGACACTGCAAACCTGCTGGTTTCAAATTTGAATGCTTTAGTGACACACATGGCAGGTTTTACAACTAATTTAGTTTCTTTCAAAGCAGTTTTAGACCCGCTATAGTTAATTAAACATAAAATTACGACATTAATAATCGGTGTGGGTAATTTGAAACGAGTGTATTTTACAGGGCAGTAAGGGTTCAGCCTTTTCCTACATAAAAATCTAATTTTGAGTGTTTAAATCACTTGTGGAGCAAATGATGAGACTCATCAGTGCTGAGTCTCGTGTGACATCTGCCAAGTCTTTGGTGAAACACGAGGGACATCAAAAGATCCTGGAAAGATTTTGGCAAGTGTGGAATTCCTTTGTGCTTCTCAAACTCTCACAGTGCTCCTGGACCTTTAACTTCTTGCTGCAACCAAAGGAAAGGTTTGCTGGGGCTCACATTGACCCCCCCTAAGCTTTAAAGGCAGTTTGACATTTCCTTTACTAAAGGAAAAAATCCAGGTTTAGGCACCTGCTGATCCAAAGCCTAAGGATCAGCAGAGCAGAGCTCTGCCCTAATTAGATCCAGCAGCTTCTATATTTGAAGGGACTGGCAGTGGATGAGGAGGGGAAGGAATCTCACAGCTCCTCTCTGGACGTGCAGGTGACACACTGGGTTTGAGCCCTGCTTTACTGAGCTCAGACTATCTGGGCTGGACCAACCACTCAAACCTGGCCCGGAGCCACGAGCCCTCACCATGTGCCTTTATCTCCCAACGGTTTTTAAACTCCAGTGGGGTCCATTCAGTAGGAGATTTGCAGCTGCTAAATATGCAGAGAGAAAGGAACCACCTCCCAGTGTATCTCCCCTCTAAATACAGCACTGGGATAAGGCTGAGCTCCAGCAGAGAACTGTCCTGAGTGCCCAGAGTCGAAAAGATACTTTATTTCAAACACAGATCACTGCCAAGGTCTCAGTTTCAGTTGGCAACATCCAGAAATACTAAATTTTGTATCAATTTCCCTGATCTTTAATTGTTCCAGGCTTGTATCCAGAGCAAGCATTAAGAATCAGCCCAAATAGAGAGTGTGAAGCCTTTATTCACTGCTGCAAAGATGAAATTGTGTTTAAAATATCTACTTAGGGGGTGAAACACAGGGCTGTGCCAAATATAAATAACCACAGGCAGGACACTGAAGTGCACAGGGAAGGCATAAAGATACCAGGGAGTGGTTTGGGTTGGAAGGGACCTTCAAAGATCATGTCATGGACAGGGACACCTTCCCCTAGACCAGGCTGCTCCAACCTGGCCTTGGACACTTCCAGGGATGGCAAGAGCCATATCCAGGTACCCTCTTAAGTTAACATAAAAAGGGAATAAGTGTTCAGGGAAGTCTCTGTCCTTGGAAACTTTTTAATGCCTTTATGTAGCAGAAACATTTCCTACATAATCTTGACTAAACCAAGCATGAAACGTTTGGTTTGTCCACGGAATAGTGTCTGACTGAGCAGGGAACACCCAGAGCTGAGCTCAGCCTGGCAGGGATGAGCCCTGGGCCGGGAAAGAACCAAGAGAGGAGTTATTCCCATGGAACAGCAGCACCAAGGTTCCCAGGGCCGTGTTTCCCAGGAAATGCCCGTTCCTGGGGCGGTGGGACATGTTCCAGGGGAGGTGGGACACAGTTCCAGGGGCGGTGGGACACGTTCCAGGGGAGGTGGGACACAGTACCCTGGGTGGTGGGACACGTTCCAGGGGCGGTGGGACACGTTCCAGGGGCGGTGGGACACAGTACCCTGGGTGGTGGGACACGTTCCAGGGGAGGTGGGACACAGTACCCTGGGTGGTGGGACACGTTCCAGGGGCGGTGGGACACGTTCCCGGGGCGGTGGGACACGTTCCCGGGGCGGTGGGACATGTTTCCAGGGGCGGTGGGACACGTTCCCTGGGTGGTGGGACACGTTCCCGGGGCGGTGGGACATGTTTCCAGGGGCGGTGGGACATGTTTCCAGGGGCGGTGGGACACGTTCCCGGGGCGGTGGGACACGTTCCCGGGGCGGTGGGACATGTTTCCAGGGGCGGTGGGACATGTTTCCAGGGGCGGTGGGACACGTTCCCGGGGCGGTGGGACACGTTCCCGGGGCGGTGGGACACGTTCCCCAGGTGGTGGGACACGTTCCCCAGGTGGTGGGACACGTTCCCCAGGTGGTGGGACACGTTCCCCAGGTGGTGGGACACGTACCCTGCGGTTCCCGCGCGGTGCCAGCCGGGAGTCCGGGCGCGTTCTCCGCTCCAGCGCTCGCTCCCCTCTGTCCCTGCCCTCGGGCAGGCTCGGGAAGGGCTCCCTCCCGAAGGGCTCCGAGAAGCTCCTCATCACCTGCCTCATGTGCTCATGGTGGGCAGCAAAGGGATCCCTGCAAAACACATTCCACAGGGTGACTCGCTGGGGTTCATTCCGAGCCACATCCAATGGCTCTGAAAGTTTCAAACCCCGTTTTTCAATCGTTCCACGTGGTTCCTTATGCAAAAAATCTTTATTTTCATAGGACCCAAGTGGGCAAGCTCTGGTTCCTAATGAACTCTCTTGTTTCTCACTCTCAATGTCTGTAGTACTTTTTCCTTGTCTTTTCCAGAAATACTCCATCCTTCCCAGCCATCTCCCACTCCAGCCTATGTTTATTCTCTGTCAGGAACTATAAACTCACCTATGTTTTATTTATCTGTTTCCACCTCCAACACCTGATATTAAAAGAATTTAATTTTGATTTTCCCTCTTTCATCTTCCAAAGCCTGGCACAGTCCTACTCACTGACCTCCTCATGTCCCACTGGATTCCCCCTCCTCACCCCTCAAATTTATTCTGCTGCCAGCTCCCATCCTGCTTTTCCTCCTCCTTGTCCCAGATGCTTGAAAATCCACATTATCCTGTAAATTCAGGCCAGCTCCATCTCCTTTAGTCACCCACTGTTGCACCTTTGCCTTCCCTCTCCACAAATCGTGTTCCCACATCCCTTTTCTCTGCTGAGGAACAAAGATTCCCACTGACTTTTTGTGTTCCTGTTGGTTCCCCCCCTTCTCCTCTCCCAAAAACCTACAGAACCCCACTGGCATTCCCAAAGTTTGACTTGCAGGGAAAACATTGCTCAACTTTCTTAATTTTCTGCATTTTCTAATTTGGACAAGAATTAAATATTTCCAGTTGAGGCCAAAAGAGGAGCAAACCAGGATTTTTTCAGGAGCACAATGGATGAGCAGCTGTGGCCTGAGGTCCAAACTCCAAATTAATACTTCCCATACAAAACCATGGATTATTTCCTCCCTCCATCTAATTTCCCTCTTTGCCATTCCACTGAGAGCCACTCTATTAACATGAACAGTCACTTCCCAGGTATGTTTATTTAGACTTAACAGCATCTCATCCTCCCTCCTCTCAATCCCTGGCACTCCCCACACCCTCATCTCTCCAGGACACCACAACCTTTCCCAGGATATCTCCTGAGGAAAAGCTTCAGGCTGTCCCTCCAACTCCTTCCCATGCCCATTATCTCCTGGACAGCCTTTCTGCTCCCCAGCCCTTATCTCCAGCCCCCAGTTTCCACCTCACGTGCCCAGTTTGATCCTGTGCCAAAGCTGCATTTAATTACTTTTTTTTTCTCCTCTAAGTGATAAAAACATGACGCAGGATTAATTTTCAAACAGGATTTTTAACTTAAAATATTCCTTTAAGCTACACCCAGACTTAAAATCACCCAGTGCAAGGAGATCTTTAGAGTTTAAAGCATTTCAGTGCTGTCCTGGAGCAGCCCCTGCCCTGACTCCCAGCTTTGGCTCCAGCCCTGCCACGATAAGGAGCTGTTCCCACACTCCAGGATGAAGAACAGATGGAAAAAGTGGAGGCACGAGCCAAGAGGAGGGAAGAACACAAACACCTCCCCAGGACCTGCACAATTCCATCAGATCTGCAACTTCAGATAGTCTGATCACCAAACACAAATAAATAGGAACTGTATTCCAGCAGGAACTGATCCACAGCAGGATTCTCCCCAGCCCCTTCCACTTCAAAAGCAGGACACTCACAAACTACCCACAACACAGGGGCAAGACAAGACTCCAGAGATTGAATGGAAACAGGGGAAACTGGTGGAATTTAGCATCAAAACCACGCTGTAACACACCTCACCTGCACCTGGAACCCCGGGGGGTTGTGGTTTGTTTGTTTGAATTAAAGATTTATGACAGGCCTTGGAAATCCAGCTCCTCACTGCCA
Source organism: Corapipo altera (assembly GCF_003945725.1). Classification (NCBI taxonomy): domain Eukaryota; kingdom Metazoa; phylum Chordata; class Aves; order Passeriformes; family Pipridae; genus Corapipo; species Corapipo altera. The sequence goes on from NW_020884895.1 coordinate 10,808,467, forward strand.
GGGACAGGGAAGAGGGACACAGAGTGTGGAGTGACAGCTCAGGAACAGAAGTGAAGTCTCCCAGCTCCCTTGGGATATTTTAGGGAGCCAGCCCTAAAAAGATCCGGTGTTGTCAAGCTTTGGTATGACCTGGAGTGGGCAAAACCAAAGGAAAGGGAACAGAGAATCCAGGGAATTAAACTCTGATGGCTCTGATGACTGAAACTCAACCCACAGTTACAAAAGGAGGAGGTCACCCTTAAAAATAGAGATGGACTGGACAAGCCCAAGTCTCTGCAGTGCAGGATGCAAGACTTTCAGATCCTTGTTCCAATCACTGATTTTATGGGATGGCAAGAGGTGTAGAATACTCTGATTTTTATTGATTACATCTGACTTTAAATCTGATCTCTTTTAGGGGACAAAAGATACTTTTGATGAGAAAGACATTTCTGTTATAGCATAAAAGCAATGAAGAAAGGGAGCTCCATAAGAATTTTGCACATCAACTTTATGTCTTTCACATGTTACAAACTACATTATTTTTAAAGTTAAATTCTGGATGGAGACCAACAATTTATACATTTGTTGTTCCACTACTCTGCAGTAACAAAATTTTGTCTACTGCATATTAACCTGACCTTCACCTGACAGTCAGCTGTTTGCAGGGGTTAATAAAGGGGACAGCTCCAAAGTTTAAGGATCTGTTTTCCAGCTAAAACCTTTCAGGGTGTTATAGCAAAAGCACAGTTTTACTCCTTACTGGAGGGTGTGAAAAATGAGTGTCTTAAAACAATGAATTCCTTTTATTCTTCTTGAAAAGTGTATTTTGTCTTAGATATATTTCCTGTTGTTAGATATATTTCTTGCTACTGGATATATTTCTCAGATATGTTTTTATTAGATAATATATTAGACATGAACGTTAGATATCCTTTCTCCCCTCAGGACACTGGGAGGCTGCAGTGGCAGATCCCCTCTGGAGATAACAGCTGGCACAACACCACAAAAGCTGTGCTTTGGTGCATTAAAAGCACAGGCCAAGTGCTCTTGGCAGGGAAGACAACACAGGTCCTGCACCTGCCCAGGGCTCCAGGGCTGGATCCAGCTGGACACCTTTGGTGAGTGACTGGTGCTTCCCTGGGACAGCTGCTCACACTGAACCCAGGCACTATTTCCAGTTCAGCATCCAAATCTCTCCTTATGAGGCAACACAAGCTCATTATTACACTATTTGGAGATAAGATTATCTCAGTAATAAGCTCATTTCTTAACGATATGCAAAACAGATCTACAAGGATAGAGCCAAGAAAACGAGTCTCAATATCCACCTCATCTCTTTCACACACACTCCCTTCCTCTGCCTCCTGCAATCTTCTTTCCCTACCTCAGTGGCTACAAAAACAATAAATAAAATTAGTAAATAAGAAGAAAGCCACGGATATTTCAAACAAGACTTAATTTCCTTTATTACTTTAATTCCACGCACAGGGAAGTTTCCTGCAGGGAACTCAGGAGCTGTTGTAACAGCAGGAATATTCCTGGAAACCAAGTGCACTAATCCCTGCAGCAGAGCTTTGGGAACCCCCCCCCCCTGCTCAGAATGTGCTGGAGCTCAGCAGTGGGTTGTCCTTTGAGCAGCCTCAGCCACAACACCCCGTAACCAGGAGATCAGACAACAAACCCACAGCACAGGGCCTGATTCCCCTTCCTCATCCACCTCCCGGGCCTCACCCCTGATCTTGGCTGTAATTAAATCCCTCATAGTTTTTCTAAAGATTAACAACAATTACTGAGGCTCCTCAGAGTTCTCTGATGCCATTTTCACCTGCTATTATAAGATTAGATTCTGACCAAAGACACAACACGGGGCCAGAGCAGATAACTCAGCAGTTTGGGCTGAGGGCAGAAGGACTTGCACAACTCTCTACTAAGATTCAGATTCCAGTGGCAAAAGAAGATTCCCACAGAGAATCAACTGATCCCAGACTTGAATACACAGACATGACCCACCACTGTGCTCACGGTGTAGAAATAGAATCACAAGTTTGGGTTGGAAGGGAACTCAAAGCCCATCCAGTGCCACCCCCTGCCATGGGCAGGGACACCTTGCACCAGCCCAGGTTGTTCCAACCTGGCCTTGGGCACTTCCAAGGATCCAGGGGCAGCCACAGCTTCTCTGGGCAACCTGTGCCAGGGCCTCATCAGCCTCCCAGGGAATAAGAACTAAAAAAACCAATCTGCTGAGCAAAAGCACCAACGCCCCTTCGAGAAACAGCACAAGGAGACAGTTTGTCCTCAGCGCTCTCATGAACGCGTTTGCAAAGTTTTAACTGAAGAACACCGGGTGCTGCCTGTAGTGCTGGCACTGACAAGAGCCGAGAGATAGCTAAACAAATAAATAAATAAAGAAAGAAAAGCTGCAACACTCAGCCTCTGTGTTTAGGAGAAAAAGGACAAAACACAATCAAGAGACTCCATCCAAGGGAGGTGACGATTCCCCCTCAGCCGGTGCCACCACGAGACGGGGGTTCAGCCCTTCCCAGCCGGGAGGGGAGGCAGAGACACGGCTCTGCTGCTGGACACCGCTGACAGCCTTTACCCCCTGCTCGGGGCCGGGTGCGAACACAGCGGCGGTTAAACCGCACCGACCCCGTCCTTCAACCGGCACCGAGCCCTGCAACCCGCACAGACCCCGTCCTTCAACCGGCACCGACCCCTCTGACCCGCACAGACCCCTCTGACCCGCACCGACCCCGTCCTTCAACCACCGACCCCTCTGACCCGCACCGACCCCTC
>NW_020884895.1:10811254-10836254 GCF_003945725.1 Corapipo altera
CACCGACCCCTCTGACCCGCACCGACCCCTCTGACCCGCACCGACCCCTCTGACCCGCACCGATCCCGCTCCCCCGGCGCCCGGAGCCGCTCCACCGCCGGCCGCCCCTTTACAGCCCCCGACCGGCCCCTCGTAACACAGGCGGTCCCCTTAGTCCCCCACCGCCTTAGTCCCATCCCAGCCGCCTCTTTACAGCCCTGGACCGGCCCTTCGCAGCCCCACGTCTGCCTCCGACCCACCACCCCTGCCGGTCCCCGGAGCTCCCTGTCACCTCACACGCACCCCGACCGCCCCTTTACAGCCCAAAACTGGCTCCCCCGGAGCGCCGGTCCCCGCCCGCCCCTCACCTGAAGAAAGGATCCTCCTCGAAGCACCTGCCGAGCCCCCCGAACATGGCGGCGGTCCGTGCGCTCTGCGCGCCCCCGGCCCCGCGCGGCCCCTCCTCACCGCGCCGCGCGCGGCCCCGCCCACCACGTGACCCCTCCCGCGAGCGCTCCCATTGGCCGCCGCGCCTCCAGGGGCGGGGCCTCCCCCGCGCGCCGCCGTTGCCGTGGCAACCGCGGGGCCGCCGCTCCGGGAGCGTTCCCGGGATCGTTCCCGGGATCCGGGAATTGGGGGAAGCGGGAACGGGGAATGCGGGAATCGGGGCCGCGCTGCGCCTCGGGATGTTCCTCCTGAAGCCCCGCTCTGCCCCATGAGGCCGCGGAGGGCGGCCCAGCCCGGCCCGACTTGGGGAAGAGCCGGGGGGAGCAGGCCCGGCCTCAGCCCGTTCCTGAACAATTTTAAAAATAATTCTGGTTTTTCCAGTAGATGGCAGTAAAATAATAAAGCTGCGGCAGGAAAATAAAGCTGCGGCCCCCCTAGAAACACGCGTTGGCCTCAGCACGACTGAAAAGCATCAGGAGTCTGCTCTGGAATATCCATAAACAGCTATTCCAGGGAAACACAGCGCTGAGGACACACGGAGCAGGGAGGGAGGGGGATATTGGTGCCGGGGTTACCTGACACTGCACTGACCAGGCAGATCCTGTTTCCAAGGCTTTGTGCTGGTTCACTCTCTGTTCCTTAACTGCACCAGCTTTGGGAAGGGGAAGGGTGGGGATCACTGTCCAACAGGGAAAAGGAATCTTGGGCTCCCAGCAGGGACAAAGGGGCTCCCAGGGAAAGGAAAAATCCCTCAGCAAACCCGGGGCGTGGTTGCCAAAGGGAGGTTTCAGTGAAAGAAGTCTTTTCCAACCTTACTCATTGAATCATTAAGGCTGGAAAAGACCCTTAAGATCATCCAAGTCCTGCCATGACTTGATTTTAAATACAATATTCTGTGATGCTCTCTGATTCCAAACACATGGAGAGTCCTGTCAGGGCTTCCTGGAGAGCAGAGGTTGGGATCATTTAGAGGTGTGGATAAGAACTGTGGGCACATATAAACCTAGTTCTGAAGGAAAACAGCCTGAAAGAACCAGAGGTAAAGGAATCTCACCTTCATTCTTCATAAAATGGGAGGATTGTGGACAAAAATGTTTATGTGCTTGGAAGTGTCCCAGAGCTCTGAGCCTGGGGGTTGTTCCCTCTGTTCCCTCCTCTCCTCACATCTCTTTCAATATCCCAGTTTTTAAGGGAAAGATCATGGACTCACAGAATTATTTGGGTTGGAAAGACCTTAAAGCCCATCCAGTGCCACCCCCTGCCATGGGCAGGGACACCTTCCTGAGGTGCACTGAGGAGGAGAGATCAGGGAATCAGCTCATGGAAGGGAATTCTGCTGCTTCTTGGCTTTTTATAATCAAATCTCGTGCCAGTTATGATGGTTTTATTGCCCAGAGACAGAATTCAGCTTTGTTTCAAGCCACACACAATATTACAAATACATATATATAAAAAATATATAGAATAGATAATATCAACCTCTTTACTGCAGTTATTCAATCCACAGATTGAACAACTGGCAGGGGGTGGAACTGGATGGTCTTTAAGGTCCCTTCCAACCCAAACCATTCCATGATTCTCTACCTTTGCAGTGAATTTGACTATTTTTTTGTTGCAAATTCAGGACTAGTATAAGTTACTGGTCTGGGTGACTGTGAACTGAAGAGATATTTAAATGAAATATTAATGTAAATGTTGTTGCACACCTACCTCCAGTCGTTTGCAGCAGAATGATGCTTTTATCTGACATTTACCACCAATTTATAACAAGCTGCCTTTGCAGAAGCCTCTGCACTGGGCTGATGTCACGGATGGAATTAAATGAGCTCTGGAACAGCACTGCCCAAAGGCCTCTCCCACTAAAAACACACTTAAACCTCTGGGAATTGCACTGCAGCTCTGAGCCCACCTGGGAAGGAACAACTGGCAGGACGAGGGGGCCTCATTGATGCCAATCCACTGAAAATGTAAATAGGAACTGCTGATCCCTCCAGAAGTGCAGGAATTGAGCACTGATTGTCTGAGTCCTCTCAGGTTTCCTTCAACCTTGCTGCTGACATTGCTGGGCAGCACATGGACACCCAGCACAGAGCTGCTCACAGCCCCCCACTGCTCTCATTTTTGTCCAAAATAGCTGGGAAAAGACCTATTTTTAATACCCTGTGCTAGTTCTCAATAGGTGGGCAAACAGAGAAATGTTTCCTGCATTGTTGGAAGTCCCAGGCTGCAAAAAATGTAATTAAAAAGCAATTGTGTAATAAAAGGTTGGTTTTTTTTGTTTTTTTTGTTTTTTTTTTTAAGGTGAACAATGAAAACTCTTCTTGACAATTAATTCTTGCCCTACCTGTGAAACCAGCCCTAATCTGAGCTGGATGTTGTGAGAACTTGTGCACTGAACACACTTGTTTTGCACAGGACTAATTGAAACCTGTAATTGATAATATCTGCTGAAGCAGCAAGAGTCATTTTTAGCTTCAGAGGCCAAGAGCCTGAGGCAGGGAAGACCTTTCAGATTAATTCCATTATCTGAACTGTGGGCACAGGTTTTAAACAGTGAATAAAACTGGCTTCTTAGTAAAAACCAGGTGAACTTGGGGGTGGGTTCCTGTGGAAATGGGCTCTTGGAGGCCCTGGGGAAATCAAGGTGTGGTTTTTAATCCATTTTTCATTTTTCTTCATCTGTTTTTTCAGGCTTGAGGCCATGGCCAAATTCTGGGCTCAGTTTGGGTGATGTTCCCCATTAACCCGAGGCAGATTTTGCCCCAGCACTGCTTTTCCTGCCTTTCCTCCTGCTGCCAGCAGTTCCTCTTCTGCTTGCACGAGAAATGCCTCCAAAATACCACCCAGGGGCCCTTCTCCTGGTGTCTCTCCAGCTTTGGAGAGGAATCAGCCACTTCCCACAGGAACTGCTGTCCCCTGGATGTGCTGCTGGAGGAAGCAGCAAAACAAGAGCCAAGTGACTTTATCCCATTCATTAAAAACTCGTGCAGCTGAGGCTGGGGCAGGAGCTTTTCCTCTCCCTTCCAGTGCCAGGCAGAACTTTCCAGGATTTAAGGAATACTTTCCAAGCTCAGCGTCTTCAATGTGTATTTTCTGGTCCCTTGGCCATTGGGTAAAATGAGGGAGCTGCAGTTCTGGATTAGAATTCTCTCTGCTTCTCATGGGCTGCCAAAGGTTTATCAATCCCTAGTTATGCACACAGCGGAACAGAGCCCATTTAAACAAATATTAATTCTGGATCAAACCCTGGAATCAATGATCAACTTTCCCCCCAGCGCCAAATCTCGACTGGGTGTGGGTTCTGTTGTTTTTTAAGAATATTTATATGCCTCAGTTTGTACTTTGCTAAACAAAAACACGAAGACAAGGTAGAGAGAAATGTCACAGAATTAGGGCTGATTAAAAGAAATGCTGGTTCTTGTGGTGGAAAATGAAGCTCAGGAATTCATTGCTCCAAGATGGGATTAAAGCCAAAAACTCAGAGGGTCTCCAAAGGACAGATGATTTGAGAAAAGTAATATCCTAACTAAAAAGATTTAAACTAAAAGTTTATCCTGGATATCTTGGACATGAGTTGGGATGACAATGATGGGCTGTTGGGGATATTCCTTACAGAACATCCAGCCTGGATAACTCAGAAACACTGGACACCACAGAGACATGGCAGGTAATCCAAGCTGGCAATTCCTACATTTAGCTTGGCATTTGGTAAACAGATTGGTGGTTTATATTGTACTTTGTCCCCAGTTCCTTCAGCTGCCTCAAAGAAACACATGCCAAAAAAATAAATCTCATTTTTCTCCATTGAGGACCTGGAAGACTCCGACCATCATCATCCCAACACGAGGATCTCTGGCACTCTGAGGGGTGGCTGTTGCCCTGCCAACAGCATTATTTATTAGTGCCTCCATCCTTGATAATGCTCTGACTGGGGTGGGCTGGAGGAAGTTGCTGGCAGTGAGTTATAAATGGCAGGTTATCACCAGCCTGGAGGAGTTGGTGACAACTCTATAAATACCCGGGGCCGGCGCGCGCTCGGCCCGGGCCACAAAACGTGTTTCTTACCCTTTTTTGGAGCTGCAAGTTCAGGGTCAGGAGTTCCCTCCAGCCAGGAGTCCCTCCTGGGCTCTGGAACAGACTTCTTTTATCAGCTGCACAGACACAGGAGCAGTTTTTAAGGATAATCCCTGATTCTCCACAGGGAGCGTCGCAGGGCGGACACAGGAATGTTTCCTATCGCCAACAGTTGGGTGGGGAATGGAAAAATTGGGAAGAACAGTGAAATAAATTGCCTTTTTTTCCTATAAAAAGCAAGAATTGTTCTTTCATGGTTTGCATCTTACCTAAGATATGGTTCCACTTGCCCAGTTAAGGCTGACAAGATGCTCCTGAGGAGGTGTTTTATTATTTCATCAGAGGCAGAACAAAACCACCGCTGGTCACCAGCGCCAGGTTTGCTCTGATTGCTCCATTTCCCTCATCAGGGTAATTAATTAACCAACTTTTAAACCACTCATGTCAGACCTGGACACTGAGAGGATGGCTCAGGATTCACACTGGAAAAATCTCCTGATAATGAGCTAAGGAATATTAATAATGTTAATTCTTTTCTCCTGGTTTCTTCTTTGTGCGTGCAAACCAGTTAATTCCTTACAAATTTACTTTTTCACTTCCATCTGTATTTATTTTTAGAACAAGGGAACTTTATAATTTAGTCCTAGTAATTACATATTTTAAAATCTAGCCAGCAATACGTGTCCAGCCCTAGAAAGGGTTCTGGCTCCCACTCTCCCAGCCCAGTTCCTGCCTGGCACTTTGCCCACTGAAACACATATCCAGGAATGCAATTTTCACCTCCAGGTGTTAAACATCCCTGCTGCCTAAAAATAATCCTTGTAGAGGAATTAGACTTGATGATTGCCCAGACAGAAAGGCAGAAATATCCCTGCATTTCTCAGCAGTTGCACCAAATATTTTCCAGAGGTTTTAGTATATTTTAGATAAATAATTTGATCACAATCAGGGTGGGTTTTTTTCAGCATCCCTGTAATTGAGTTTTGCTCTGGAGGGAACACAAAACACAATCCAAAGAGAAATTGCTCTGGAAAAAGGCCTCCCAGCATGAAGAGTTAAGAGGAACAGAAGGGTTAGGAGGAAATGTTTGGGGCAGGAACCCAAACAGGGATCTCTGGAATGGAGAGAGAACAAGAGAATTATAAATACCAACAAAACTCCAACATGGCAAAATGACCTTTTGTTCCAGATGAATGTGTTCAACAGAGCTCTGAAGTCTGAATCAGATTTAAACAGTCATATCACCAAAATGAATAAGAATTAAGAAGGTAAATTAATTCCTAAGGGAAATCACTGTAGATCTCATTAGTTCAGCAACAAGATACCTTAAAACTTTTAATTAAAGATAATATTTACTGCAAATGAATAAGAGTTGGCAGGTTTCAGCAGAAACCATAATCTCATTTATGCAAAGTTTTCTTCTATTAAGGCAGACATCATTAATCTCATTGGAGATGCCCTCCAGACTGGCAGAGCTGGAGAGGTGATTTCTTCCAGGAGTCTTTTTATCTGCACCAAAGAGCTGTAACAGGAGCAGACACACCATGAGAGGGGCTGAGTAATTAGAGGGGGCTCTGTGCAAACACAGCCCTGACGTATCCCTGGCATTGGCTCCCGTAATGAGCTCCTTCCAACGGGGCCAGCTCCCCCCAGAGCAGAACAGCAACACCCACTGCAGCTCCCCCTGCTCAGCTCCTGCCCAGGGATCAGTGCTGGGCCACGATTCCCACTCTCTGGAGTTGGTGTAAAATGGAACAGCCAAGGGCAGGGGATGGAAGCGCTCGGAGCAGCTGTTGGGAAGCTCCACTTTCTGCTTCAGTGCTGGAAAAGGTTTCTCTTTACAAGGGTCAGTTTATACAATCCCACAATGGTTTGGGTTGGAGGGACCTTAAAGCCCATCCCATTCCACACCCATTCCACCCCCTGCCATGGGCAGGGACACCTTCCACTAGCCCAGGTTGCTCCAAGTCCTGTCCACCCTGGCCTTGGACACTTCCAGGGATCCAGGGGCAGCCACAGCTTCTCTGGGCAACCTGGGACAGGGCCTCCCCACCCTCCCAGCCAGGAATTCCTTCCCAATATCCCATCTAACCCTGCCCTCTGGCAGTGGGAAGCCATTCCCTGTGTCCTGTCCCTCCATCCCTTGTCCCCAGTCCCTCTCCAGCTCTCCTGGAGCCCCTTTAGGCCCTGCAAGGGGCTCTCAGGTCTCCCTGGAGCCTTCTCTTCTCCAGGTGAAAATTCCCAGCTCTCCCAGCCTGGCTCCAGAGCAGAGGGGCTCCAGCCCTTGGAGCATCTCCATGGCCTCCTCTGGATTTATCCCAGCAGCTCTTTGTGGTGTTGGGGCCGAGGTGCCTGGATGGTGGGAGCAGGGCTGGAAGTGGAGCCCAGCTCTGCTGGTGGCACTGAGCACCCTCCTCCCCTCCAGGGCTGAGCTGCAGCTCCTGCTTCTTCCAGAAAGAGGAGGCACTTGGTGTCCCCTCAGCCCGGAGTGACAATTCCAGAGTGACTCAGGGTGACTCACTCCCAGGGTCACCTAATCCAGCCCAGCCACTGCTGCTCTTCTTTCCAAAGGAGGAGAGAACAGCCAGGAAAAACAAAGCAGGCAAAGCTGCCCTAAGTCCAAATTCCAAATGGGGGCCATTTTAAACCCAGGTTAACAGTATTTTTAGCATTTTTTATCACTGTTTCGAGCTGAAGAGTCACCACAGCCCCGGGGCAGGCGTGGGTGAAGTCACAGGTTCAAGCCCATCTCTCCTCAGACAGGTCTCTGGAGTTCAAGGATCTCCCCTAAAAATAACTCCCTTCTTGTCAGCTGACAAAAGTGTAACCATGAGAGGGCTGGTTTTGGGTTACTGGTGGATTCTGGGATCATCCAGTCCTGCTCCCATCGGAGTGACTGAAGCAGAAGGAGCAACACTTGATCTCCTGGCTGGGAGTGTTTCCTTAGATACCATTATCTGAGCTGCTGCACCAACAATAATAACAATAATAATAATTTTAAAGCTAAGCACAGCTCCTTTGCAAGCCATTATCCCACTAACAAATAGCTGTGGAGGTGCTGGATGAGTCAAGGAACCAGGAAGGGCCCGTGCCCATTTTCCCTGAGTGTTTCCAACTCCAGCCCAGAGTGATGTTAATCCCGGGTGGCTGCTCCCAGGCCCAGGGAAATGAGTTTCCTAATGGAATTCCTGAGGGGAGAGGTCTTTGCTGACTGCCAGGAGTCAGGGCTCCAGTTACAGCATTATCTTCCATCCCTGCACTCCGTTCCTGAGCCCCAGTTAAGGTAGTTTGGCATCAGCAGGAATTTTGTGTATCAGGGACAGCACAGCCCCCAATGACAAGATCATGTCACTGCTCCCTGCAGGCTGCAAAACATGGCTCAGATCCTCTGTTTCCCTTGGAAAACTAATGAACAGCTGTTTCATTCCCTTTTCCAGTCAGGAATCTATTCCCTCTCACCAGGAGCACGGAGCAAAGTGGGAAATACAACCAAAAAAGTAAACTTTCTGTAGGGAAGAGCCCTACATGTGAGAAGAGCAGAAGAAATTAAAAGCATAGAAACTAAAGAGTAGGATTATTGTCCAAGATTAAGATTTGGAAGATTAAGACAAGTACCTGTTTCTATTCAGTTGGGATTATTTAAATGCTATTCCCATTTTCTTTCCAGCTCTTGCTTCCAGTTCTCCTCCAGCATGGACTTGCTGGGCAGATTTAGATGTTGTTTGATAAGCAATAAATAGTATTTACTACTATTAAATTAATATAAAAACCATACTATATATAATTTATATGATTATATAAAATATTAAATAAAATATATAAAATATTATAGGAAATATATAAAATATTAGTACAATTAAAGTCTTATTTACTGACTGGTTTGTAGTATTTTCTAATATTCCACAGGGCTGCAAATAAAAGGAATCATTTTGCATCCAGTAAAACCACCAAAATTATCCAACATAATGTGTGAAAACCAGGAATTCACAGCTGTACCTTCCATGGAAATCAAACAGTTTTTATTTACTAAGAAAGAGACATAAAAGGTTATTAGGAAACAGAACAATGACAAATATTTACCATTTGAAAATGCTGAAATGAAACAAGGGGAACAATTTTCCTCCCAGATTTTCCTGCAAATGTCTTGGAACATTTTAATGCAGGATAAAGTAAATCCAACACTTCAGAAAGAAAGTAAAACTGTGTTAGAATGCAAATCTAACACATTTTCCTTTTACATCAGGAATCTAAAACAAAAACCAAGACAACCAAAGTACATTTCCAGAACCATCCTCCATTTTTCATCACCACAGGGCTGAGAATCAGGAAAAATAATCCCAAAAAAGAGCCTCACTCCCATGGGAATGCTGAAGTCCATCACTGGGGGGGGGCCCTCAGTTTACTCCTCCTGATGAGACAGTTCTCTCACAGCTTTGATTGTAGAAATACTTCCATATTTTTATTTGATTTGCCTAATCTCCTGTTTTTAGTTGGATGATGGACAGATTTCTTGGAAGTTTATTCAGGCTAAATTCACATCTTTCATTATTTGAAAGTCCCACCTGGACAAAGGAAAGTTCCTGGCCTGGGACCAGTCACTCTGTACAGAAACAAGTGTGTTTGAGACTGATAGAAACTGGTCACTATCTAAATTATGACATTTATGTCATTTCCTATTCAGAGTTCCAGCAGATGGTCAAGGAAATGTGGGATGTTCCTTCCCACCCAGAGTGAGGAACCACGAGCCGGGGGATGAACATCCACGGAGAAGATTCCCTCAGCCAGGAGCCTGATCCAGGATCCAGGAGGAGGAAGGAAGAAGGGATAACAGTGACCCCCACCTGTCCTGGCTCCTCCTGCCTGGATCCTCCATCCTGCCCTGGCTCCTCCTCCAGCTGCAGGAGATGGATTGGTCTGGGATGGCTCTGCTCGGCCTCCAATGTCCTGGGAAATCTGAGCCCTGAGTCCCATCTTGCCATTTATCTCCCCACTGCTCCCTGGTTAGATAGAATTGTTTGCCTGGGAGGTATAAAATTCCATCTCCTGGGGCTGTCAGTTGTTTTGCACCCTTGAGGAATTCCATATAAAATAGGGAATGGCCCTGCTGTGCTGTCACACCCCCCACAGCAACACCCCCGAGGAGTTCAGGAGAGAGCCCGGACAGAACAGCCCTGTTTGCTCAGATGAAACACTTACTGCCTGCACAGCTCAGCCTGAGTGTGAAGATCCCTCAGGAGAACAGAACAGAACAATTGAATGCTGGGATTTCTTGGCATTGGTGGAGAACTGGCTCCTGATGTTCCCGGGAGCTGCTCAGGCCACGGGGCTGCCCATGAGCCGTTCCTGCCGCAGGGCCACCAGCCTCTGGAACCACTTCTCCTCAGCTTCTGCCTTCTCAATGAACAGCTGGGGACAGGGGAGAGGAGGGAAAGTTGGCACAACTCAGGAACTCTCTGTTTGTCAGGACCTGTTGGAATATCTGGGGACTATTTCAGTGCCCAAGGGAAAAGCTCAGCTGAGCACGGGGGTTAAACACAAAGGGGAGATCGAACGAGGGAGAGATTTTTTCATGGAATCACAGGATGGCTTGGCTTAGAAGAGACATTAAAGACCACAATAATTGGAAAGCAAAGGCTCCAATTTCCAATTTCAGAAGGGACATTAAAGATCATCATAACTGGAAAGCAAAGTTTCAGTCTCCTGAACCAGCAAGTTCATCACTGCCCGTGTCCTGCTCCCTGTCACTGGGTTCATTATACAACACTCACATTCATTTAGTCATTTTTAACTTGCTAACTCTTAAAAAACCTCAATGCAAATCCTTTTATTTCCTGGTTAAGTGCTCACAAAGGAACTTGCTTAAGTTTAGCCACGTGATTTAAAATTATCTTAAGTTTGTACTGCATTTAAAGCTTCACAAGTTGACAAAAAATGGGCAAGTTCTCAGTCTTCCACCAACAACATGCCCTGAATTCTTATGGAACAGGATCTTGAATTCCCCTGTGTTACATGAGTTATATTTTGTTATAAAATTCATTTGTAAGTCTACAGCTACATCACTGGTGAACTTATTTTGGAATGACTCTGCTGGCTGATGGAAGGAGTGGGATCCTCTGTTCCAGTGTCTTTGGAGCACGGATTACCTGATGGCTGTTGGGTCGTGTGACCCTGCTCTCCTTCAGCTACAGAGAAATTCGGGATAAATATGAGCACACTTACATTTGGATGTGCTAAGGAATTGTCATCCTGGTATTTGATGGCAGTGGGAATGCTGGCAGGGGGAGGCTCTTTCTCAGGAGCTGCTGCCTCAGCGGCGCCCGCTCCGACAGTCACAGGTTCATGTTGGAGCTCAGGAGGTTCTGTCACCTAAAAAGAAACAAACACAGAAAATCAAAGCACTTTATCCTCAAATTCCCAAACGTGGCAGGATCTGAACTAAGCATTCAGTTGTCTTCCCTTTGTACATGTGCCCACAAAAGGATCCTCACGGAAATACTTCTCCGTGTGCTTGGTGGAACACACTGGCCATGGACAAAGGTCCAGGATAAGCACATGGAGTGCCAAAAAAGGTATTGCCCAAGGCAAGGAGAGAGCCTGAAGAACAGGAATGATGGGTTCTTGGGTCACTTTCTGAAGAAGCTGCATCAACTTCTCGGAGGTTTCTGGAATGGCAAGAAAATGAACGTTCCTGGGGAAACCAAGAGTGGTAATTCCAAACACCTCCCTGCCAGGTGGGAAAACTGAACAAAGCCTTGCCTTGCTCACTTCCAAAGGCAACAGCATCCGAGTTCTCTAGAAGACTGGGTGGTCAAAATCCTGGTAAAACTGTCAAATCTGGGAAAGCTGAAAACCAAGCTGGTTCTTTTCAGGGAGTAAATGTGGTCTTAAAGTCTGGCTCCAGTTAAGCAGAATTCAAGATATTTCTCCCTTTAATTACAGTGTAAATGTCTGATTACTTTGAGATTTTAATTCTTCTGCTTTACCTCAAACAAGACTTCAAACCCTTCTGCTTCACAGAATTCTTCCACATTTAAATGTATTCTCTGAACCCACCCCAGACACCGGAGAGGGGCCGCTGGGGTTTAAGGTTGTCACCATCGATGCCCTTTCAGCAATGGGAACTGCCTTCATGGCACAGCTTCCTGCTGGCTCTCAGAGGGCTGTGGAGCAGGAAAGGAACGTGGGAATATTGAAAAGGTACCTTTTTGACTTCTTTGCTCGACCGGAAGGTCTGGGGGACGAAGGCGTCGCTCTCGATCGCTTCGATTTCCTTCACTCGCTTCACTTGGTCCACGAGGGTGGCCTGGTCTGCAAGGGCAGGGGGGACATCAGGGGGCTTTAGTGCAATCCTGGCATCAAACCCTGGCCAAGAGGTTCCCTGAGTATAGTTTGGGACGTGCCAGGAAAATCCCAATGTGTGATGCAGCCTAAAATACCCTAAAAAACTCCCTGGGTGAAGATAACACCGGGGGACGGGGTTGGCCATTACTGCTCAACCTGGGAGAGCATTCCAGGTGCTGACAGGAATTTTCCAGACATGTCCTTGTGGGATAACTGGAGAAGAGAAGGCTCCAGGGAGACCTGAGAGCCCTGGGCTCCAGGAGAGCTGGAGAGGGACTTGGGACAAGGGATGGAGGGACAGGACACAGGGAATGGGTTCCCACTGACAGAGAGGAGTTTACATGGGATATTGGGAAGGAATTCTTCCCTGGGAGGGTGGGGAGGCCCTGGCACAGGTTGCCCAGAGAAGCTGTGGCTGCCCCTGGATCCCTGGAAGTGTCCAAGGCCAGCTTGGAGCAACCTGGGCTATAGATAGGTTTTAAGGTCCCTTCCAACCCAAACCATTCCATGATTCCAAGATGCCAAGAGCTGCACTGCAGCAAAGCCCAGAAGTACAATTTAATCCTGTTTTATTTTTAATTTAGCAGGAATTAAGCTTGTGTTTAAAAGTTGCCTGGCTGCTGAAGTCTTCTCCTTTAAAACACATTCCTAAGGAATTTTTGGCATAAACCAAATCTACCAATGCCCTGCTGGGGAGAGGGAGTCAAAATCCATGGAGTTTTCAGGCCCACCTGGCCTGAGGGGGAAATAAAGGGACCCTGATTAAAGCCATGGATCAGAAAGGCAGGGAAAGGAGATTTAAAATCAGCTGCTCAGCTCTGATTTCCCAAAATCCCAGCCAGTTCCAGGATCTCACATGGATCCTACACAAACTGATGGGAATGACAAATTAGGGGGCAAAAATCCCTGAATGCTCCCAATGACATCAGGGACATTAAGGGGGTAAATGGAGTGAGGAAGCAGAGCCCATTAGTGCAGGACTTGTTTGACAAACACATTATGGGGAGATAAAACGACTTCCAGATGTTGTTTGTCAGATGTCAGTAGGAAGGAGATGTATTTCATAGGAAAATCAAAAATAATGGAGTCAGAAAGCTAAGAGGCCTCAGACAAAAAAAAATCAATACTAACTCACTGCACGGAGTCTTTTCACCCTGTTAGAGGGGGAAAAAAAGGAATTAAATCTTGGATTAGGGCTTGTTGAGGCTATTTTTTATCAAAAGGGGGACAATTTCCATCCCTGTCACCAGCTCCTTCCCAGAGCTCTGTGGCTGAGGGGACCTTTCCCAGTTCTCCCAGTCACAGGTTTAACTGGGAACTCCATCCTTCAGAGATAATTCAGTATTTTACACTTCTATATTTATATCTATTTATATCTTCCCATATATATAAATAAACCCATCTTTTCTAGCTGCTAATTTCATATTGAATTAGCCTGTATCAGCAAGAACATGAAATGCCACTTTAAAACAAGAAATGTGTACGAATTCTTTAGCTGCCACCCAAAAACATCACACACACAATAATTAAAGATAGCAGAGAATCAGATAAAAGAAAAAGAATCAGAGAATTCTATGATTCTGTAAATCACACAAAAGAAAAAGTAACTTCCCTGCAAGCTCGGCCTAAAATATTCCCATTTTTTTCCTAATTTTTAAAGACAAAATTTAGCCCACTAAGAGTTTTAAAAGCATTAAATGACCAATAACATCTTGTGGATCATCCATTAAATAAAAATATTCTTTAAATATTTCTTGGGAAATCTTTGGGTGTAAATTATTATGGATTCACTGCTCACCCCAAATCCTGACCATGAACATGAACCTAAAGCGTTTCCTTTCAAGCAGGTTTAACTCCAGAATCAAAGCAACAACATAATAAACCTCAAATATCCCTCAGAATCTGTTTCTTCCTATTGCACTAATTAGATTTAAGGGGTTAATTTAACTGAGCAAATTAAAATATAACCCATTCTGGGTAAAACGCTTTGAAAGACAGAAAAAAAAAAATTGCTGCTTTTTTTCCTGCTCCTCTGTTTATGAGTTTGAAGGAAACACCAACAGATCCCAGACTAAACAAACAACTGAAGAAGAAAATATTTTCCCTTTGATCCCATTTTATTTGGGATTATTGGAAGTGTATTTTTATACGACTGCCTTACAGAACTGCCTGTTTGCCAACAGAACTGTTCCCACACACCCCCTGATTTTTAATTGATCCCAGTTTTACTGAAGCTGCACAAACTGACACTTTCAAAGGAAAACTGGAGTTTTCCCTGGACAATTTGCAGTAGGAGAGGCAGACCCATCAGGAATCTCCCTGAAAAAACCACTCCCTGGCTGTGGGAGGTGTTGGATTCTGCAGGCACTGTGCTGGGATATTGGGATTAAACACAAGGGAAGCACTGGGGGGAGGAGGGAAAATCCCGCAGGACAGTGGGATTCCCTGTGGTTGTGTCATCCCTGGACTTTATCAAACTTGGAGTGATGGTTTTTAGGGATTTTTTCCCCCTTCAATCTTTTCTCTGAGCAGGAGACAACCAGTGCTGGCTCACGGGAGTTGTCCCGACCCGAAGCCACAGGAATTTGGGAGTCCCCTTTCCCAACTGGAGCCTCAGAGGCCACTCCAGAGGTGACAATTCCAGCACCAGTGGGAACAAAATCCGGAGCAAATCAGCCCAGGAATGTCCTGCTCCTGCAAGCTTTTAACACAACATTCCCCCGTGTCCCCAGATCCCTTCTCCTCCTGTCCCTCCAAGGTCCCTCCAGGCCGGTGTTCCCTCGGGAGCCTCCCGGGATCTCATCCAGCCCATCCCGCTTCCCAGCTGCCGTTAGAGGGAGGCACCTCCACACTCAACGGGGCCTTTGCCGAGCCTTTGGATCAGCAGATGAGGAGCCTGAGGATGCTCCAAGCTCAGCATCCCTGCCCAGACCCCATCCCGGTGCATCCCAGATTCAGGAATAGCTCCGAACCCACCTCTGCCCTCCCTCAAAGCCTCAGGGCTGCTGCCCGCTTCCCGATCCCGATCCCACACTATTTCCCAGCTGTTGGGATTTCCAGGGAAATCGCTTTTCCCAGCCAAACTCACAGAAACCATAAACAAGCTCCAAAAGGAGATTTTTGCCTGTTATTTCTGTTCTCCCAAATCCATCGGAAGTGCTTTAAAAATACGATTACAAGGCATTGAAGGAGCAGGTTGTGAGGACTCCAGAACTCATTCCCTACAGGATTTACAGATAAGTTGGAAAAATACAAATTAGCAGGGAAAAGTTTGCCCAGGCTTGTTTAAAATCCTGTCAGTGTTGTGGGTTTTTTTTTTTTAATCCTGTTAATTTTAATTATCATTAAAATATATTAAAATAGCATTTTGTGAGCCCTTAGTACTTACAAGAGAGATACTACAGAGAGTAGCAGAATACCATAAGTTTGCTATTTTATTACATTATAGTGAAAAGAACCTCATTTTCAAAGATTTTAAAACAAGTCTGGACATTAATGGTTTTTCCTTTAAAAAAATGGAAGTACTGGGTATAAAATCCAGCAGAAAACAGGATGGGAAAGTTCAGCAACTGAGCTCTGAATTTATATTTCATTTTAATAAAGACCTTTTAATTTCAGAACATTAAATTTCTGCTGCAGCCTTGCCTGACCTTCCCCACTGTGCTTTCCCACCTGGGCTTGCTCCCACATCCACATTTTGAGGGCTTTTTGGGATATTTTTGTGAACATTCCCGGAAGGAGCCACACTCGGCCAATGGAGCGGTGGGAAATGGTTCCAAATCCCTGGATATTTCCCACCCCTCAGCCCAGGGAGGGAGATGTGCAGGGCTGGGATGTGGCCACCCCACATTTGTCAGCGGGGCCGATCCCGGAGCTCCCTGCTCCGCGTTTTTCTGGGACACAAAGGCAGGATCTGTAACTCGATGCTCATTTTACCCTTGTCTCGTAGGAGATTTTTCCCCGCTAATTGATAGAAATTAAGCCATTAATCAAGGCCCCAGCCATCATTCAACCCGGGGAAGATGAATCCAAACTTTCATCATAACCACCTTCCCCATTTTAGTGTTCATTAGCATTAATTTTTAATGCAATTATGCTCTTCTTTTACGCTGAGCTCATAAATTACGGCTCTTTTGTTGCTCGCTGGCCTTGTAAAATCCAAGGTAATGCTTTGTGCTCTGATCTTAAAGGCAATTACTGCCTGCCTCTATCTTTTCCATCTGCCCATCCCAAATAACCCCTGTGTTGTAGGTACAAGCTCACCAGGGCAGACCCGACATGGAACGATTTGTCTCCGTGAAACCCACACCCGGAGCTGTCTGACACGGGCAGGGAAAGGATTCCTGGGATTCTGGGGCACACCCCGCTGCATCCAGGGATCCCACAGCACAGAAACAACGGGGAAATGGGGATTGTACGTCGGACACGGGGCAAAAAATGGGTGTATGGCAGCGGGAATCAGCTGCTTGGATGAGCACACCTGCAGGACAGCAGGGCTGGAACTTGGAGGCTCTCCAGCTTTTCCATGGATCATTTTGTGTTTACACTTCAAAAAGTGCTGCTGGCACGTGCCCAGTGTTTATTTTTTTCCCCCTGCTGCCTGTTAGAGTGTGTGGTGACACCCACGGAGCCCTTCCAGGGGATGCCACGTTCCAGGGATCCCACGCTGGCACACGGGGTCGGGAACTTCCAGGCTTTTATTCCCAGTGCACATATTGATCCGCAGGAGCACAGCAGGGGAAAAGCACAGCAGCTACAACCACCTCTGGCTGCCCTCAAACACTATTTGAGGGGCTCCAGGGAAAATGAAACAGAGATTAGGAAGATGTTGGTTGGGTTTTATTATTTTCCTGCTTTTTTTCCCGGGCTGGGCCTTTACTGGGATATGAAATAACACCACTCACACCAGGTAAATGTCTGTCTAGCACCAAGAAAACATGATACATCCTTAAATTTCCATTTATCTAGGCCTCAGCCAGCATAAATAAGGCAATTCCCAGTTAAATCTCATTCTCATCCCATAGATTCACTCCATGCTCTTGGAAAAAACACCTCTGTCCATCCCACGAGCACCCAGAGCCACAGAAAACCATTTTTTATCAGAAAATAAAAGACTCCAGACGAGGAATTGTAGTTTAAGCAAAGGGATCTGGATTTCTGTCAAACCCCACCAAAGGCTCAGCCTCCTCTCAGCTTCCCAGGCTCCCGAATTCATCCCTTTTTGTGGAGAACACGGATGGGGCTCCACACTGAGGGGCTTGGAGTAACCTGGGCTAGTGGAAGGTGTCCCTGCCCATGGCACTGGATGGGCTTTGAGGTCTCTTCCAACCCAAACCAGTCTGGGATTCCATGATAATTTTTTTCTCCTTTACAACCAAACTGGAAAACTTCTCTCTCCTTCCATTTCCTTGGGATAAATCCAACCCAGCCCCCTCAGCTGTTGTCCACAACCAATATTTCCTAAACCTCTGCCCAACTCCTCCTGCTGCACCTTTGCTGCTTTTTAAGAGGCTCAGGAGACGACTGAAAATCAGATTTTTTTTTTTGACTTTCCAAGAGGTGACTCCCATCCTTTCACTGCCCATTCCATATATCCCTGGTTATTTTCTCCATACATCCCTGGTTATTTTCTCCATACATCCCTGGTTATTTTCTCCATACATCCCTGGTTATTTTCCCTTTAGAAACAGCTTTTCAATAAGTAGCTATAAATTGTTGTTTAAAATGATTGCAGTCAGATAACTAATTACCTGATGGCTTCACAATCCCATTACCTGACCTATCCTTTAGCACAAATAAATGCCACGAGATGACAGTAAAACACACAACACTAATGAAGTACAGAAGCCATCTCTGTTCCTCATCTGTCTGAAATGTTGAAGACAATTTTGAGACTTTTAATTTGTAAAAAAAAAAAAATCATAAATTTCCTTGTTGGAGAGACCATAAATTTATCTGTTTCACTTGTAGAATAGCAAAGCTTTGATTAGACCTGTTGTAATTCCTAAAATAAAATTACTCCAATACCAGCTGAAAAAATGGTTTTGTATTTATCAAAGATTCGTGGAATGGTTTGGTTTGGAGGGACCTTAAAGTCCATCCTGTCCCACCCCCTGCCATGGGCAGGGACACCTTCCACTAGCCCAGGTTGCTCCAACCTGGCCTTGGACACGTCCAGGGATCCAGGGGCAGCCACAGCTTCTCTGGGCAACCTGTGCCAGGGCCTCCCCACCCTCCCAGCCAGGAATTCCTTCCCAATATCCCATCTAAACCTCCTCTCTGTCACTGGGAAGCCATTCCCTGTGTCCTGTCCCTCCATCCCTTGTCCCCAGTCCCTCTCCAGCTCTCCTGGAGCCCCTTGAGGCCCTGCAAGGGGCTCTCAGGTCTCCGTGGATCCTTCTCTTCTCCAGGGGAAAATTCCCAGCTCTCCCAGCCTGGCTCCAGCCCTGGGAGCAGCACCAGGACACCAGGATTGGGGCTCACCTGGGAGCTCTGGAATACAAAGGGGCAGGAGATGATGGGCAGGACAAAGCAGGTTAAAATCCAAGGAACACATTTAAAAGTGATTATTAATTACAGCAGCTTTAATCAAAAGCCTGGGATTGATTACTCCCACAGCCATTATCCATGGGGGGCTATTGATCCCTCTCCTGATTCCCTTCCCCTCACTTTGCCCAGGAGGAATGTGGACACAGGGAGTGGCCAGCAGAGGTGCCACATTCCCTCCTGCCATGTCATCCTTCCCAGTTTTCATCAGCATTGTTTGGATGCTCTTCCTAACCCACCCCACTCGGCCACTGAACCAAAATTTCCCATTTTTTCATCTCATCCTTGATTTGTTCCTGTTTATTTTGAATTCTGAGCCGTCAATATAAAGATTAAACAGGGATAAAGGAGGATCCCAGGGTGTGCCAGATGCTGGGACAGCCCCTGGGACCTGCAGCCCCACACCAGGAGTCTGTGGCACACGAGGGACACCAGGGTGGGGCAAAACCTGCCACTGCCCAGGCAAAAACCAGGAGAGATCTGAAATCCCAGCTTTGGTAAGACACAAAAAGCTCATTCACATATTTCTCCTACATCTATTATGGGTATTAAATGATTTGGGGACTTAACAGGCTGAGTTCAGGTCTTTGCCACCACAATGAACTTCAACAAAATTTACTGAGATAACTGATGACCTAAGGCAGGAACTAATGAACTAAAGGGCATCCCAATATATTCCTGGATTGGTGAGTAAAGCACTTTAACTTATTAGAGCTGCCTGACCTCATCCCATCAAATCTTCTCGTGGCACAGCCAACCTGTGGTTTTAATATCAATTACACCAAGGGAAGAGTCCTTTAACTCTTACCAAAGGAAGTGGGAAGGGAAAGAGGTGCTTTTGGGGTTGTCCTGTGCAGGGCCAGGAGTTGGACTCCATGATCCCTGTGGGTCCCTTCCAACTCAGGATGTTCTGTGGTGGCCACGGATAAAGTGCTGGTTTGATTCTCCACGTGAGGACTTTTGGCCAACAGGTTAAAAATGAGGATTAAAAAACAGAGTTTATCAGCTGGGATCATTTCAGAGTTTATAATGACAGGATTTTCTAAAAGCTGAGTCCTCCAGGTTTTCTTGTATGTTCTAACTCTGCTTCTGTGACCCCCCCCCCATGACTCAAAATCACAGAATCATGGAATGGTTTGGGTTGGAAGGACTTAAAGCCCATCCAGTGCCACCCCTGCCACGGGCAGGGACACCTTCCACTAGCCCAGGTTGTTCCAACCTGGCCTTGGACACTTCCAGGGATCCAGGGGCAGCCACAGCTTCTCTGGGCAACCTGTGCAGTTTATTTTAAATAAACTTACATATCTGATATGAAACAATAGGGGAAAAGATCCTTTAAACCCACCTGCTACGTGCTCATTTAGGTTAATTGAATTAAATTCATAACATGTATTGTTTTAAAAGTCCATTTAAGCTACAGCAACATGTTCCCTCACCTGTAGAAAGCACAGTTTTCCTGCTCTGAGTTAAATGCTGTTAATCCATGTGTTCCAACATGGCATTCCCTGCAAGAACACAAACCCATCTTATTATGCTCCATCCCTGCAAGTGTCCAAGGCTATGGGATAGTGGAAGGTGTCCCTGCCTGTGGCAGGGGTGGCACTGGATGGGCTTTGAGGTCCTTCCAGCCCAGTCTGGAATTCTGGGATTCTTCAGACCTGAAGAAAAGCCCCCACAGCAGCACGTTCAGCTCAGTAAAATCCGGGAATAACCCCCCAGGCTGGGCTTTATTCCCTGCTCCAGGCCCAGCTGTGCCTCCGGAGCATCCCCTCCCTCCCTGCCCACGTGGCTCCATCGCCAGGCCCATTCCAAATGCTATTTTCCAAGCATGTGCCACACGACTTGTTCACATAAATGGAACAAATTAAACTGTCTCCACACATATCCCCTCGCATTTGTAGCCCTCATTCCTCTCCCCAGCACGTGGCCCAGCCGCCGCATTATCTCGGAGCGGGGCCCGACCTCGGGATATTGGATTGTGCCGCGGCTCTCCGGGACTGAACCGCCGGGAAACGCTTCATCACCGGCCCCACCCCCCATCCCTCGCAGGCAAAAATCAACTTTAAATTTGCCCTGATGAAAAATCAATAACCTGGTAATTGCCTGGCTTATCATCGAGCGAGGGGGACGAATCGGGAAGCGCCGCTCGGCGCCGATTCCAGGGAAACGCGCGGGGCCTTCGGGATCGCTGAGCCAGAAAAGGGAAAGGTCTCCCAGTGATAATTAAATCTCCCCGTGCTGATTTCGCTGCCAAATTTATTTCCCCAGAGTCTATCAAAATGTTGCAGTGCCTACAGGGGAGGAAGAACTAATCAATTCAGCCCTGGGCCTGCACGCGCTGGGAATGGGGAATGCAAATTCCAAGGGAAAGACACCGGGATAACACGCCCCCCCCAGCACAGCACCACCCTCCCAGCCACTCACCCAGGGCCTGGCTGCCAAAAAGTCCCATTTAGCACTGCTGGTTTTCTGGGAAAACTTCTTTTCCTTGTTTTCTTGTGCGTGCCCAGCTCCTCCTCCCCACGTGGCACTGGGAATGTGCCCCTGACAGTTTCCAGGGAATATTTAAAACTATTATTATTCATGGGAGACTAAGAAAAACGAGCCCAAAATCTCTCCCTAACGTCGACCAAAAACTGGAATTTTGACTCAAACTGGAATTTTAAATCCATATTGGACACAAACCTACCTACAACTGGAATTTTCAATCCACATGGGACACAAACCTACCTACAACTGGAATTTTCAATCCAAATGGGACACAAACCTACCTACAACTGGAATTTTCAATCCAAATGGGACACAAACCTACCTACAACTGGAATTTTCAATCCATATGGGACATAAACCCACCTACAACTGGAATTTTCAATCCAAACGGGACACAAACCTACCTACAAATGGAATTTTCAATCCAAATGGGACACAAACCCACCTACAGCTGGAATTTTCAATCCACATGGGACATAAACCCATCTACAACTGGAATTTTATATCCAGACGGGACTCGCTTTGGATTTTTCCATCCTGGCTCGTGGTGGGTTTTATTCCAATTTTTCCATCACCCACTTCAGCCACTTGGAATTTGTCTGGAGTGAAAAATCGAGTTGGATTTTGATGTTTTCCAGGCACTCCCAACCCAAGGCACCGAAACCCAAGTAGGAACAATCCAACCCTCGAAAACGCTCCCGGAAAAAGTCACATTTTTTGGTTAATAGACCTAATTTCATGCAGCAAATTAACATAACCCCCATGGAAGTGCAAATGTAATCAAACTGAAAAATTCAAATGAGGCCAAGGGAGCCCTTTTTCTTTCTTGCTTTGCTTTTTTTACCCCTAAAAAAAAAAAAAAGAAAATAAATCAGCATTTTGCCGCGTGGCCTTCGAGCGACGGTAATTAAAACATTTAAAGCAGCACAAGCCCCCCAGTCTCTAATCTGGGCTGGGGTCAGCTGGCTGCAGATTCTAATTTGTCCTCAATTTTTTATTCATGCCAGGGAAATGCTGCATATTTAACAGGGAACCAGCGGGAAGGGGCAGAGCTGGGCTGGGAGGTCAAATAATTTGATTTCCGAGCAGATTACAGGGAACATCCCCCATTCTAATCTCAGCCCTGATTCGCCAATAAAGTGACAATAAAAGGAATGTTAAGACACCCTCGCCACGGGGTGAGGGAGAAAAACAGTTTTTATGGGGTGGGGAAGGATTGTTTCGTTTGTACAATGATTTTCATTGCAGCTCCTCAGTAGAGGTTGAAGAGGAATCACAGGAACTCGCTGCCCACGCGGGCTGGAAGTTCCTTTTGAGGAGTTGGATTTAAGCAAATAAAATGAGGGATTTTAGGGAAGTCAAAATCTTTTTTAAAAAATCATAATTTAGAATTTTTTATGAAAGGACTTTATTTTATTTTATTTTATTCTACTTTATTTTAGCAACTGGATGTGGCACTCAGAGCTCTGGTCTGGTTGACCAGGTGATGACTGGTCAAAAATTGGACCTGGTGATCTCAGAGCTCTTTTCCAACCAAAATTATTGAGATTTTTTTTTTTTTAAATGACCTTTGAAAACAGTTTACAACAATTTACTGATGACCCTGTGGATATTTCAGGCCAACACTGTTGCTTGAAGATGCACAGACAGATTAAGGTGCATCAGGTCAAAACAGGGGTCAACTGTAGCTGGATATTCCTTCCCATTTCCTTATTATTTCCTTATTTATTGGCATTATTCCAAGCAGAAGGGCTTGGGAGAGTAGGCAGGGAATCCCAATGGACAATTATGCCCTTAATGAAACAGGTGAATTAATTAAAAAAGTCAAAGATGGGTGACAAGGTGGGGATCAGTCACAGGTTGGACTCGATGGTCTTGAAGGGCTTTTCCAACCTCAGGGATCCTGTTGTTCCAAGAGGGTTCAAACCCACCCACAGATGTTGTGTGAGGAAAGGAGAACTAAGAAAAAAGGCAAAAATCTCTTTTTTCAAGAAAAACTTGTCACTGGGGCCCAGCATGGACGGGATGGGGAAGGGAACACACAGGAAAAATGTCCTGTTTGCAAATCCATACGGGACATAAACCTGCCCACAACTGGAATTTTAAATCCATGTGGGACATAAACTTCCCCAAAACTGGAGTTTCCCAGTGTGCAATTCCCCTGGATGTCTTGTATGGGCTTGGGATGCTTAAACTCTTTATGCACAATTTAATTAGACCATTTATTTTCCAGGGAAAATGCACCACTTTGCTCCTGGTTGGGAACTGATTCCTCAGCAAAGTGATGAATTTGAGGGAAGAAACTTCTCTTCAGGAAACATTTTCTATTCATTTTAGAACACTCACAACTCCTTCAAAGCCACCACAGGACAGTTTTTATGGGGATTAATTCCTCCAGTTTCCCTGTAAATTCCCATTGTTCCCAAGTCACAAACCACCCCTTTTTATTTCCCTCTGCTTCTCCATACTCCTACTTCTCTACCCCTGTTGGCAGAGCAATTACTACCACATGTGTCACTCACAATGGGATGGAAGGGGAAAAAACACACGTTCTTTTCCAAATATTCCCTGCAAATTCGTGCCATTGGCACCCAAGCACCTCATCCCTACAGCTGGAGCCTGGCTCCAGGATTCCTGCAGGTGGAGGCTTCTCCATGGGCCCAGCACAGCTGGATGGCTCCAAAATCCAGGAATCACAGTAGGGAGGGGGCACAGCTGGTTGGTTTGGTCCCTTTTCCAGCCAGAATTCCAAGTGCCCCTTCCCCTTCTTTCCCAAGGCACTTTTCCACTTGCCTTCAGTATCCTAAGTACCTTCTCCAAGTAGGATCAACTTTGAGCACCAGTTAATCCCTCTCAGCATCCCACAGGCCCAAAGTCAAACTCGGGAATGATCAGAACATTTTGATGTGGAATAAAACTCATGGCAGCCGTGGATTCAGACAGGGAAATTTCCTGAGTTACCTCTTGTAAGGAAATCATGGAATCACAGGATGGTTTGGGTTGGAAGGACCTTGAAGCCCATCCAGTCCCACTCCCTGCCATGGGCAGGGACACCTTCCACTAGCCCAGGTTGCTCCAAGCCCTGTCCAACCTGGCCTGGGACACTTCCAGGGATCCAGGGGCAGTAACAGCTTCTCTGGGCAACCTGTGCCAGGGCCTCCCCACCCTCCCAGCCAGGAATTCCTTCCCAATATCCCACCTGACCCTGCCCTCTGGCAGTTGAAAGCCATTCCCTGTGTCCTGTCACTCCAAAGTCCCTCTCCAGCTCTCTTGGAGAGCACTGGAAGGCGCAAGGAGCAGAGGACAGGGAGTATCAGGAACATTCCCATGGACACTGGAAACACAGCCAGGAAGGGAAGCCCTTCCCTGTATTTCTGTGTGTTTGAGTCAAACAGAAACTCGTGGAAGTCACATTGAAAGGATTCATTGCAATCTGAACAACTGGGATATTTCCTCAGGGACTGGGATTTCTGTCCCAGCTCAAGTGAGGAACTTGGAGGCTCCTGGGATGGTTTCCCTTGGCTCCCTCACCCTGTTGGAAACTCTACCCCTCTCTCCCTGACACACAAGCAAAATCCATTTGGTTTGGTTATTCCACCTGCTGCATTCCAAAGGGAACAGCTCTGATCCCACCAAAAAAATCCATTTGGTTTAGTTATTCCACCTGCTGCATTCCAAAGGGAACAGCTCTGATCCCACCAGCTTTGAGGGCACTGAATTTCAGCGAGAAACACGTGAATTCATGTCAGGGCATCCCACAGACTGAACACCCAAATGAACTGCCAGCTGCAGGGAAATCCCACCATCCCACTGCAGCTGGGACCCTTAAAAACCATCAGCTCTGACTTACTGGGCTTTAGTTTGTCACTGAGTTGCAAAAAAATTCCTCACCTTCTTCCTTTCTCCTCTTGGCTTCCTCTTCACTTCTCTCCTTGGCCTTCAGGGCTTCATCTGCTTTAGCTAAAAGGAAAACGACATAAATGTTACAATTAGTTCATTTATCTTATAAAATCATAGAATCACAGAGTGGTTTGGGTTGGAAGGATCTCAAAACCCATCCAGTGCCACCCCTGCCATGGGCAGGGACACCTTCCACTAGCCCAGGTTGCTCCAAGCCCCATTC
>NW_020884895.1:10838123-10901563 GCF_003945725.1 Corapipo altera
CTCCAGTGAACCTTTGGGGCTCCAGTGAACCTTTGGAGCTCCGGTGAACCTTTGGAACTCCAGTGAGAACTTCTGCTGCTGAAGCAGAGCTTAGGCCTTCCGAGTCCTGGTTAATTAGAGGGACAATGGAGCAATTCAGGAAGTACCAGGAGGACAATTCTCCACATAAAACTGCTGATTAACAACAATTTAACTGATCCCATAAATGCCCAGAGCAGTCGGTCCCTGAGGTCACAGGGCACTGTCCACTGCCACCAACAGAGGCACTGAGACCACGAGTTGCTTTAGGGATTTAATGCTGAAGATTCCCTTAAAATACCTTAAATTTTCAGTCATTAATGCACAGAATTCCAGAATGGGGCAGGTTGGAAGAACCCACAGTTGCTGTTGTTCTTCTTCTTTTTCTTTTTTTCTCCTTCTTCTCTTCATTTCTTTTTCTTTTCTTTGTTTCTTCTTTTATTTCTTCTTCTTCTGTTTTTGGTTTTTTCCTCTTTTTACTTCTTCTTTTTTTTTCTTCTTCTTTGTTCTTTTTTTTCCTCTTTTTACTTCTTCTTCTTTTTTCTTCTTTTTTTCTTCTTCTTCTTTTTTCTTCTTTTTTTTCTTCTTCTTTGTTATTTTTTTCCTCTTTTTACTTCTTCTTCTTTTTTCTCCTTTTTTTCTTCTTCATTATTATGCTGATGCTAGTGAATATATTGTATTTGATGTTACTATTATTATTAATATGCCAGCAAATATTTTTATTCACTGACAGAGTGCCATCAAAAGCTGAGATTTATTTTGACCGAATTGAGCTGCAATCCAACCACACCCAAAGATCTTTACAACTTGAAGGTTGGACTTAAAGGTTGAACTTGACCGTCTTGGAGGTCTTTTCCAACCTTAACAATTCTGCCAATCTATAACTTATTCTAAGACATGACAGCCCCTCTCTGCTCCGCGGGTTCTGTTCTATTTTAGGGTGTGCAGGAGCACAGTCAGCCCTTCCTGGCCACTTAAAAGCACTTCCAGGAGCTGATGTTTGGAAGAGAGCTCTGCAGAGCACTTCCCTGGCCGGGGGAGGACCAAAGAAGTCACCTCAGCAAAAGCCTGGCTTTGATTGATCCAGGTTGGTTGGAGTTGCTGAGGCTGCTCCCGAAACGGGGCTTCCTGCAGGAGGAACAGCCAGCACAACAAAGCCTGGCTGCTTCCAGAGCTTTCCAAATCCCAAACCAATCAATGACGAGCTGCTCGAGCTGGAAGCATTTCAGGGCTCGTCCAACCCCAGCTTAAAATCCCCATCCTGCTGCTGGATGTTTGCCCTGGGGATGGGCAGGGACAGACAGAAGATGCTGGAGAGGTTTATCACTAAAATATAAAGTTGTGAATGCAGATATCTGCTGGTGGACTCTTAATACAAGTACAACAGTACTTTTAACCCATTAATTAACACAACACCTTTGGTGTTCCCAGGTGTCCCTGTGGAAGGGCTGGTTCCTGGCTGGGATAACTGTGCTGGATGCAGCACAAAGGAGGAAGAAGTAAATCCTAACTTTGCAATGAGAAGAAACCCTGAGTGAAGAGTGTGGAACAATATTGCTAAGTTACAACAAAGACAACGAGATTTAATTAAAATTAAGCTGCATTAAGTACTTCTTCTGTTATTGAAAAACCCCAAACTAGGCCCAAAACACCCTTCTTGTTTCCATATGCACTGAGAAAAAAGAGTTTATAAACTCTCCAGCCTGGGAAAAGGAGAGGGTGGCTGTTTCCATGTCTCCTTGATATTCACGTGGCACTTTCCACAAAGCTGAACAAAAACACACTGCAAAAATCAACAGATTTGGTACTAAAACCCCCTGTCCATGATATTACAAGAACAGGGAATGCTGGGACCATCTCTTTGGAGCAACAGCTGATAAAACACAAACAAAAAAGCTTTTCCAGGGGGGAAAAAAAAAAAAAAAGGAAGAGAGAAAAAAAATGGTCATCAATAACTCATTTTCTAAACAGCACCAATAATGTGCATCAGCCTGGTTGGGCTTGAGAGCTGCTGACAGGAGAGGGGTTCAGTGCTTTTGGAAAGACTCAATGGATGGATATCAGCATCACTTCTATGGTCAGTTCTGTGAGAAACACATCTCCCAGGCCCCAGGGACAAGACAAAGTCCTCCAGCACATGGACAGCATTATTTCCCTCTTAATTATTGAGGATGAGGAAAATGGAAAATTAACAGCACCAAAAAGGAACTTTAATTGAACAGCACAGCAGCTTCTCTTCCTGGGTTTTGCAGCAGAGCCAGAGAGAAGCATTTTCCCCAGGATTTCACCAGGAATTCCTCATCTGCAAAGAACCACAGGCTTCAGTTCTGTCAATGTTTCTGGGAATGGGAAAGGCCACACCTTCTCTCTGTGTAAATAAGATTATTTGGGAGTGAGATGTGGTGTAGGAGGGGATTCTCCACCGTGGTTCTGTGGCTCCATTGGTGCTCCCACAGCACAGGATTGTCCAGGGAAGGGAAGGGAGCTGGGGAAAGAGAGGCTGAGGGAGCTGGGGGGGCTCAGCCTGGAGAAAAGGAGGCTCAGGGGGGACCTTCTGGCTCTGCAACCCCCTGACAGGAGGGGGAAGCTGGGGGGGGTCGGGCTCTGCTCCCAGGGAACAAGGGACAGGAGGAGAGGGAACGGCCTCCAGCTGTGCCAGGGGAGGCTCAGGTTGGATATTAGGGAAAATTCCTCCATGGAAAGGGCTGTCCAGCCCTGGCACAGCTGCCCAGGGCAGGGGTGGATCCCCATCCCTGGAGGGATTTAAAAGCCCTGTAAATGTGACACTTGGGGACATGGGTCAGTGGTGGCCTTGGCAGTGCTGGGAATGGTTGGACTCGATGGTCTTAGAGGGCTTTTCCAACCTAAACAATTCCATAATTCCGTGATTCTATTGAACCTCTCGGGTGGTGGAAGCCCTCAAGGCTTGGGAAGCACAGAGGCACTCCAGATGGATGGATGGATGGATAGATGGATGGATGGATGGATGGATATTGGAGCGATGCTTCAATCCTGACCAGCCTCACACTGTGCTGAGGTAAAACAGTTCCAGGAAAAGCTGCTAATTAAAAGAAACCCGAAGAATATGAATTATTCCAAGGTAGAAATAGGGCAGGGGCTGTTTGGGGCTGGAAAGCACAGCAAAGCTCGTGGAAGAGCCCCTGCAGCAGAGCCCTCTCCCAGCACCACGGGAGAAGCAGGGAAGGTGCACGGAAAAGGCTCAGCCCCACACTAAGAACTCATTTTACTGTCAAAATTCAAACAAGAGGAGTGTCAGAACACCCACCAACTGCAAACCACACGGCACTCGGGAAAATAAATTAATTCAACATAATTGTGGACTGTCCAGCTCTTCAAAGTTGAAAATACAAGATGTATTTGGGGAAAAGAAAGCACTGAAACTCAAAAAACACACATGGACATCCCATCTAAAGATGCAGCCAAAGCATCCACGATGCTCATCAGGAAGACTTCACCCTTTTTTTTAAACACAAACATTTTTGCACTTATAAAATATTCAGTCAGCTCACATAGAAAAATACAAGTAGAATCCATTATTAATTTACAAGGCCCTGTTTAATTTACATGCTATTTTTTTCTGGTATATTAAATTTATCAAGGCTGGTGGAGATCCTCCCTGCTGAATATTCATGGGCTGACGTGGAAAATCATCTCTCCTACATCCAACAAACTCCAACACAAACTCCAAACAACCTCTTGCTGTGACACCACCAGACACATTTTTTATCGTCCCAATTTATGCTGGTTTTCCATATTTTTGTCTTTTCAGTCCACGATATGAGAACATTTCCCCCCAGATTTAAACAGCACATTCTTAGAGGTCTTCCCATCCCAGAGGGCTTTTCCAACCTATATGAGTCTGTGATTCTGTCAATCTGTGATTCCATGAATCCATGATTCTACGAATCCATGAATCCATGATTCTGGTGGCCACTTGCCCAGTCCATCCATAAACATGGACCCTCTCACTGCCATGAGGGCTCCATTTATCCCTGTCCTCCCTAATTAGGTTGTGATTCCCAAACACCACAAGTTCCTGCCATTGCTGTCCCAACTATGACGTGTCATTTAATTACCCCAGACTCTAATTACAGATGCTGGAGATTCCTGAGCACGAGGGTGGATCCAGAGCTCACAGTCACACTTAAAAATTCCCTGTAAGCCCAAATCTGTTTGCAGGGAGATGTTATCCCACCGATTCTTCCCAGTGTAGGGATGTTATTTCTCACCTCTCACAGCCAGACAGGTTTTCCAGAATATTAAATGTATTTTTGGTAGAAGATACATCCGGTACCATGTGACTCGACTAGAAAAACACAAGCAAAACCCAAAAGTTTTCTTAGTCTTATAACCAAGATATTTGATATATTTGGTGTAACCAAGATATTTGTCTATATTGGGTATAACCAGGATATTTGATATATTTAATACATATTGCATGTTTGATATATTTGATACATATTGTATAACCAAGGTTATTTGTATTTATTGGGTATTACCAAGACATTTGTCTATCTTGGGTATAACCAAGAGATTTAATATATTTGCTATAACCAAGATATTTGATATATTTGGTGTAACCAAGATATTTGTCTATATTGGGTATAACCAAGATATTTGATATACTTGCTATAACCAAGATATTTGATATATTGGGTATAACCAAGATATTTGTCTATGTTGGGCATAACCAAGATATTTGTGATGATTTTTCGTGTGCCAACCAGGCAATTTCTCACTAGTTCCTTTAATTGTTACCATTTCCAGGAGGCAGCTTGTGGAAAACCTGCTGGGCAGACATGGCCCAGGGCCAGGAGAAAGCAGAGCACGAAGGAAATCCCATAAACCCGCCGACCACAAAACAGCTCGAGCGACTCTCGAGCCTAAACGGGTTAAATATTCAAACCAAACTTCTCTGGAGAGAGGGAGGCACGTCCATCCCCGGCCAGAATATTAACATGCTGGTCAGAAACCCAGGAGGGAACATCGGCTGAGCAGGGACACGGGGTGTTGGGCAGGGAAAGGGAAGAGCTGACAGATCAAATCCCGCTCCGGCGAGCGGGGCCGACCTCCCCGAAGACTGCCCGGATCCCGGTGCCTGCCTGCCGGATTAAGACTGCCTTTCTCATCACTTAATGCTTATTTTCATCACTTTGCTTAAAATATTGATAATCAATTAGGGCTACGTCTGTTTTGCCACAGAATCTGTGTCACAGTCTATCAGACTGTCAGGGCCAATTCAATCCTCATTCAAAGTTAATTTTTGCTTCATAAATCTGCCTTTGGAGGAGTCATTAGGCGCCGAACATCGCCCGAGGTGCAATCACCTATTCTCTTTCATTAGAGGCAGGCAGGGAAGGTGAGGGAGATTATTAGAACTTTGGAATGATCACAAAGCAGCGTGCTGCCTGTCACATCCCCCCAACACTTCATTCATCTCGCCAACTCGCTGCCAACGCTTAAAATGGACATTATTCATGACCATCTGTGACACGCTGAATATTCCGGAGCGGGAGTGATGGAAAAGCCGTGCCCTGCTTGGACTGGGAAATTAATTCCGTGGTCAGAACAATTAGGAAGAGAACAAACTCGGTTTGGGGTGTTGTTTTTAGCCCTCCAAGACGTTCTGCTGCTGTTTCAGGAATGCGGTTTTTTAAATGTAAATCTGTGAGGGGAAAAATAGGCCGAAAAGGGGACACGGGGCTGCTGGGAAGGAAATGGCAGGAAGTGACAGATAAAATAAGGGACATGGGATGTTGGGAAAGAAAAGGTAAGAAGTGACAGATAAAATAAGGGACGGGGGTTGTTGGGAAGGGAAAGGTAAGAAGTGACAGATAAAATCCTGTTCCAGTGAGCGGGGCCGACGACCCCAAAGATTCCCCATATCCCAGTGGATGCCTCCTGTCTAGAGTGTGACCCCTCTAGGTGGTCAAACCCTGCATTTCATGGGCCAGAAGAACAATGTGCCTTTCCTTTACTGTGGAAACAAGTTGTTGGGTTGGTTTTTTTAAGCAATTCCCAAATTTAAGCATTTCTAAAATGCAGCCAAACGAGAGCCCACGCTGGATTTGGATGAGCTGCCCCATTAAATTACAGCACTTCACTCCTGCTGGACAAGCAGCTCAGTGTGGGGAACAGATTTCCAAATTCAAATGTATTTATTGCTCTTTCTCTCCTTCCAAGGAGCACATGACATTTTTAAGGGAAAAACGGCAAAAATGCTGGTGCAAGACACCACCATCCAAAAAAATTCATTTAACTCCACCATTTTCCATTCCTTAATCCATGCAAGGGTTTAAGATGTACTTTAAGGACCAGTCATTTACATCTAATGAAATAACATCAAGTAGTTCCTTGAATTTCATTACTGAAGTCAAAAGAACAGTAATTTACATTTTTTTCCCTCGTATAACCAGGAAAATGGTGTTACCATTAGCAAACCTCTCACAGCCCCTGTCGTTCTCCTCCCAAAATATCCTCATTTTCCAGAATTAAGGACCAATGTGGCACAGTTCCACTGACTCCACTTGAGCCAAGCACATTTACCCCAGCTGAGGGTCTGGCATTCCACATTTATAACAATAATCCTAACGAAGGCTTAATCAGCAGATCTTGGCGAGCTACACTCATCTATTATTTAGGGCACTCCTAATTCCTTTCTTTCTGCCACTGTTTCCCCCCCACACACACGTTGGATAAAAAAATCCAACGGAAATATGTTTTAACTCTGAGGTTGAACTGGTTCCAATGCCTTCCATGGCTCCTGACTCATTGCAGGGGCTGCTGTGGAATATTCCAAAGGTTTGCTGCCATCCCAGAAAAGGCTGTGCATTCCCCACCTCTTCTAATCAACTGATGCTTCACCTTGGACCTGCTGCCCCAACCTGCAGCTGAGCTCAGGAAAACAGAGGGATTGGATGCAATTCCTGTATCCTCGGATATTTGGTCTTGGAGAGGAAATTAGTTCTTGGAATAATTCAGCAATTCCAATGGAAACGTTTAAATGGCACCTTCTATCCGAGTTTCTTTTGGGGGAAAAGGGTGGGAATCATGGAATCATTAAGGTTGGATCATCAAGTCCAACTGTCAACCCAGCACCACCACCACATCCACCACATTCCGTGAACACTTCCAGGGATGACTCCAAGACTTCCCTGGGCAGCCTGTTCCAATGCCTGACCGTCTTTTCCATGAAGAAATTTTTCCTAAAATCTAATCTGAACTTCCTCTGGCATGACCTGGGGCCATTTCCTTAACTCAAGGCCACTTCCTTAAGTTAAAGAGGAAAGAAGAGCTTTCTCTTCCTTAAGGGAAGAGGAAGGAAGATCTTGGGAAAGGAAAAGGATGGCCCAGAGTTAAACATTCCCCTAAACTACTGAGCTAGAAGAGGCAGTAATATTTAGGAGCAAAGAAAACAAATTCCAGGTATAAAAACTGAGGGAGTAAAAGGTTGTTTTTTTTTTTACATCCTTCAGGAATCATTTTCAGCTCAACTGGAAAACTGAGAAGTGATTGACATGAAATACTCCAGTTTGGATACAACTTATGGAAACTGTTTTTATCTGGAGTTGTTTCTTTCCCTCTGGCACACCATGGATGGAAAAGGAGAGGACAATGGAGGGTCTTCTGCTCACAGGGATGGCACGGAGCTGGTGAGAAGGTGAAAGGAGGGAGGCCAAGTTGGATGGGCTTGGAGCAACCTGGTCTAGTTGTCCCTGCCCAGGGCCTACAGTCCTGATGGAAGAAATGCTTTTAAAATCATCATTAAAATTATGAAAGCTAAATTTAGGTTGGGTTTTTTCCCCTTGATGCCTTCAGTGCTCCCAGGAACCAGCCCTTTCCTGTGAGGATCTCAGACCAAACCTGCAGGAAGCCTCTTGTACAGCAGGTCTCAACCAAGCCCTCCATCTCCATGGACTGTGTTCCATCCTACATCCCACCTCCCAAGGGACACTCAATCCATCCTTCTGGAATGTGCCAGCTGCAATTCCCCACTGCATCTGCATGAGAAATCAGCCCTGTGTTGGACCAACCACGGACCTGCACAAGGAAATGTAACAGCTTGTCCACATAATTTCACAAATACATTAAATTACTTTAAAAAAACCACTTAATTGCTTAAAATATAACCACTAATAAAAATTATTTAAATGATTTCTGGGAAAAAACCTGGCACTGTGCCTCAAATCCAGCTGTCATTCCAGCCTGTGGATTGGGAATGACAGTCGGCTTTTCTCCTCAGGGTTAAGGGCAGAATTCAGCCTGACAGCCTGTCAGCAACCCTGAAAAATTCCCTCCCAAAACTTGGATCCCAAACGGGCCCTTCTTTCATCTGCCAATTTCCCAACGTCAGGAATCACCACGTTAAGTGGAAATGGAGGAGACGACAACTCAGCTGCCACGGAGAGGAAGCCAGAAACCACGGAGCACTTCCAGCTGATCCCAGGGAACACGGCTGGGAGGAGCCAAACCAGCCCCAGCACCTTGTAACAGCTCTGGGAATTCCCAGCTCCTGATTTCCAACCGAATAAAAACATAAGGAATAAACCACATGGAATAAAGCCGTGGGAGTGGCTCCCATCAGTGATGCTGCCAGCACAGACCTGCCCAGAGCATGGGGGTGAAATGTCCTTCTGCCCTGGCAGGTTCACATCAGGTTCACAGGAGTTTTTTGAAAATAAACCTTCATAATATGTGAGTTTAATTCCCTCGGTTTATTCCCAGGCACAGGCCTATGGACACCACCCACGACCAACAGTCTTTCCCAGGAACAACAACTGGAAACCACCAAAACCAGTGAGAGCTGCTGACCCCTATGGTCCAGATAACAACAAATCCCAAAGATAATTACCCAGATTCACTTCCCTGCTCTTCCTGGTGCAAGATCCAGGCACCAGCTGCAGCCAAACTGGACATGGCAGGGATAAAACATTCCTGATCGGGCTCGGGTAGGGCAGCCAGGGAACACTCCGTGGCAAATGAAACTATTCCATGTGACCCCAACCAGGAGATGGAAACACCTACTCCTTAGAAAATGCTTTGGGATACTTCCTAGATGAAAAATGGACAAGTTTTATTCCTTCTCCGTGGCTTTCTGAACAGAACCACTCACTAAGAGAAGAAGAGAAATTCGGGATTTCCTACTGCAGAACGAAATTAATAATATCTAAAAGACAACACTGACAACATACAAATCCACAAGGAGTCCACAGGAAGCATTTTAGAGGCTTTTTTCCCAGAAAGAAGGAACTTTGTTCACCCCACTCATGATCATCTCCCACTTTGACCGTGACATTAATGAAAAAGTCTTCGTGAAGCAACAAAAAGGATCAAAAAATACTTTTTGTAAGTTATTTTTTAAACCTGTAAGCCCATAAACATTAAGATATAATTAAAGAAAATGCTGCTCATGAGTATTAGCACCAAATAGTGTCAATCCATAAAGATCTTGAACGGGGCATTGGAAAATCAGGAACCAAGGTGGAAAACTCCCGGGTGCGGGCGCAGGGAACTCGCAGGATTTACTGTGCCATAACTGCGGAATCATGAGACAGGAATCCAAAAGAACTTGACAACTGGCACCAAAAGGGGGAGTGTGTGTCAAGGAAAGATTTGTGGGAAAGACCTACAGCCCATGCCAACGCACACTCGATTACACCGGGATAGCCTTGGGAGCGGGAACGCGGGGCCGGGAACGCGGAGAGCACGGAACTCATCCCGGCGGCAAAAATGATGGGAAACCCTCCGTTCTCAGCTTGTACTGTTAACTACTGCAATCATTTACTGTACTCAGCATTATTAAATACTCCCCCAGGATAAAAGAGGTAAATATATTGCTTAAATATTCAGTGGCTGCTGTAAAATCTCATTCCCGATTAAGTGATGAAGATGAAGAAATGCTGCTGAAAACAAACAATTTATCTTCCCAGCGCTCCTGGAATGCTGCCAGGGGCTCTGTGGGCTGGAATTCAATAGCTGCATTAAAAGGAAACTACAGCCCTACAACACACCGGGCTGAACATCCCTGAGTAAACAGTTTGCTGCAGCGAGGCTTCAATAACTCACCAAGGAATTTGGGCTCTCAAACGTTTTTTTTTTGGGAGTGTTGGATTCCTCAAATAAATGCTTGTTTCTAAAAGTTCCAGTAGAGCCCATTAGAGTGAGTGGGAAAACAGACAGGTCCAAGCCTGAAAAGCAGCAAAGGAGTGATTTCTAGGAGAGATTTGTCATCCCTGAGGAAGGCACCTCCAAGGGCAGATCTGATAATATACACCTGCATTTCCACTGCTCATCTGCAACCTTGAGAGATCCCAACCGGCTCTCAGAAGCCTGGGCAGCATAATTTTACTTCAGACACATGTGCATCTATATATTTGTATAAAGCTGCAATGAAGTGATAAATAAACAGCCTCAGTCAGCACCAGAAATTCCATAAACTTTCCCAAATTAAGTTTTACTTACAGCTGGCTTTAACTTAGGCCGGGAGTGCTCTGCAAGCTCTGCTGCTGCACTTCCACAGTGTGTTTCTGTCATTCTTAGAAAATAGAAACAATTTGAAATATTAAAACCTCCTTGAAGGTTGAATGGAGAGGGGACACACAAAACCTTGCAGAACTGGCAGCAGAGCCCCTCTGCTGAGGCCCAACATCCATCCAGAAGGATCTGGTTGTGAACCTGG
Source organism: Corapipo altera (assembly GCF_003945725.1). Lineage (NCBI taxonomy): Eukaryota > Metazoa > Chordata > Aves > Passeriformes > Pipridae > Corapipo > Corapipo altera. The sequence continues at coordinate 10,848,841 of NW_020884895.1, forward strand.
ACGTGCACCCACGGGATGTCTGTGCATGGAATCTGTGATTTCAAACCAAGATCTAAGATTTGTGTTAATCACATATTCCTTAATTGCACTGCTTTGGGTGGGTGAGACCTTAAAGCTCATCCAGTTCCAGCTGTGGGTGCCCCTGGATCCCTGGAAGTGTCCAAGGCCAGGTCAGATGGGGCTTGGAGCAACCTGGGCTGGTGGAAGGTGTCCCTGCCCATGGCAGAGGGCTGGGACTGGATGATCTTTAAGGTCCCTCCCAACCCAAATCATCCCATGATTCTATAACACACTCTTTTAAAAAATCATCACTTTTTTGGGGGATAAATTTCATCGTACCATTTTTCGAAACAAAAGATTACTTTTAAAATTGGGACAAATGTTGCAACCAGGGTAAGAACTATCCCTGAAAAACACATTTAACCGCTTCAACCCCTGTTTTCTCACAGCACTTGATTTCCACTCCTTTGAACAGCCCCAGTCAATAACAACCAGGCCAGACCAGTCCTGAGCATACAGGTACTACAGCAGTGCTGGTTGAAGGGGCTGTGCCGGGCACGGGTCAGCTCAGGGAAGCATCCCTGTGTCCTGGAGCCGCGCTCCACGTGCCCTTCCCGCTGTGCCGGGGCATCGCCCCCATCGATCCCTTCCCGTCTCCAGCCCGATCGATGCCGGGCCAGCTCTTTAATTACACCAGTGCTGAGGGGAACTCATCGATCCCCAGCTCGGGGGGACACTCCACTGCCCCCCAAAGCTCAGCAAAGCCAGGGAAAGGCGGGGCGGCGGCTCCGGCCGGGATTCATCCCGGAGCAGTGCCCATGGACAGGCCAAGGAACCCTCCTGGCTGCGGGTTGGGAACTCCCCCTGGCAGGTGTCACATTCCCAGCGTGGGCTCATTAATTAATACAATATTAGCAACAGAACTTCCTATCGATCCCTGACCTTCCTTTCCAATAGGAAATTCCAAGCTGGGAGGGAGGGACGTGGAGACCAACAGGTTTAAGGGTTTTAATCCACACCAGTTTTATGTTATCATTCCTAAAAGTCCTGTTGATTTCTTCCAACAGCAAAAGGGATTTTACTATTATCCTTCATTAACTACTTTATTACCAGTAAATCAATTTTAAAAATAGTTTAAAAATACCCCAAACAGATATATTTTAATAAATATGAATAAGAATAAATCAATTTTTAAAATAGTTTAAAAATACCCCAAACAGATATATTTTAATAAATATGAATAAGAATAAATCAATTTTTTTAATAGTTTAAAAATACCCCAAACAGATATATTTCAATAAATACAAATAATAATAAATGAACTTTAAAAATAGTTTAAAAATACCCCAAACACATTTTAATAAATATGAATGATAATAAGCAATCTAATAACATTAATACACAAAAATGAACAAGTTTAAATTAATAATGAAGCTGAGGTTTGATTTTAACAAAATAAAACTTATAGAATCACATAGAATCAAGAAAAGACCTTCAGGACCATCGAGTCCAACTTTCAGGAATTATTTATGTTGTTATAAAGTAAAATGTTTCTTTCCATCACTTAATGATTAAAACATTTAAATATGAATGATTGCACATGCAATGTACTGTCACGTGCACATTTCATGGATATAATACAGAAAAAAGAGACAATATTCCTGAAATCATAATAAAAATGGGAAGTATTTGAAATTTTTGATTTTCCCCCCCCAAGCTTACAGTGCACCGGGGATGTTCCTTATTAGCAGGATCAATTCCACACGGATCAAATCATCCAGGACTCCCTAATCCCCCAACTTTGTCCTTTAAAACTCATTTAGAGCCTCATTCCCCCTCTCTGGAGGGGTGGGCAGCACTAATGGGCACCCCCTGCCTCCCCCAGCTCTGCCCTTTCATTCCCTATTCCCACAGGTGCTTCTCCTTGGAAATGCCCAAATGGCATCAACCTGTTGTCCGGCACATCCCTGAAAAGCTGAGCCTGCTGGAAAATCCTCCCAGGGATTAAAGCCCTGTGACCACCTCAAGCTGTTCTTCTGGCTGGGGGGGAAAAGAGTCAGGGGGAAGTGAAATAAATCTTATTTTAAGGAAGGAAAATTCCAAGCGGGATCATTTAAAGTAATTCCTCGTGTGCCAAATATATCACTGCCTATAAATTGGGGAAAAACTGGGAAACATCAAGCCTTGTGAAGGTGCTAAAGGGGTTTTCTGTGTTTAAACACAGTGATAATGTGGCTGTTAACAAAACCTGACACTTGTAACACAAACCATCTCACATCAGGTGCTGCTGCACTCAGTCTCTACCTAAAAATTGGGGGGAAATTGGGAAATATGGAGTGTTTTGACAGTGCTAAGGGAATTTTTGTGTTTAAACACAGAGATATTGTAGTTGTTAACAAAATCTGAGACTTCTAATAGAAAATATAAAATATAAACATGTTACTTTGCCTGCAGGGGACATCAAAAGCTCTGCCCAAGCCCAAGCTACAGCCCTTACTTTGTAAAATATCTTGTCTTTCTCTTGAACACGTTGGGTTTATTTCCGTGCCACAAAGGGAAGGAAGGGCTGCACTGCTGTTCCTGTGCTGGCACTCAAAGCCCCATTCCCAAGGGATGAGATTGGAAATCACCCCCAGGACACCCACGGGATTTGTCCACCTCGGCAGGAAGAGCCCGGGGAGGGAAGGGGGTGTCCCAAACCAGTTCCTGAGGGAACATCCGAAAAGAAACCTATTTTTAACACACAAACTGACATCCCATTCCACAGGTTTCTGCACATAATCTTAGTGCCAGGGGAGAGGAATTCCCAGCAACAATATTTAGGGATTCCCAGCACTCTTTGCAACTATAAATCCACTAAAACTAAAAATCCACTGTCAATATTTGAGGTTATTGCAGGGCCAGATTACAGGAATTCTCCATAAGAATATTTAGGGATTCCCAACACTCTTTGCAACTCTAACTGTCAATATTTGGGATTATTATTCACTTCTATGATTAGGAAAACATGTGATGCTGGCTTAAGTTTTCCAGTGGAAATGGTGAACAGTGCTGAGTTCAGCTGGACTTGATGATCTCGGAGGTTTTTTCCAACCTTAATGATTCCACGATATAATTTTCTACTCGGAAAAAGAATCAACTTGTATTTTCACACCAAAAAAAAAAAACAAACCACCACAGAAAGAAAAAAGCTAAACATTAAATTGCTGCTTCAACAAACTGTTATTCCATGTCTCACCAGTCCATTAAAGGCAGTAATTTAATCAGTTTGTATTTTCTCAGGAAAATCTCATTCAGAGAAATTTTATTGCCAGCGATCTAAATAGTAAATACTTATTATCCCCTCCAAATGAGGTTTTGCTTGCCAAGGGCAAACCCACGGCTGTTATTGGAGAGCTCTGTCAGAGCACAAGAAGTTAAAAAGGTTATAAAGATCCCATTAATGTCACGGCACTGTCGGGGGAGGGCCTGCGAGTGCTCAGTAATTGAGGCCTTTATTCAGTGTATTAGCACGGCCAAGGGCCCGTTAATAGGGTGCTTTAGGCTTTATTTGCCTCAGCCCCATAATCACCTCCACACAGTGAATCCTGTAAATTTATCTGCTGGAGAACACCGAGGGTTTTATCATCCTGGGGAGGCTCAGGCTTGGAATAAAATGGCAATAATCTCCAGCTTTAAGGCAAAGAGGAGGCACAGCCCGTGGGGCCACGAGCAAGTGGTGATGGGGACTAATTGGGGACTAACTGGGGACAGTGACGTGGGAAGAGCGCTGGGAAAGGGCACAGGGAAGTGTGTGTTTCACCACAAAAACGCTGGGAATAAGGATGTAAAATAAGTTTTGAACAGTCAGTCTGTAATGCTGAGAAACCTGGAAATGGTACAGCCCTAAAGATAATATTAAGATGGATAAAAAGTAATATATTTCTCACTGGGAGGGGGGGGGAGGCCCTGGCACAGGTTGCCCAGAGAAGCTGTGGCTGCCCCATCCCTGGAAGTGTCCAAGGCCAGGTTGGACAGGGCTTGGAGCAACCTGGGATAGTGGAAGGTGTTCCTGCCCATGGCAGGGGGTGGAACTGGATGAGCTTTAAGGTCCCTCCAACACAAACCAGTCTGGGATTCCATGTGCTCTTTCACAACTTATTTCTTTTCCCCCCCTGAGCTTCCCTACACTCCAGACCAGGAAATCCAGAACAAAGTGTTCCTGCAAGTCAGGAACATGTGGGAGCCAAACCCAGAGGTGCAGGTGGGCACATCAACGTGAGGGACAATCCCACACTGGGTTGGGTTGGAAGGGACCTCAGAGCTCATCCAGTTCCACCCCTGCCATGGGCAGGGACACCTCCCACTAGCCCAGGTCTCTCCAAGCCCCATCCAACCTGGCCTTGGACACTCCCAGGGATCCAGGGGCAACCACAGCCTCAAATTCCAGGATGGAATTCTGCTGCTTATTTCCAAAAAACAACTGCTCCTATTTCCCCTTTTCATACTGACACAGGAATTAACAGAAAACACTAATTAATAGAAACACTGCTCAGAACACCAATTCACTCCATTTTCAGTAAAACAACCTGCCAGGCACAACTTCAGTTATTATCAGTTTTCAGTGTGGAAATTAATTAATTTCTATTAAAATCCTTGATAACACAAGCAAAACCAGACACTGCTGCCTCCCCCCTCCTCCAGTGTCCTGTAAACACACAATAAAATAAATGACACCTCATTTAATCTCCACTGGTGCAGTTAATGACCCTGAGCCTGGACACAGCTCCATCCCCACAGAGCTCTGTGCTCAGCTCATGTAGGACCAGCTCAGGGTTCCAAGCACTTGTTCTTTTTCAACATAAATGTGAATATCCCATTTTCCATAAAGAACTGAGAAATCCATGATGGAGCCTTCCCTTCATGCTTTCTTGCCCTGAGTTAATACCAGTGGAATCACAATTTGCTCTTCCTCAAAGAGCCTCATCACTGCAAAATCATTCACACTCCTCAGAGAAGACTCTCCAAGGCTTTAAGATCAACAGCATAAAATGCTCAAAAGCTTTAAGAAAATACTCTGATTAAACAGTTTTATTGAGTATTTTAAGAACATCAAGAGATACTTGATGGCTTAAACAAAGAAGCCTGTCCAGAAGTCTTCAATAATAAATTACACTGTACCCACAGAGAAGAGCAATAGAACGGGAATTAAAGGGAGGATCTGACATTAAAGCACCTAATTTGATTTTTCACATAAGCTGTGTTTTGAAATACTTCTTTTTTCCTTGCTGGGGTAATCAATACAAGTGATGTGGCAAAGGACAGAAGTTTTCATTACGGTTGCCTCTTATTAAAGACCCCGTTTTGCCCTTTCCAATGGATCACAGTGTAATTCCTTAATGGGCTTGTGGCCACATGGCTGCAATCACTGGCTGCACATTTAATTCAGGGTGAACTTTCCTGGCTTCACATTTGGAAGAGTGTTAGAAGAAAGTCCAGCTCTTCATTTCAAAAAAAAGAAGGCTAAAACCCACCTCTCTGTCTGTGTGTAGACATAAATATGGTTCCTACCTGCCAATAAACTGCTCAAATAAAGAACAGACACTGTCTTTATCACGTCCTAAAAGGCATCCAGGGGGTGCTTCAAATCACAGCTCTGCCTCTCTCTCCCCTTCCCACTCTTTGGTTTAGGATCAGAGGAAGATGGTTCAGGTCTCCCCTCCCAGCCAAACACCACACAAGGACTCAGGAGCTGGAAATGCCACAGGCAAACACAGCTCTGGGCAGGGAAGGTTTGCTCATCACAGATTTGGGAGATGTTTTTCAGGAGGCTCTGAATGCTCCTTCAGCTGTTACTGTGTGAAGCTCCCAGAGCAGATCCTGAGAGGGTTTGAGCTGCCAGGGAAGTTCTTCAAAGGGAAGATACCCGTTTACCTTTGGATGAAATTATTAATAAATAAAGATACAACTTGAACACCTTCCACTAGCCCAGGTTGCTCCAAGCCCCGTCCAACCTGGCCTTGGACACTTCCAGGGATCCAGGGGCAGCCACAGCTTCTCTGGGTAACCTGGTCCAGGGCCTCCCCACCCTCACAGCCAGGAATTCCTTCCCAGTATTCCATCTGTATCTCCCCTCCTTCAGCTTAAAGCCATTCCCTGTGTCCTGTCCCCCCATCCCTTGTCCCCAGTCCCTCTCCAGCTCTCCTGGAGCCCCTTTAGGCCCTGCAAGGGGCTCTCAGGTCTCCTTGGAGCCTTCTCTTCTCCAGGTGAACCTCCCCAGCTCTCCCAGCCTGGCTCCAGAGGATTGTTGAAGATGTCTGTTTTCCAGTGAATTAAGGGACTGCTTGTTCCAACCTTTTGTACAGAGCCCCTAATTAAATTTTAAAGAGCAAAAGAAAAATCCTTTGTTTTAGACAGCTAGAACTTTAAAATTTCTCAAAATAACAGTATTTATAGCATTTTAAATAATAAAGCCCTCTTATTATTACAGAAGCTTAAAGTCTGCTTTTCAAGAGATTATGGGCAGAAAACATCATTTGAAATCCTTTCAAAATAACTAAAGTTACCAAACACCCTCAGGACAAATCTTTAAAAAATACACGTATTAAATACTCATAAAATAAAGATGTTTAAACAAGCAAAAGGAAAAAAAGAGTCTATTCTAATAGCAATTCTTCCTATTAGTCTCATAAGTATGAGGACAGATGTTTTGCTTGTTTAAAATATGTCGGGGATCTTCTCTTTAAGAAGCTTTATGGGCAAAAGCATAAGTATGAGAACTCCTCTTAAACCACCCAAAAATTCCTACAAATGATGGGCAACCAGCCTTCTAAAAAGACCAACAGGACTGCAAAAGTCTTTGCAAAACACCCCCTGCCCCATTTTAAGATTTATTCGGTCGCCACCTCACCATCATCCCTAAATCTGATGGGACACCAAGGCACTTTTCATCCCAGATGAAAATCCTCAGGTCCTGCTCGAATGAAAATTCCAAAATTATTCCAATCCCGGAGTTTGGCTTGCAGGAGGCATTAATCAGGAATCACAAATCCACACAGCACATTAGGCAGGAGTTGTGATGATAAGGACGTTGACTAATGGGCTCCGAGCTGGAAGGGTCAATCATAAACTCATCAAATGCTTCATTTCATTTCTTAATTTGGACAAACACAATTTGTTTATGGGAAAGATATCAGGTGTTCTTGCATGAATAATGGCTGTGAAAGCAAACTCCATTAATCAGCCCCTGATTACAAATGACTCCGAGATTGTTTGTTCTAATTTCATTCATTTGGGTCAACAAAGAAAACACGAGCGAACGAAACCACTTGGAGGAAACGGCACATTTAGTTCTCCAGATTTAATAAAGTTGTGATAAATGTCCTTTCAATCACTGAAACAGGAATTTTATTACCCACACCGAATACTGTTCTTGAAAAAAAATTAATGCATGTGATTTACAAGTTGATCATGTGGGCACAGAACAAGATCTTCAGGTGCTGGACAACTACTGAACTCAGAGCAATGTCCCTGTATTCCAGGTTTTCCTGAAAGGATGGATGTGAAAAGCACAAACCCAGCAGGTTTTGATTTCCACTCAATGATGAAAATGATGGAGTGATTAAAAATTTGTCTTTTAAATACAACAACAGTGAGTTCCACACCTGCAGCTGAGGGACCTTCACCCCACACACAGCCATGGGTATCCCTGGACAGCCCTGCAGTTCTCTCCCAGTGGAAAAACAGCAGACAGGGCACTAATTACTAATTACAGCTTCTCATCTCAGTCTGGAGCTAAGGAGGGAATGAAGATGGTGACATGGGGACCTTCAGGGCTGTCCCATCACAGACTCTCCAGGACTGTCCCAAATCACTGAGACTCCCTCAAACCATCATTGTCCCTCAAAAGGGCACCATGAGCTAAAATCCACCAAAACAAAGGCCGTATTTATCAATTAAATCCATAGAATCACAGGATGATTTGGGTTGGAAGGACCTTAAAGTCCGTCCAGTGCCACCCCCTGCCATGGGCAGGGACACCTTCCACTGTCCCAGGTTCCTCCAAGCCCCATCCAACTTGGCCTTGGACACTTCCAGGGATCCAGGGGCAGCCACAGTTTCTCTGGGCACCCTGTGCCAGGGCCTCACCACTCTCACAGGGAATTAAATAAATAACCTTATTTAATCTAATCTAAAGCAGAAATTCCCTTCAGATGAGGGAGAGATTCCAGCACACTGGAGATCAGGGACACCGGGACACCAACAAGCTCCCACCAGCCAGCCCTGGTGCTGCTGGGCACATGGGGCACTATAAAGCCCTTTTCTGGCCATTCACAGTATAAAATCCAGGCACTGGATTTCATATCCATACTACAGAAACACCCTCTGCTTGCACTTGTAGAAAATCTAAACAGAAGGGTGACAAACATCCCAAGTCATCCAAGGTGGGCTCTCAGAACAAACCTCGTGGACACCCGTCCTGGCTGCTGCTTTACTGAGCACAGCCCAGATGAGGCACCTGGACAGACAGGAGGGGACGACAGATCATGTAAAATAGGAGAAACTAATATTTTCCCATCAAAATTACAAAATAACATTCCCTAAAAGACACCCTAAACCAGAAACAAGCCCCGCCACCACATATGGTTTCCGCAGCCAGAACAGTGGATAATTAAATTACCAGTTGCTAAATATGAATTGATATAAAACTTAAGGTAACTGAAAAATTGTCTTTGACTTGAGATCAATGGCAGGACTGAAAGATTCATCTGCACATAATTAGCAGAGAGATTTGCATCAAAATCATGTATCCATATGCTGCAATAGGACTGAAGCCCATTAGTTCTCTTGTAAGGCTGAGGTACTTCTGGTAGCACAAAAAAAAAGGTCTCTAACAAAAAAAAAAAAAAAAGAAATTCTAAAAGCTTTAGAATTATTTCTGAAGGCAATAAATGTTCGTATAACTAATAAAGTTACTCTAAAGTCTATTTATAGGCTCTGGTTTACATTATGGTCTCCCTGCAAGGACTCATTGGTTTCTTAATCTAGAAAAAAAAGTAGACATTCTGCAAAAACAGGTCAAAGAAATTATTTTTTAATCTCTTATAAGAACCTAAAAGAGGTTCCTGAAGTGAAGAGCTTTTAAACACTAATAGAATGATTACATATATTGCAAAAGTGAATGATTTAGATTCAAACACATTCTCTACCTGCATTTAATTCAAACCCTGTGTTCTTTCAGCAACCATGAAAATGAAGTTGAATTAATTGTTTAATTAATTATTTTTATTCAAGTGTCTACTTTGCTCACCAGTGACACAAACCAGCTGCACCTCAAAAGTCCCATATTTTGTAAGGACAAGACCACAGATATGTTAAAATAGTAATTACTTGGAGTAGTGACACTTTTTTCTGCAGTTGTTGCTTTGCATGCAGAAATTATTATTTTTTAGTACTCTAATGAGATTATGAAGCTGTGCCAAGAGATCAGGAGCAAGGACTGGATGAAGAAATGGATCTCATGTCCAGCTGTCCCAGCACTTGCCCATGGCTGTGAAGCTCACTGGTGCTGACCATCAACATGAGCTCAAAGACCTTCTGCATTTTCTGAAATCCCACCTTAAACCACCTGAAATTCTCATAAAACATGTAATATAAAAATTAGCTGCCATAAGTTTATTCCAACATCAATTTTCTTTGGTTTTTTGTTGTTTTTTTTTTCATGAACAGTTTAATTCTTAGGTGGCTCAGTTTGGTTCAAGCTCTCTTTCTGTCGATGTCAATGAAATGGTTCCTGACACCAAAATCTGCTGAGCAGGCATCAGCAGCTGACCCAGAAACTGGGTTCATTAACTCCATAATTAGACTGATTTCCTAAATTAGCCAGTTTTTCAAGAACAGGATAAACCTCTGCTCTGGAGCCAGGCTGGGAGAGCTGGGGGGGTTCACCTGGAGAAGAGAAGGCTCCAGGGAGACCTGAGGGCCTAAAAGGGCTCCAGGAGAGCTGGAGAGGGACTGGGGACAAGGGATGGAAGGACAGGACATAGGGAATGGCTTCCCACTGCCAGAAAGGAGGTTTACATGGGATATTGGGAAGGAATTCCTGGCTGTGAGGGTGGGGAGGTCCTGGCACAGGTTGCTCAGAGAAGCTGTGGCTGCCTCAGCCCTGGAAGTGTCCAAGGCCAGGCTGGAGCAACCTGGGCTAGTGGAAGGTGTCCCTGCCCATGGCAGGGGGTGGGACTGGTTGGGCTTTAAGGTCCTTCCAATCTAAACCATTCTGGGATTCTGTAACTGTAAAATCTTCCATCTCCAAAGATGGACCCACAGCAGGAGATGTCACGAAAATGTTTGGAAGTCTCTGTATTGAGGCACTGAGCAGAACTGAGCAGGAGAAACCTAAAAAAAATTAACCATTTCACCAATCAAGACTTGTGAACTCCTCTGTGGAGTGCAGGGACAGGGTTAGAGGTGGTAGAATCCATCATGGATCAGATCCTCATGGAATGGAAGAGCTCTCTGAGACTCCTGAAGCCCAGAGATCAAAACCCTTCCCCTCCACAGCTCCAGGAAGATAGAGCATTCAGCGTCTCTCCTGGCAGCAAGTGGAAATCCAACTGCACAGCCCACCTGGATCATTTGGAGGCACTGCACGAGTGTAATTCCAGTTTATTTTCCTTTGAGACAGGGAATAGTAACAAACTTCCCAGACTGGTGAAGACTCACCATGGAGAAAACTTCTTCTCCTTAGCTGGGGGTTCAAGAAATGCTGCATAAAACACCTTCAAAATCCTTTTTAGCACATCCATGTTTGCCACAGAGAGAAAAGGTAATTCCATAAGAGATTTTTGCTCTTCAAAACTGAGATTTTTATATAAATTGAAGTAAAATTCAATTATCCAAAGTGTCAACCAACTCTACTCAAAACAACTCCTTGAAATGGATAGAAATAAGAATTTTATATTCAATCAAACTGAGCACACCCACACAGCAACTAAATTAACCTCTTTGTCAATATTCAGCAAATTTTAAGCCTGTTATAAGTTCAAATTCCTGCAATTTCTGGGACAAACCTTATTTTAAAAGCAGTTTTAAATTTCCAGAAAACAAGTGAAATATTTTAAGTCTTATTTCATCCTCTGTGCCTATACAGCCACATATGTTACCCATCCTCCTAAAATTCATTGCAGAATTCGAAATTCAAATGGAAGCCACGGAGTTTTCAGTGGGAAGAACACAAACAGCAAAGCTGAAAGAAAATCATCAACAAAACGAGAAATCCATAACCACTCCACAAATTTGGCAGTTGAAAAGAAGCCCCAATAAAAGGAAATTTTTCATACTTGTTGCCACCTGCCCCCCTCCCTGCTCTGCATGGCTAGAAAAGAGCAAAATAGAGGCCAACCTATTTAACTAAACAGTTTTTATTAAAGCAAAAGAAAAGCAAGAATCTATAAAGTACCAAGTGATCCTATTAGTTCCACCAGACTAAAATCATACAGTCTACGTATGTGGTCCTTTCAGCCACATCTGTTATGAGCCATTTTGATGCCCAAAAGCAGAGAACATTTGACTATATTTACCAGGCACTGAGTGCAAATGGGGATTTTTCTCCTCAATAATAACAAAGAAGCTGTAAGAATTATAAAACATTTGTGTTTGCAACAGTTAAGGCCAAATTAGTTGTTGCATCCCGTGATTTTTCTCTTTAAGGAATATGTAAAATGCAACAAAGGCACAGAATTAAAGGTGGCAATTTGATGGCATAATTCAGAGATAATGAGCTAAATATCCAATATCCAGAATTGCAGCCAAACAGATAAATGTTAAATGCTTGTGATTTGTATTCACCCATTTTTAGTGTCAATTGTTAATGTCCCATTAGTGCTTCCATCCTGAAGTTTCCTTTAAATAAACTCCAGGACGAATTCTTTGCACAAAACCACCCCATTCTTGAGTGCTCTTTCAGCCAGAGATTGAAATGCAGATTCCAAAAATACATCAGTCACTTATTTCAACTCTAGACCTTTGAAAATCCAGATCAATTGCCTTTTGTCAGCGTCTTTATATGGAGAGCAAGACATTTCTGCTTAGCACCATGGAAAAGCTTTGGGAGCCCTTTGGAAGAGGCAGGAATATTGATGGTTTGAAACGTCCACGTGCTGTTTCAGAGGAATTTATTGACATTTTTGGAATATTCATCCGCGTTTGAATCTCTGCGAGGAAACACTGGTGCCACAGGGCAAATTAAGGTGTGAACGAAGAAGCTTTAAAGCTGTGAGGTTTGCTGTTTGTCCCCAGTTTAGGGTTTGAAGCAAGGAGAGAACTTTTCCCCTAAAACCGGCGAGCGGAGCGACGTTTAACACAAAACCTCCCTTCCTTCTGGGCAGTGGAGTCTGGGAAAGGAATCACAGACACCCAAGTGGTTTGGCAACTGTAAGTGACAGAAGCTGAGCTAAATCCTCTGTTTACACTGGGGATTAGGAGGGGGGATTGTGCCGGGATGGTCAAGGGAACCTGCTCCCCGTCAGCCCGTGGGGCAGCGCCACAAAGGCGCGGCCTGGTAGGAAGTGACCCATAAACGGCTCCCGAGCAAGGATTTACACAAAGCCAGTCTGCCCCATAGAAACTCCATATGACCATTAACTGGCCGGCATGGCCTGCCAGGAGGCCTAATTACAGCCCTACAGAGCCCCGGAACAAAAGCTGGAGAGCTTTAGCCCAGGGATGATCTGCTTTATACTGACTTGAGAGAGTCCATATAGAGCCACAAAGAGAAAGAGGTTTAGCTTGGAAATTCTCCCAAGGGACAAAGCATTGTGGCTAAGTCTGGAAGGCCCACATGCAACATACTTCAGATGGGCTTAAAACATCCCACCCTCTCCAAATTAACATTCAACTACTGCCTGCTTAACATCTGCTCGAGCACGGCGACTTGGGGGAGCTCGTCAGGGGCTGCAAGAGCCTTCCTGGCACCTCAATATTAAGAAATCTAATTCAATAAAGTCACATAAACATGAATTCAGAGCCCAGACCAACAGCTTCTACTTCGATAAATCAAAAATCAGTTGCCTCCAGGATTAAATTGGAGGCTTTCAGCACCTCCCAGCATTGCCCTTAATGAGAACAAAGGTACTGACATTAATTACACCCACAAAGAAAAACAATATTTAACCAAGTCAACATGAACACAGGACTTGGAGACAAAATTTCTTGCCAGCACTATAGTACCTGGATGTAAAAACAGCCACCTTCCTCTCCTCCCTCACACATATAGGTGAATATTTTTTATTTCACCAGTTCTCTCACAATGAGAGACCAGAAGTCACAATTCCCATCTCCAAAATGCACTAGAGAGAAGTAAATTGAAATAAAAAGAACCTGTTCAACTACTTGTTACCTCCTGTCTCTTAGAGAAAGCAGTTGTTATTTCCTGAAATTACATCTAAGTTTAATTCTAAAAGTGGATTTTCCCCAAGATCCCAAATATCTGCAACAGGGAAATTCAGAGAGGAAAATAAAGACAAGAAATTCAAGAAATTGCCCAGAGAAGCTGTGGCTGCCCCAGCCCTGGAAGTGTCCAAGGCCAGGTTGGATGGGGTTTGGAGCAACCTGGGATAGGGGAAGGTGTCCCTGCCCATGGCAGGGGTGGCACTGAATGGGCTTTAAGGTCCTTCCACCCCAAACTATTCCAGGATTCCATGATGTCAGCAGGGATGAACCAGGAGGGGACCATCCCAAATGCCTCTCCAACACCTGTTGGTAATTTTGAGCCCCTGGTTTGTTTGTCCAAACCATGGAGGAGCACAGAGTCATTACCAACCACATCCAGGTGGATAATCCGCTGGGAATAAAGCCCAGTTTTTATCCCACTCAGTGGGATTGGAGCAATTCCTGTAACATGTACAGCCAGATATTCCACAAGTTCATTCCCAGGTTTGGGATGGACTCTGTCTCAAGCCCTACACACACAAACAACAGCTTCAATCATCGTTAACAGCTTCGTTCATCGTTACCAGGGACAGGGTTAATTTACCTTATATCCAATTCCATCAAACAGCAACAACAATGAACCTGCTGACCCTGAGCTCCTGGAATGGTCTCACACAAATTTATTCTTCATTTTTAACACCAAAAGGTGAAAAAAGTGCTGATTTTGCAATGAGTAAACATGCTAAAAGACGTTGAAATAACACTCCTCTCCCTCCAATTTAATAAAAATTAAATGCAATGGACTGAATGCAGGACTGGGGGAAGAAGGTGGGGGGTGATTTCAGAAAGGCTTGAGATGCTCAAGACTTAAATAAAGCCAGGAAAGGACTTCTGTCTGTATTTTGGGTGGCAAAAAAGACTTTAAGTCTCTTTGGCCCTTTATGAACAACTTATAGCTCCAATCCAAGATTCAGTCCTCAGTGGTGAATATTTAAATTTAACAATGCCACAGACTTTTGATATGTTTTTGGAAATTTTGGAGCCCAGGTCGTGATGATGTACAGCCCAGAGTTACCTTTTCTACATTAAAATTAAAATATTGAAATGAAAAACTGAGGTGTGAGCGATGGGAGCAGAACACACACATTGTGCTTTTGAGGTCAGGGCTGTCACATCTATTTTATAATTACATGTTTCAAGGATTTATTAAAAGTTCTGGAGAACAAGGAACGAATTGGAAGGCAGACAAGGCAAAAAGCTGGATTTCTTTTGGAAAACAGACACCAGCAATGTGAGAAGATTATTCCTAAAAACCAAAGGTTTGAAAAGGGGAAAAATTAAAAAAAAAAAAAAATTTCTTGGAAATTGCTGCCTTTAAGTTAAAAATGCAAATAGGAAAGTAAAGAGAAACATGGACTTATTGCAATATATATGAAATACTGAAAGCTTTCCTTCTTGTGTGACAAACTGACACAGTTTAATAAGAAAATCAAAACAGGAATGCTAAAATAGGAATGTTTCTCTCCGTAGAGAATTAATTTCTAGATCTGCCTCTTGATCTGAGCTGTTTGGAAAGCTTTGGAAAAGTCTTTTGGAAAGTTTGCCATCACTTCAAATAAATGAATATAAATATATATATATGCACTAATTCAGATCAGTCCTAAAAAATAAAGAAAGAAAATTAAAAAAATTGAAACCCCCAAATTTTGGAAGGGACAGAATAAAATCTCAGTAACAGCAGCAGCCAGAGGACAAATGTGTGAGGTCCAAGTGTAAAACACCACTTATTTTTATTTCCTTAAAGGGATTTACCAAGTGCCAATGACGATGCAAACCAGATTCATCTTGAACCTGGAATTTTAGTGACTTGCAGAGAACGGGACTCAACATTTGCCAAAAACTGGATAAAACTGTTATCTGATATTACAAAAATTAAATGTATTTCTGAAGAATATCATTTTACTCACCAGCTGCCTCCAGAACCAGCTGTAGCCTGGCCTTGGCCTGTTCAGCAGGAGTCTGAAAGAGAGGATTTATCAACCTTAGAAGTGTTTGGACATTTGAGACTCAAGGTCCGGCACTCCCGGCGCCAACGGGGAGCTCCTGCTTCCACCAGCCAAGAGAACCTTCCAGCTGCAACCAGCCCTGCCACACTGAGCTGGGGATTATCAAGGGAATCTTCAGAACTGACAAGGAATATTGTCCCTGTCGTGCTGTGGCACCAGGACCAGGCTGAGCTCCACCACCACGGCCAGGCTGGAACCCACACCCACCAAACCCTCCCTGCTCCTGGGGGCAAACCCACAAAACCAGGGCTCACAAACACACTCCAAAGCTGCCCTTAATATGATTAATATGGCCAGTTTTGCACACTCCTGCCGTGCTCCCTTTGGATGTTTTCCTCTCCTTTAAGGTATTCCTTGGCATCTGCCGGGCTGAGGGAACACATTGTTGGCCGTGTCCCCACTATGCAAATGCTCCCCAGTGATGTTGCACTGTGTCCAATGTGCTTGCCACCCCTCTAAATTCGAAGCCACTCAAACGTTGCCACAGTTAAATTTATACACAAACCCCATTTGTCACGGAGTTCAGAAGTTGATTATTTCTGGAAGCGTCGGGAAAGTTTGGGACGTTTCTGCTCTGCACTAAAAACAAAGGGATGGAAATTTTTAGTGCTTAGAAAACTCTTCTAGGCAGACATTGCCACTGGAACATTTTTTTCTGATAACAAGTTAGAGTCTGCACCCTCCCAGTTGCACCCCATTTCCCATACAAATGTTAATTCAGGGAAAAAAGGTTGAGAGAGTTGGGATAGTCCAGCCTGGAGAAGAGAAGCTCCAGGGTGACTTAATTGTGGCCTTCCAGGACCTGAAGGAGCTACAAGAAAGATGGAGAGAGACTATTTACAAGGGCTGGAGTGACAGGACAAGGTGGAATGGCTTCCCACTGCCAGAGGGCAGGGATAGATGGGATAAAACGGGAGCTCCACCAATTCCAACACAACCGATCCCCCTCTTCCCACTCCTTTTCCTACTCCTGCCATGGAGGTACGAGTGTGTCTGGTTGGTATAAGGTAGGACAGACTAAAATCCTTCTTTTACTGAGCAATATCCCACTGGGAACTGCCCAGGCAGCTGCTTTGGAGGTGCCTTCCCCTCTGCCCTCACACCAAGTGCTAATTGCTTCATGGACACGGCTTTACCCGCAGGAGAACTCCACACAGATGCCTTTATTAGCAATCAGTATGCCCTAAGCAACAAGCACACGAAGGATTCTTAAATAAAGGTGACTAAGTTGGCCCCAGAAAGCGCTTTTCCAACCGGTGGATGAGGCCAATACTTGGGAAAAGGAGGACGAAGACGATTTCAGCCAAAAATCACCATCAGACCCTCAAAGGAGCCGGCAGCAATTGTGAGGACAACCAGCAATGTGTGATAATAACCAGCTCCTGGAGGCTACTATTGATTCAGGAGACCATTAAGTGACAAATTCAGAAAGGCCCTCAGGAAACCTAAAAATGATTGGTGGGGGAAACACTATCAGGGTGATGGCGAGCACCGGGCGCAAAACGAACCCGCGTATTTTCTTCGCTGTCTCGAGCATGACACAGAATTCAAATAAAGGTAAAGAATTCAAATAGAGAGAAAAAAAAAATAATAGAACTGAGTATTTCTGGTGGCAGCTGGTGAAGGTGCCCACCAACTGTGGAATTCCCTAAAATTCCTCACCCAGCACATCCTAAAACGACCTGAGGTGTCTCAAGCATCTCCAGTGACTGATTTTCCCCACGTCCAAAAGTCTCTGGTGACACGCTGGAGTGACACTTCAGAAACTCCTGGTGTTCACAGGACACCCCAAACCACAGATATCCACTGATCAATAGCTGCTATTAATATCTCAAGCCAAAATTTGATTAGATGCACTCCATTTTTCATGCCAGTTGTTTCAGGAAGATGTGACGCATCCTTCTTACCTTGTATTTCTTTGCAGCTCATCTACTGAATCCCATCACTACTGCTTTGATCATTTTTGTATTTTTAATAAAATTACACTAAAACCAGCGTCTCACAACTTTAAATTTGGTGCTTTTTGTGTAAACCCTCCCCACAAGTTGCTGTGTGTGATTGGCAGCTCCACACATGCCAGGAGTGCCATGGTTGGCTTCCAAAATATTACGTTTTGAGGGGATTCAGCTTTTAAATTTACTAATTTACTAATTAATATCTTTGAACAAACCCTTTAATTCAGCTATAGATTTTAGTTGTTAAATTATTCCTGCTCCTTGGGATGAATCACAAATCTTTTTGACCGAGAAAGGTGAAAAATTGAGAAAAAAACCTGAGAAATGTGAAGTTTATGAAGTAGGTCCAAGTTTCTGCTGGAGCCAAGGACTGGGAATATTGCTGAGCAGAGCACGTGGCTCTTGGCATCCCTGGAAAACTCTATTATCCCAAGATTCCAGCAGTTTATGGCCTGCAGTATTTTGAGGGGCAGTGCTCCCTTCCCAAATTTTGCTGATTATGGAATTTCATACAGAATATGTCTAAAATGTGCCAAAACTGGACATGTTCAGTTCCTTCCGTTCATCATTAACAACACTGGGTGGGCAAAATTTACCTACAGGACTTCTCTGTCTTAAAACATCTCGATAAAAACATCAATTAATTGTGATTGTGATCAATTTTTGTGTTTTTTTTTTTACACGAATCTTTTTTCTTTGCATTTGATAAAGACAAACTCAACAGTCCTTTGGCCCTCAAGAGGAAAATTCCAGTCTAAAAGCAAAATCTGAACAATACCCCAAGGACTCAGTGAATAAGCACTAATTAGGTACCTCCATATATGATCTCAAAAGCTGAGCACAAATCCATCCTCCCTCTTTGACTCCAGCCTTGTCATCCTTTTCCTGGGGACATTTATCCAACCTTTCCCAACACCTGATGAGCTCAAAAAAAAAGGTTGAGGAAAAGTGTAATGAACAAAGAGAACAAACAAAACACACATTTCCCAGTTGCCTGAGGAGGTGGCTGCCCAAGACTCCTGGGAATTCTTCCAAAGGGGGTCAGAAACCAAAAGCAAATGTTGTTTGGAATGAATTCCAGAGAAAAGAAGGGTTGGCAAGGTTGAGAATATAAGAGAAATTCCCAAGGGGAGCGAAGCAGAGGAGAGGATTCCCCTGTGGAATGAGGTGTCAGAGAAGTTGAGGTTGGTTGGGATGAAGAGGATTGTTCCCTAGGGATAAAGCCCTGCCACTGAATGGCTGGAATTCCCATGGAGAAAAGAGCAAAAGGAAACCAAATCACATTAATTGACTGTCTGAGTGGGGTCTCCACTGGTAAAACAGCCTCATCTCCCAAATCTGTTCAATCTCTCAAACACAGGGATACAGGGTTTGGGAAGACAAGCTGATGTTTTCCTGGAAGTGCCAAAAGGTTTGAATTCAAGTCCTGTGTAAGACCAGAAAATCAGGAATCAGGGCCCAAAATCACCAAAATCCACTTCTCCCAGGAATCAGAAATTGCTGCCTGTTCATGTTACACTGGAATGGTTTTACAGCTGCAGTGGGGATCTGGGAATGACACTGAATGATGGCAGCCCATCCAATTTATTTTCCCAATTTATAGGGAAAGCCAGCATTTGGGATACAGGACACTGACAGGCTTAACTAGACAGTGATAACCCAGAGAGTGGGATACAGGGAATGCTGATAAACACAGGGAATGCCATGGGGAGACTCTTCCTATGTCACCACATTCCCAAAAACCAACCAATCCAGGGAAAACCCAGCTGGGTCTCATCAGGAGCAGCCAAAAGGCCACCTCAGGGTGTCAGTGCTGGGAACAGTCAGGGAAGGAATGACAACAATTAAACAAAGGGGACAAAGATCCATAATTCCATTGCAATCCATCCTGTAAGTCAGGGGCCTGCCTTCCCCTGGAATATTGTACATCCCACTGCCAGCAAGTGTGGCTTAAGAGGGAAAGGGCAACAAAGCAGCTTTTAAATAGAGTTTGATCAAATTATGGAGGTTTCTTTAGCAGAGAAATGTTGGGTTCCTTTCCCGTCACTTATTCCTCATCAGGTGATTAAAAAAATTAATTACCAAAGACATTGAAAATAAAGAACTTATTTGTCTGAGAGGACACTTCACAGGAGCATAAAATACTAAAATAAAAATAAAGACAACAGAGATTGAGAACTTGTAATCAGCATCTTTTCCTCACATAAGCCTTTGAGGTGGCAAATTCCAAATTGTCAGAGGACCATTTTTCACATTAAACACATCAAAATAAAATCCCAGGGAAGAATTCATAAGATGAATTAATAACACAGGAATATAATAAGCACATCTGGCACTATTTGAATTAAACCTCCGCGTTTCCAGTCATAAATCAGCTGAAAAGATTGGATGGTAAAATGATATTTATGTCTGAGTCGGAGTTTTTCCTCTGATCCAATTAATCAGTAGCAACACTCAGGTACAGGACCCGTGTCCTGACTGGATACAGATCCACCTGTTCCCAAAAAAATCAACGTTGCTTCCCAGAGAGACGACGTTTGATTGTTCCACACAAATTGGGGGGAAAAAAAAATCACATCTAATTGAGACTAAAACCAAACCAACCTTTGAGGAATAAGCAACAATGGATTACTGGAACAAAATCAAAGGCTGTGGCAAAAAAAACTCCCAGACACGGAGTGATTTTCGGGATCCAAATCAGTTTTTGCAGCAAGTGCTCCTTTAAAAGGACCAGAAAATGTAATGTATTAATTTCAGTGAAAATTATTGAGGAAAAGCAAGGAAAAAGGGGCTTCCTACTGGGAGTAGATACAGAAAACTGGATTAAGCAGTCGGCAGAAATAGAGAGCTGTAAATAAGGTTTAAAAATAAATTAATCCAGGTCTTTTAAAAAGGAAAAATTACTGGAAATGTTCGACTTACACGGCCATAAACTCTGCGTGAGTTCTTTAATAAGGGAGGGAATAGAGATAATATTGGATCCAGACACACACTGAAGGCTGAAAAATTACCCCCCATCTATTTATTCACTTGCAGCCTGGAATATCATCTGTTAGACTGACATTTGCATGGAAACAGAGGAACAAGCCCCCAAAAGTCCAATGTGCTGATAAAGAGTTGATAAAACAGAGATTTTTTGCATCCACATCAGCTGGTCATTGCTCTAAAAATTCCTACAGTTCTTCCTTTACCCTTTGAAAATTGTTCAGTTTATTAATTTCTGAGCTCAATTTGAACTGAGTCCCAGCATTACAGGGTGAGTGGAACCCAAAATTAAAGGTAGCAACGATCCCCACTGCTTTAAAAATAATAAGGTGATTAATATTTAGCTTCTAAATGTGGATTTTCACTTCTCTTTTACAATTTTATATTTCTGCTACAATATATTACAATTAAGCTGCACATTTATATAAAAATAGCATCAGATAAACCCAGGTTTTGATCAAAATGTTTAATTAACACATTATAAACTGTTCTGCAAACAGTTGGACTGGCTGGAAACACAGGAGCACAACCAACAGGTACCAGGGATTAATCAGGAACAGGAGGAGTTTAGCCTTGAATTACTGGTTTATTTTCTCCCACCATCTTCTCTAAATATATTCAAAGTTTTCAGAAAAAGGGGAATCACGTTCCCTTTGGAATCTTTGGATTGAAATGCAGTAATTGAAAAATAGTAGAAAAAAAACCATTTTGAAAATGAAAAGCATTTCCAAAATCACCAGGATCTTGTGATCTCTAAATCAGCACTCAGATTAAAAATAATCTAATGTCCTACCCCAAATCAGGCCTAATTACACAGGAATTAATCTGAGCTTAATCAAGATCATATACTATGAATAAAACAGTGCATTTTCTCTTCACTCTAAGATTCAATGATCAACTCCCCTCCCCTCCTGACTGTGTTAACTTTTAAAAGAATTACCTGGGTGTCCTGCTTTTGGCTGCTTCTTTTGACAAATAAACACAACATAAAATGTGGAGGGGGAAACGTAATTATTCTGAGGAGAACCTGCATAAAATCAGGGCGAAAAGATTCGTGTTTTAGATACAGACCACAGAGAGTTGGGTGAATTTATGCTTCGCTCCAGTGTTGGGCTGTTCTGCACCCAAGATATGCAATAAAACACAATCAGCACATCAAAGACCTCCACGTAAAATCCCCAAAAGAAGAGGAGAAAGAACCCCTTAAAAAGCTGAATTTGACGGTGGCCTCAGTAATTAGATTAATAACTAATTCCACTTATGCCAAAGTGTTTGTTTGTTGGAGAAAACCCTCCCAGGGAAATGCATTTAAACTTGGGGCTGGTGAAGCAGCCACTGCCCTCCATAAAGTTCCTTTATATATTTTTTCCACAATATGCACAAAACCAGAATATGAAATCAGAAACATTTTACACATTCTCATACTTCAGAGAGCACTAACAGCATTTTACTAGTCGAAAGCACTTTATCTTCATGTCTCTATAAGGCAGAGTTGGTGCATAATAATGTAATTTATATTGCCTAAATGTTATTTTGGGAGCATTGCATCATTTCTCAAACTTCATGACCTTTACAATTTTCGAAACTTTTATTTCCCTCATTATTCTGAACAGATTTCATTACATATTTTGAATGTAAACAACCCTGAATAATGATGGCCCCATTACGGATGTACAGCGCTGACAATCGGGCGCGGGGCCGAGATGGAAACCCAGTGCATTAATTTCCCTCTCATCTCCCGCAACTGCGCTCCCATAAAAAGTTTTATACTCAACTCACATAAATCATGGGCAAGAAAAATGAGAAAATCTGGTGGCTAACTCATCTTCCAGCATTCTGCGAAAATGAAATTCACTGAAATACCTATCAAAACTGCAATCATCAAGAGATAATGTCTGCTTAGGTCTATCTGCACTTTCCGATTTAATTTCCTCCGTGCCCTTGACATCCACAGATACCATTAAGATTAAGCGCCGAGAGTAACTGAGCAGTTCCCCCTTTTTGATATATGGGGCCCAGGCACTAAATGGAATATCATCATTTGAAAATTAATGCAATATTTCTTTTGTTAGGGTTTTTTTTTTTTTTTTTTCCCCCCCCGAGCGGGAGAGCGAGCGGGACGCGGAGTCGCCGGTTCTTCCCCGGCGGTAATTTCCCCGTCGGAACGCGGCGCAATTACGGGAGCCGTGGGGTCACCCCAATCACCGCGGCGCTTAACGAGCGCCCGCGCCCAACCCCCGGCACGCCGAGGGCGCCGCCTCGTCCTGGAATACGATGGGATCATTAGAGTAACAAGCATGGAAATCTGTTTGGAGATTAACCTCTGATTCCGCGCCGCCCTCGTCTAACGGGGCGCCGCGCGAACCTCGGCGGATTCTCATCGGCCCCCATCAGCTCGCGGCGCCCGCACGGGGCCAGGGTTTGGGTGAGGATGCCAAGGGAAGTGACTCCCGGGATATTTCACGGAGTTATTGACTCCCTCCCATCGGCCCCATCGTCTGTCCATGGCGACGCTCCGGCCCTGCCCCGTCAAATTCACGGGAGTCAAAATCCTGGAGCGAATACGGAAGGGACGACAAAGCAAAATTAAAAAAAAAAAAAAAAAAACAGGCCCGAGGGTCAGGTGGGTGAAAGGTCAGCGGTCCCCAAACCTGGTGGAGGCACGTTATTAAACGGGGATGATCAAAGTTTACTTTTTAATAAAGACACAAAGACATTAAAGCCTCCAGCGCTGTTTCATGTGGAGTTGCTCTGGTTTCGGAGGTGGCTGCTAATGCAAAGTGACAGGGTAAAACTGGGTTCTTTTACAAAGTTTAGACCAAATTTGTCGCTGTTGTAACAACAAACTATTTCAACCCTTTGAATATTCCCCCATTAACATATTCTGCCTATGATAGTTTGATACCACAGTTGTCTGATGAATATCTGGAGCTAAAAGCACAAAACCCTCAGAACAAATAAAAGTGGTGTGTGCACATTAATTTAATACATATTCAGGACAGTGGGTTCTCCACAAATCCTTCGGATCTCCAGAGCCCCTCTGGAGGAGGAGCCCGTATTTCATCCCCGTAGGCAAATGGAGCCAAACAGAATGGCTTTTTCCATGGATATTCATAAGCCATTGATCTTCTGCTGCGTGATTGCCTAATATGAACCCGATCCAAAGCTTCTGAAGGAGCTGGAAAGGTTTCCAACAGATTGCTGAGAGGAGGGACAGTGTTTAAACACCGACCCTGGCTGAGGGGCCGCTGCTGAGGTTGGGGACACCACAGGGATCCTCTCAGGGGGGACACAGCCAGCCCTGGCACTGCTCCTCAAAAAGCACCTCCCAGGCTGCTGCCATCCCTGATTTTGGGAAGGGAGGGTTGGAAACTTGGTGGCACTTCAGGCTGCCCAAGGGGAAGTCCCCGGGCATGTCCTGGACACAAAAACCACCTTGACCTCCATCCCCTGCCCTCATCTCTTCCTCTCAGACTGGGACAACGTTTTCAACTGGAAATCTCAGTGCTCAGCACAACTATGACCTGCCAGGAGAACTCATTTTAGGGATTTACATTGTGAAGAATCCTTTGAGAGTTACATGTATCAACCTCAAAGTGAAACTATCCCTTATAATTAATAAGGGATGAAAATCAAAGGGTTGAAGATTCAAGTTTAATATTCACCTGAACAAGCAGCAGTGACTGCAGAGTTCATATAACCAAAGCATGTCATGTGTAAAAGGCCTTAACCCTGTGCACATGCAAGAAATGAGACGTGGATGAGGAAGGAAATAAATGCATCAGCATTTTTTATGGCACCACAAGCTAAAGACCATGATCTCCAAGGGTTCTGACACCACCAGCACATCCCAGCACCATTTCCCTTCCACTAATCTCATACAGAAAAGGATTTCACTTGTTCATTTTACTTTCAGGATAATTTCCCATTTTTAGAGATTTTCTGCACAACTCCTTCCTGAAGCAGCTCCAGGATAAAGATTCTGGTCCCATCACAAGGCCAGGTTGGACAGGGCTTGGAATAACCTGGTCTATGGAAGGTGTCCCTGTCCATGGCAGGGGGTGGCACTGGATGAGTTTTAAGGTCCCTTCCAACGCCAACCAGTCTGGGATTTGGGATGTTTTGATCCCATTGCCCAAATGAGAAGAAAAGCAGGTTATGAAGTTCAGACAATCCATTCATATCCACCCACACCCACTCTGCCCATGTGGCTCTTCCTGTGCCAGAGGGGGAGACTTCACAGAATACCCTGTTTTCTTATGGAGAAAACCCCAATTCCATGCTAAATCGCCATAACTGTACCCCAGCACCACATTCCTGTTCTTCTCTAAGGTTTCCTTCTCTTCTGGACTAAAGGTGGCTCCTCAGGGATCTCTCCCAGGAGGGGAACTTGGTCAGAAACCAAGGGGCATGAAAATTGTAATTCCCAGGAACACCACAGTGGTTTTCCTTAGGGAATTTTTTTCAGGTTTAATGATCAGGATATGGGAGAAAGAATGCCTTTCATTTAAAAAAAATATAAAGTGAAATAGTTTGTTTTCAAATAATACACTTTCAACAGGGAAAATCCCAACCCTCCCTTCACCCTGACACTGCTACAGTGAGAGACAATTCCAGCCTGCAGAATATAATTGACCAGCATGGAATTTTGCCAGCATAGCAAGACAAACATAATTATTCCTATTAAGAGCGTTAATTAATTGTTTGTGAGCACAAATAATTGGTTGCTTGGTTCTACAGCTCATTAGAAAGCAAACAACTCTCTCAGACATCCCTGTCCAGGGGCTGGTCAGGGACCACCAAGTTGTGACCACCAGAAACTGAGACAGTGACAATCAGGGAGAGGTGACACTGAAATCAAACTCCAAGAAAAAATTTGTGAAAGCTGGTAGATAAATATTAACAACAAAGAAGTAACATTTATGTTACTTAAATAAATACTAAAATTAACGATAAAGAAGTAACTTTAAATGTGAACACTTAATAAAGGACTGGCTTGGTCTGTTTGGGAGTTTTGGTTCTTTGGGGTTTGTGGGGTTTTTTTCTGGTTGCTCCAATGAAAGAAGACATTGGAAGGAGTCCTGAGGTGGCCACAGAGATGCTCCAAAGGCTCGGGAGCTTCTCTGCTCTGGAGCCAGGTTGGGAGAGCTGGGAATTTTCACCTGGAGAAGAGAAGGCTCCAAGGAGACCTGAGAGCCCCTTCCAGGGCCTCAAGGGGCTCCAGTAGAGCTGGAGAGGGACTGGGGACAAGGGATGGAGGGACAGGACACAGGGAATGGCTTCCCAGTGACAGAGAGGAGGTTTACATGGGATATGGGGAAGGAATTCCTGGCTGTGAGGGTGGTGGGGCCCTGTCCCAGGTTGCCCAGAGAAGCTGTGGCTGCCTCTGGATCCCTGAAATTGTCCAAGGCCAGACTGGAGCAGTCAGGGCTAGTGGAAGATGTCCCTGCCCATGGCAGGGGGTGGCACTGGCTGATCTTTAAGGTCCCTTAAATTAAATTTGATGAAGACACAACTTTAGTCAAACACAGAGGGAGTTACCCTGTACAGCAGCTCAGGTACCACCACTCTGCAGAGGAGATTTCCAGCACACTTTGCCCCAATCCCAGGGAAACCCTGTACACCAGTGACCTCTATTCCTGATCCCCACCTCCCCAGGCCACTCCAAACCCCCAGAGCCTCTTCCTTCCCACCTCCAGGTGTGAGGTGCTGTTATAAATCAGCCCTGCAGCTCAGGCTGCCACAGAAATCCCAGCTGAGAACGAGTCCCAGCCATGGTCATCTGTCAAGGCACAGAACGCACGAGGAAAATCCCGGGAACCCGTCGGATCACGGCTCCCTGACACCAGCAGAGCAAGGAAACACCTCCAAAACATATTTAAGAGATTCAAGTTGCACGTGAAATACCCCTGGAAGCAGCAAACAAGATGAATTTTCCAACTGCTCTAAAAACCTGGCTCTTTGTTCCATTTGCAGATTCAAATTCCAGCGGCAGGAGAACATTTCATGGGCCACCATTGCGAAGGGGAACTGCTGACACCTGTGCCAGGAGACACATCCTTCCCATCCCATGGCACTGCAGGGAGATATTGGTACCCAAGCTCCTACAAATCATATTTCCCAGGTCATTCCCAAAATGGGAAGCAACGAGAGAAGGGTGATTTCTCCCGATGCTCATGCGATAGAGGCATCGAGGTTTGATTTTCACGGCAGGATGGACCAGTATGGATTGTTTAGACATTCCATGATAAAAATCAAACAGCAATTTAAACACTTCTCACGATGGACTGAGCCAGACGTGTCGTTAACAGTGAATATTTTAATTTAATGGGATTTAAGAACCTGTTTAAATGAACTATTTAATGTTCCAGGGATTGCCGGTACAACCATCCGAGGCTCAACCAGCTTCTGACTTGTGACAATATTGTATTTCCTCCAGTTTTGATCAACTGATGGGTTTTTAATGCTAAGTCTGGCTTGCCACCACTTGGTTTAATATGTTTACTTAACCCAAAAATATTTTGCACCTCAATTATTATTTTCTGCCGCAGCACTGAATGGAATTTAAGCCGATCCATTATTCATAAAGCAAAGACAAGAGAAAACACAAAGCTGTGCACTTCTTTCAAAGCCTCCAAATGACTAAAACACACCATATTTATGCATGGAATATTTGATTGTGTCTCTGGCTCTCTCTCTTTTTTTTTTTTTTTTTTTTTTTTTTTTTTAATCACAAGTTTGTTGTTTTCAGATCGGGATATGCCAAAAATCCAACACCAAACAAGTTTTGTTTATAATGAAGGCAATCATCAATCCGAGGATTGTAGGCCCGTTTATTTCATCTCGACATCAAAAAAAAGTAATTTAAAAAAAATTAAAATTCCCTTGAAATGGGGAGATAAATGGAAATGTGAGTGCCTTCACATAATAACAGTAGGCTGACCCTCTGGGAAATGGTTGACTTTCTCAATTCAAGGTATTCAAAGCTCATTCAAAAGTGTTCATTTGGAATGCAGATATCAAAGATGATGCAAATGTTCAAGAGAAAATTAAAACTTACCAGATGTTCTAATCCAGCTTTGATGTTTCCAGAGTCCCTGTAACAGAAGAACAAAAGTTCTAAATAGTTGCTAAACCCTTGTCTGCAACGATTTATGTTTAACTGGGAAATGGCAAAGCCGTGTAATTACTTGAGCATATAAAATTTTTACTTTTAATAAATATATTTACTTGTAATACCTAAAAAATATTGATTATCTTCATTATTTAAACCCTCAAACGTTACCTGCCTTTAAATTGCCACAAACTGCAGCAGGACACGGATTTAAAATTAACATTTTTAATGTAATTATCCCATTGTTCCTACTGGAAATAATCCACCAGGACAGGGCACGGGGCTATTTATCAAACCCACATTTGGTGGCTCCTGGTCCTGCTTTGCCACTGCTTGAATAATAAAATTCTGTGCCCATTTACAAGGTGATGGAGTGAATGAATTGTATATTAGCTCTGGGGTCGTGGCAGCCACGCTGCAACTTTGCATTTGATTCCTGACAGCTGGAAAAAATCCAAATGTACAGGTAGAAAATGAGCAGGAACGTCGCATAAAGGCAGCTGCAAAAAGAATGGACCCAACTATCAAAGGAAAAACACTGAAAAAGCAAGAATTCAGAGGGAAAATTAATCCTTAACACGGCCTGCTATGGGAAAAAAAAAAAAAAAAAAAAAAGATGTAAACAAATTCAAAGTCTCCAAATCTCAAACCACTGAACAAGGACTGGTTTCCATTTCCACTGACTCCAGGTTCTACCCACTTCCAAAACCATCCCCTCCTGGGGAAGGGGGTTGTTCCCGTGGCAAAGAAGGAGAAACCACCCACGAGGGTTTCAGGGAACCAGTTACTGAACTACACAGTGCAGGAGGAATTTAGAATATCAATTTTTCAGTAATTTTTCAGCTCTATCAAAGCAAAGGACCAAAAGCCCAGCTGGGTTCTCCCAAGCCAGCAAAAGGTGCCAGCCCCAGGCTCTGCTCCCTTCAGCACCTGGGAAAGGCTGTGAGAGGCACAACGTGAATTTACACCCAAAAATGGCCAAATGGAGGATATTTTACTAAACACTGAACAAGGTTACCTGCAATTACACATTTACCACCTTGCTGTACTGTGTTTTAGACTTTTTACATCAAGGTTTTATTTATAATTTCATGGAGCTTTCCAAAAATGTGCTGGGTAGGTTGTTTTTTTTTCTATTTAAAGGTCATTAATGAAGCGACAGAAAAAGATGCACTTTCCTTACACTGTCAGTTTGAATGTTGAAAGAAGAATGTATTGATCCCAGCCATACAATATTTAAACAGAAGTTGTCTCCCACATCTTCAATCTGGAGGAGAGGAGGCTCCAGGGAGACCTTAGAGCACCTTCCAGAGCCTAAAGGGGCTCCAAGAGCGGGAGAGGGACTGGGGACAAGGGATGGAGGGACAGGGCACAGGGAATGGATTTAAGATAAAGAAGGAAAGATTTGGATGGGATACTGGGGAGAAATTCCTCCCTGTGTGGGTGGTGAGGGGCTGGGATGGAATTCCCAGAGAAGCTGTGGTTGCCCCATCCCTGGGAGTGTCCAAGGCCAGGTTGGACAGGGCTCGGAGCAACCTGGGCTAGTGGAAGGTGTCCCTGCCCATGGCAGAGGGTGGCACTGGATGGACTTTAAGGTCCCTTCCAACCCAAACCATTCCGTCATTTTCTGATCTATTTTTCAGGTGCTAAAGGCCTTTAAGGACTGGATTATTTGGGAGCAGGATGCAGGACATGGCAGCAGGAGCTCCCAGGCCCATCCTGCGCTGTCCCCGCCGTCAATATTTGTGCCGCTCCCCCTGCCCTGTGCTGAGAACAACCTTCATTCAATTAGAGGGCTCAAAACTGATAAAAAAGGTCCTGAAGTGGAAAATGCGACGAGATTATTGGCAAACGAATAAAGATTTGTATCGAACCAACACACACAAGTACAGCAGGGTTTGGGAGGGGGGCTCTTTTTTAATCATTCCCTGTCTCAAGTCTTGTGGGAACAGCGAGTTTCCCTTCCCCTCCTGCAGCACATCGATTTCTGAATTAGACTGCAATATTAAATAATTAATATACTTGCCATGATTGATGTTTTGCATTAGTTGAATATTAGGTTATCAATCAAAATCCACTTGGTTTAATGTAATAATATTGAAAAAGTGTCACTGGCTGTTCATCCAATTTGTAGTTGAGGCAGCACAGACAGGAATATTGGTGTAACACAAGGCCCTAACACAGGAAATGCACTGGTTGAACATCCATAAGGAAAACATTATCAAACTAACCAGGACAAGGCTGAGCTTGTCCTAAATAAACCTTGGGGCACCTGTCACTTCCAATGAAAACCCTTCCCAGCTGGAGGCTGCTGGGGATCAATGAGCCACCAGTGCAGCCATGACAGAACCTGATCTTTTAGTTAAGCTACAGATTATAATATATCAAACAATTCTATACACTATGCAATTGTATTGTTTCTATTATATTACACAAATAAGAGTCCCATCCATCCCCTATTCCAGATGTTCTCTCTGCATAACCAGACCTGTGGCTACGGCTCTGCCTCACCTTTAACGTCTGCAGAAAATCTGAACCCAAAAATCACCACAAATAACAGCCAAGAGCAGCTTTGTGCACATCCAATATTCCCAAACTCAGACAAAAGAACACCACAAAGTTTTAGTAATCTGGTATCACCATCAGCAATAATGTTTTACTCCATTTTACTGTTCACTCCACACACCAAAGTCCATATTTGCCTTTCATATCATTTCCAGTGCCCGACAGTTATTTTTTTGGTTCATTAGGGAAGTTTGATTTTCTTCTGGAGTTTTCTTTTTTTTCCCCATCAAAAAGCTCTGGAATGGTGTTTCCCCACTACAGCCAAGATTTTTGCTGTAAAATACCAGTTGATAAGCATTTAAAATCATACATTAAACCAGCAAACATAACGCTCAGGCTAATCCAAATGTTTCAGAATTGCCAGGGGAAGAAATTCCAGCTCCATTTGAATCATGCTCATGAGGGACCTGTAACAACAAGCCAAGAATTCAATTAAGCAACTTCCACAGCAGGGGGTGGAACTGGATGATATTTAAGGTCCCATCCAACCCAAACCATTCTGGGATTCCATAAGTTTAGCCAGGACTGGGATTACTTAAACCCAGCGTAGGTAACTGAGGTGGTGTTAACTTAGAGGTTCTGCTGCCTTTGCCAGTAAACTAAACTAAAAATATTCACCAGCACTTGCTGGAAATCATGATTTTAGTCTGGAATATATTCATGTTCCTAAAAATAGTCCCCGAAGCAAAGCAACTATTAATTAAGGGAGCTGGAAAATGTGCAATGTCTTCAAAATACCCAAATTTAGGTATTATAAAGTAGCCTAAGATATCACATAAAATTTACTTGTTAGCAAATTCAGAGCAGTTTCACCCAGGAACTGTAGATCTAACACATATTTTCTTTGCCATGGTTTTTGGGTTCGAATCCATAGGCCATGGAATAATTCTATGGACTGTCTGTACCTATGGATATTACAGGACAATTTGGGTTGAAGGGCCTCTGGAGGGTGCAGGGTCTTATCCAGGCTGGTCTTGGAAGCCCATTCCAGGAGGAACATGTCCTGCTGATCCAGGGTCCTCACTGGGAGCATCTTTCCTTTCTCTCTGCTCCAAACACTTGTTGTTTTGCATCTCTCCTCCCACCACAAACCACTCCAAAGAGCCCAAATCCCCTTCCTCAGTGACCTGCCTCCTCCTCAGGCTGGTGGGTGCCATGGGGTGCCCCCAAAGCCCCCTCTGGTCCAGGCTGAACCCCCCCCAGTCCCTCAGGACCCTCCCAGGGAACTGCTCCAGTCCCCCCCATCCTGGTGGCCTGAACTCCACCCTAACCATCCCAATGGTTGATTCAGCCCCTGGGGAGCCAAAGGGATCAATAAATCACCTCATCATTAGTGAGGCCTTTGGCAGAACCCCCCCAGGTCCTCAACACTAACGAGGAGCTGCAGCACAAAGGTCACACACAGTGTTTGGGGTCAGGCCACCAAACCCTCCCAACAAGGGCCTGTTCACTCCACCCCTCTCAAGTGCCAGCATGTCAGGAGTGATCAGGAGCATCATCCCAAGTGCACACAGATGATTCTCACAGAGCTCCCTCACCCTTCAAATATTTCTGGATCATTCCACAAGCACATCACGTAATGCTGTCAATAATCTGTCAGGTATCACTTGAAAAAATCCCCTTTTGTCCCATTATTCCTCCTGTATGAAGAGCCTCACAGCAGAAGGTGTTCCTGGAATAACCTCATGTTTTCCTGTTCTTCATCCTCCCCTTAACCTTCAGCCTTCCCTACAAATCTTCCTCTGAGCAGCCCCCACACCTCCTATTTTTCTTCAGCATGTTATCGATCCCCACTTTTATCTGCTATTTCAGATCAATTATTTAGATGTTTATCTACCATTCTAGATAAACAACCTCAAAACAAACAGCTGAATCTCTTCAGGAACTTCAGCAGGTGACAAGATATTAAACACTCACCAATACAAGCAAAGCAAAAAGGGATGAACACGTGAAACCCACCTGGAGAGGTGGCCTGGTCCCTTCTGCCTCCTCCCTACACTCAGTGTTGAAAGGAGATGAAGGTAAAGAAGATCAAACTCATCTAAATCAGGCTCAGATAAGGAATTTATTACACCCCTTAGTCCAACAGCATCGTTAATACTCCAGATTTCTGAGAAAATCCCAGCAAATGGCACCACCACCAGCTGGTAACTCTCTCCTCTCTCTCTCAGAACGTGGAAATCTCCCATTTCTAACCTGTTGCAAGATCCTCTCTCCCAGCATTGAGGTTAAAGGCCAATATCTCATGATTTCTGAGACCACACCTGCTTTTTCTAATCTTTTCTGCACAAAAAACTCACCAAGAGCAGCGAATGGTTGGGGAATCCTACACCCTGCTAGGAAAAACATCCACCATATTTTTCCAAAAAGAGTGGAATCTTGTTCTCTCTTGCTCAATATCAGCTTCAAAATATCAGGAAAATAGCCTGGAAAGCCCCCAAAGCTGGTGGTGGTTGGTTCAGTGGACCCCTCACTCCTATCAGGAAAAAGCACTAAGAGGTTTGGCCAATTACTAATAAATTTAAATGCCATAAAGACTCAAGGAGATCATATGAAGGTCACTTAGAAAAAGCAGGAAGAAAAGCAGGAGTCACCCCTTCCACAAACACATCGGAATAACTTGGGACTGCCGAGGAACTCAGTGGAATATAATGAAAGGTAAATTGAATCATGCTAAAACCAGGGACTTCAAACAGGACACAAGGTGAAACAATTTCCATAATATGTTATCCTAGAGAGAAGGAAAATCGCTACCCAAGAGACCCTATCAAATATTCAAGAGGGGGAAATATATATTTATATATAACCCCGACTGACAGAGTAAAATCCAAGATTTTATGCAACTGAAATAAATACTGAAGCTAAACAGAGGGGGGAAAACCAGAGATAGAATTAAGTATTTCCAAACAGACCCTACAAAAATATTCCTTTCCTTTGTATGTATTTCTCAGATAAACAAGAGCCAAAACAACTCCCCAAAATCTCCTGACTGGGCTTTATCAAGACTTCAGGTCAGATATGGGAATACCAGGAATTACCAAAGCAGATTTCTTTATCCTGGAGGCCAGTTCAAGCCACCCCTCACTAAACCTGGCAAGGACCTCAGAACATGCAACTCCTGGGAGTTTTCATATGTGGAGTGGGCTTTGGTTGGCGTTTGCCCCGAATTTTCCTTGGAGTTTTCATGTGGAGTGGGATTTGGTTGGTTTTTCCCCTCAGTTTTCCCTTGGAGCTTTCACCCACAGAGCGAGGTTTGGTTGACTTTTTCCTCCTGGGTTTTGGTTGGGTGGGTTTTGCTCTCCTGTTCCACGCTCAGGGTTCCCTTCCTGAGGAGCCAAACCTCATCCATCCCCGTTTGCATTCCCAGCAAACACAAATGATGAAGCATCAGGCTTCGGAATGTCACTGTCTGTGTTAACCAGCCTTAAATAAATTAGACAACTTTGGCCTGGTTTACCTTCTCTGTAATATTATTTGGTAGATATTCAATTAAAACACATCCTGTAGGTGAAAGTGGAGGAAAACATTTCCAGCACGGCCATCGGCGCTGGTCGGAAGTGTTGCTAATTAGCCTCAAAGTACAAAACAGATTAGAAAAGTAGCAAAAAGCCCAGCTTTGTAAATGCCCAGAACGCTGGGCTGAATATTAAACAAAGCCCAGCAAGTTTTAATGTTGGGAAGCACAACTACAGGAAAAACTCTCCGGACTAGTAGCGAGTGTTACAGGTTAATGAGGAACATAGAAAGAGTGCACAGTAATTATCATACCCAGCACCTTCCCATCTGTGTTTGGATGGCTCTGGAATATAAACACAGTTGATCAGCATTAAGCCTGGAACTAATTACACATGTATTTCTATTTGCATACTGGCAGGATAAATATTGGAACTGGGAGATTTCCCTCCCCCCCCGCTCGCGGAACTGAGGAATATCCACCACGAGTGCAAGGCAGGGAGGAAATTCAAATGTTCTAAGCACTAAAACAATTTGACTACAATCAATTTTCCATTTTCTGAAAGCTTCTAAATCCCCCTCATTCACCCAATTACTACTGTACTTAACCTAATGAAATTTCATTCCGCGGGAACAATGCCATTCTCCGACGACAACAAAAAAAAAATAAATAAAAAATCGGAGCTTAAAAACTTCCAGACAAAGAATAAAACTCCCAGAGAAAAAGATGCAAATAAAACGACTATCGTAATCTTTTGTTTTTGGTTTGCAAGTAGGAAAGTGAGGGGAAACAAAGGGCTGGAACATAGCATCTGTCATATCAGAATATAAAAAGATGATCCTGGCAGCAAATGAAAAAGCTCTAATTCATTTGCAAATCAAGCTGCCAGTTCTATTTCAAGCTGGCGGGAACTGTCAAGAGTTAACAAGATAATCACTTTCAATCCTGCCTTCAATGGTACATTACACTGTTATTCCATTCAATAAGGCCCTTCTTTGGGGCACTGGATGAATGGTTTTCATTTCTAACTCGCACAAAAAGTTGCAAAAAAGAAAAAAAAAAAAATCCATGGGGCTTAAGGAAGAAATCCCTTTATGGGCATTTATCTGCCGGCACTTGCTCGGAGGCAAAATGAGATATTTGGATACATTGGTGGCCATTCACTTCCTCTATTCCTTCAGGCCCTCAGTCTGGTGATAAAAAAAAAAAAAAAATCCCACAAGGAAACCTCAAGCCTGTTTAGTTTGGGGTTAGTTGGGGTTGGGTTTTTTTTTTGAACTATCTGTGCACGTTAACCAAGTTCTGGAATAATCTCTGGTAAATACTTTACACCACACTGAGACAGCACCGTGTTTGAACGGCTCCATCTCTGTCTGAATTCAGTAGAAACTGGTCAAAAAATAGTAAATGCTCATGAAAATTCTGCTTAGGGAAATATTAACCAGTTCCTCATTAAATATTCAATCAAAATAAAGTTACCAATTAAAGGCATTCTGCCTCTGAAACCAGGCAATCTCCAATTGATCTGGATTCATTATTTGTTATTATTTTTTAAGGCTGTGCTGTGAACTCTTCCCAAAAGGAGAAAATCTTACAGAACTTTATTAAGCATTTAAAACTTATTTGCTGGCATCCAACTTTCTACCAATCTCTGTGAATAAAACACTTCTTGCTCTGGCTCATTGCTCAAAATTCATATTGTGAGATAAAACCTTGGTTACATTGTGCAGATGCTCATTCTGTTACTGAATATTCACATTGAAAGCTTGGACTTAATGATCTTGGAGGTCTTTTCCAACCTTAGTGATTCTACAGTGGCAATTTAAAGTGTTTATATTAACTTGGGAAACGAATCACAAATCTTTTTAATTCCTTTCTTTCTTTAATCCCCCAGAACAAAGCTAATATCTGTATTTAATATCTGAACTGAGTTCAGCTTGTCCAGCCTTGGGTCTGTTACCCATAACCAATGGCAAAGACAGTTGTACATATTTTTAATTTATTTTTTTAATCAGCAAAATCACTTTTCTCAAACTCAGGGACTCACCTCACCCATCACTTCTTATCCTATTTGCATAACTTAGATTTTTGATTGTTTTTATAACCCATCACTACAAGTCAGACAAACTCCTTCCATCTGCCCCTCAAGCAAATACTCCTTTAAATTAAGGGTTTCTTTTATGGGAAATCTAAACACCAGAATTTATCAGCTTTGGTTTTGTTCTTTGCACTTCACAAGTTTCTTCAAAGGTTTTAAACACAGAGATGTTCTTATAATTAAAAAAAAAAAAAAAAAGAGTAACAAACCCAAACCTGATATGCCTTTATCTATGTAGCACTAAAACAGTTGGTTTTGCTGCCCCACTGTCTCTGCTTCCTGAAAATAAAGAACATAAAATAAAAATTAAAAGTTCCCACACTTTGGAAGGACCTTGAAAGACCTTGGAAGGTCCTTGAAGGAGCAAAAGATGCTGCACTTGGAGCTGAAATGCATAGGAAGTGCCAGATGAATTTCAAAGAGCAGGTCAGGGCTTTAGGTGAGACTGAGGGACTCCCAGAACAACCCAGGAAAAAGTTGGGATGTGGTTCCTTCCTCTCCAGCAGCAGCAGCAGGACCCTGGTACTGCTGGAAAACAAACAACTAATTAAAACAAGTAACAATAAACCAACAACTGATTGATTTCTACAGCTCAGGAGAAGGACCAGGATGACCCAACAGCCCCAGGACACACAGATTTTAAAGCCAAAGACCAAGGAAAGGTAGTTCCATGTTTCCATCATGACATTAAGGCCAGAACAGCACTTTGGGGACCGTGCTCAGCTCAGAGGACCCCACAAAGCACCACTTGGCTGAAATTCCACTGCCTGGGACTGCATTTGATCCAATTTTAGCCCAAAAACCTCGAGCTTTTTTAGGCCTCACCACTGGAAATGTTTTCCCACTGCCCCTCTTTGTGTCCCTGCAGTCAGGTTTGGTCCTTTGGTTTCATCCCTCCACATTCTCTCATCCTGAATTTCCCTCCCTGAGGGACACAGGGAGACACTTGGAATAGACCCTAAATGTTTCAAGTATGTTGAAATGTCAGACAGCTTTCCATTCCTAGACAAGGCAAAAATTTTCCTTCTCCTGAAGAGATCTACTTGATCTCAGGATATTTAGTTTTTATCTCCTCAACTCCCTCAGTAAGAGAGTTTTTAGAATTTCTGGTCATAAAAGCTTTGAGTTTCAGGCTTTATTTCACAATTAAACTTTTTTTTTTTATTTATTTTTTTTTTGCATCACAACTCAATGTAGCCCTAAGGAAAATCTTTGGAAGTCTCTTGGTTTCTGTAAAACAGTCATTCCAAGAATCCAGTCTAACTTCCAGTAAGGAAGTTGTATCTCCTCCTGACAACTTCCATGTTGGGCTGTGTTGCAAGAGAAATCTGTAAAATTTACAAAGGTAAAGTTTTTCAGGCTTGAGAGGAAATTAGTTCCTTGGCCACAAATAAAGGGAAAGAAATAACATTTCATCAAAATCAAATGAAAATAAAAATTCATTCCAAGTCTCAAGC
This sequence comes from Corapipo altera, assembly GCF_003945725.1. NCBI lineage: Eukaryota > Metazoa > Chordata > Aves > Passeriformes > Pipridae > Corapipo > Corapipo altera. The sequence goes on from NW_020884895.1 coordinate 10,885,942, forward strand.
ACATCTGACCAAACCCAAGCCTAACAGACACTGACAAAAATCACCTGAAAATGCTTTAAAAGTAATGGAAAGGTGAGGAAAAAAACCCCAAATCAAACTTATTCCAGCTAAACTGCAGTCAGGGAGAAGAGGAGATGGACAGGGATCACTGAAGTGGTTCCATGCACAGCAGTGCCCACCTTGGTTTTTACAGCACTCAGTCCAAAAGAAGCCTGGTCACCTGTGGGCACCAAACCACCAAAGGCTGTAAAAGCACCTTCAAATACTCAGAATAACAAAGGTCAGAAACTGAAGTGCATCTTGATCTCAATATTTCAGAATTCAAGAACAAAGACCTTCAGAGTCGCCCAAAAAAAAAAAATCTGCTGCGCTTGGACCAAGTCAGAGGATTTGAACCTAAAACAGCCCCGTGGAGATTGTAGGAACAGGCTCATTCCTCAATTATCTCACAAGGCCACGAGTTCTCTGGAATCCAGGAGCAATTAACTCTCCCCTAATTGCACAGCAGCTCTAGACACCCAACACCAATCGCTCTGTACCTTGGTTATTTGTCCTTTCTTTCTCTGGTAATTTGCAATGGCCTCCGACTACATCAAATACAAGTCTGTTATTATCTGAGAACAATTAATCAATGTTGAAATTGCTTTTGGCCTTGTGTTTATTGCACATCTTCTGCAAGAGGAACTCCAGAAGCAACAGATGGATCCAGGATGTGCCTGGGCTGAAAACACCAGAATTTGATGTCCCACACGTTGTGGTGAGAAGAGGACACAGAAAGATCTGCAAGTGGCACTAAATCCCAATTTATGGGGTTTTTTTTTAGAAAATGTCACAGCCTAAAAAAAAAAGCCCCCAAACCTTCAAACTCTCTCTGAACTCTTCGTGTTCGTTGAGTTGCACCAAAACCTCCTTTAGGCTTCACATTTCTTTCACTATTAAGTTGTTACCACATCACATTGGTCTCACTCATTTTACTCTCTTGCTTTCAATAATATCCTTTTAATCTTTTACTGCCACGAAAAACCAACATCATCTATTTTATCTGGCGCTTCTCATTCCCAGCACTTCCCAAAAAAGTCCAGTGTCTAGACCAGAAATCACGGAATCCCAGCGTGGTTTGGGTTGGAAGGGACCTTGAAGACCATCCAGTTCCAACCCCCACCACAGCCTGGGACACCTCCCACTAGAACCTTGCTAAGCATTTTGGATTTTGGCACTTCTTCAATGAAATTAAAAATATTAGTATTGCACATTATTGATTTGCCACCAATTAGACCAAAATTAGGTTTAAAAAAAAAAAAAAAAGGACAAAAATATAAAACGTCTCGTTCTACAGCCAAGATTTCCCTCAAAGGTTATTTTTTTTTAAATAAAGCCAAGAGATTCCTGAAGAAATTAAGTACCATGCACATGGTAGGCTCCAAGAAAACTTGGATCTTAAGCAATTTGAAGCTTGAGGATTAAAACCAGCACTTCCTGTTGTACCTGCAAATCTTAGAGGTGAAATGAAACATTCTACAAAAAAACCTCTGAACAAATCAGTGGCCAGATCTTTCCAGGAGTCACAGAGCATATAGAAAGACCTGGGAATGTGGATGATCCAGAAAAGAATTCCTAATCTGCAAAAAACCCAGCGAATCTCCAACAACCACCTCGAGTTACAAACCCAACCAACAAATTGCAGCCTCCATCAAAGTCAACTTCAAGTTCCCAGCATTGCTCTTTGTTCTTCTCTGGGGAAATAAGTTGGAGTTGGATGCCTGTTGGTCCATAAAAGTCACCTTAATCCAGGTATTTTTAGCTGTACCTGGTTCAGCTCCCCTCAGCTCACACCTTTTAGGGAAGAGACACGTGGAACCTCCACTGACCCCCCTCTGTGTGGACACTGAACTCTGCAGTGGAAACCATTTTATCTGTCCCCTCCAGCACTCACCTACCTGCTGCTCAGGAAGGAATTCCTGCAATCCCTGAGGCTGGAAAAGCCCTCCCAGCCCATGGATCCCCCCTGTGCCCCATTCCCACCTTGTCCCCCAGCCCAGAGCACTCAGTGCCACAGCCAGGCCTTCCTGGGACACCTCCAGGGATGGGCACTCCAAACCTCCCTGGGCAGCCCCTGCCAGTGCCTGACAACCATTTCTGTGACAAAATTCCTCCTGGTGTCCAACCTGACCCTCCTCTAGTTGTCACAGAATCACTAAGGTAGGAACAGACCTCCAAGGTCATCGAGTCCAACCACTCCTGAAGCAGTGATGCTCTAAGACAACACCAAAGTGGGTTTGGTTTACATGAAAATGTCTTTTTTTACAGCAAAGTAAGGCCAACACCTTCAGGGTGGTAGAGTCAGTCCCAGAGCCCGTCCCAGTTCTGTGGGAATCCAGCTTTTATCACTTCTCAAAGAGGAACAGCAACCCCTTCACCAACAGAAAATTTCACTTCTCTGTGTGTTCCCAGAATTAAGGATTTTTCCCCACTTTATTACAACACTGTCCATAGTTCTCTTATTTCCCTCTTTGTAAGAAATGCATCCCAGACAGTCTCGCTGATGTTAATCAGAACAAGATTAATCATTTGCTAACTATGATCAGAAGGTGGTGGAGAACATCGAGTGCCTGTGCTCTGAAAGAGATTAAAGTCAGGCTTAAATAAAAATAATATAATAAATTCATAACACAGAATGACTGTGCAAAATCACAGAGTGAGCTACAGAAACAGCACATCGATACTGCTGGGGAAAAAAAAAGTCTCCTATATTGGCTTTTCCCAGATTTTCAGTTTTGCCTGAAAGTTGCAATTTTAATATACAAAATTACGGTGTCTTGCAAAGAAGAGCCAGAAACTGGAACCATTCCAAGAAATCAAACACATTCAGGGGTTCAACACAATGCCCAGGACCGAGTGGCCTCTCACACAATGGGTGACAGGATAAGCCACTGCTTAACTTTCTGTTCCAGCAAGATACTGGAAAGTTCCGGCAATGTTTGCGCATAATAATTTCCAGTCCTTTAAAACAGGTCAGGATGTTCCAACAACGTAAAGAAATAACATATAACATTAATATATAGACATATATAGCCTTCCTCTGGTCACTGTGGCTTCCACTCACCCAGGTGATTGTTACACCAGCACCAACTGCAGAGAGTGGAAGAAACTGGAAGAACCAACTCAAAAAAGTTAAAAATCAAGTTGAAAACCTTGTACCTGTGTGCAACAGAGGGGGAAAAGAGTTTAGTTATCTCTATATGTATTTTTACCCAGCAGCAGGAAGAAACACAGCGTTGCCAACACCCAAAGTGAACAACCATGTTCAAACTCTACATAAAATAAGTGAGACCATTTCAACTATGGAGAAAAATTTGCAAACTCTGTCTGATATGTGGGATTCAAGGTGGACTCTTCCTTGTACATCTTAATGCCAGAAGCTGCACAAAGCAAGGATAAAACATCAGTAAAATGTCCAGTCTTTGTACATCTGACAGAGCCTAGCACATATTTCTTGGGGTACCAAAAAAAAATTTAAAAGAATTAAAAATTGGTCCTTTTAAAGGCTTTCCTGCCCAGTCCATGTATGGCACTCACATCATCCATCGTGAGGAACGAGCAAGGCTGGAATCAGCACTGTCTGGAGCACCTCATCCACTTGCAGGACATCAGCAGACGTGACTTTTGAAGGACAAAAAGCCAAGTCCTCAGAAATATTTGAGGAGCCAGAACAGCCCAGTACCAGGTAGATATTTTTTAACAATTAAAACACAGACCCCAAAGTCAGAGCCGAGGGAATTCTCCATCTCTTGGATGTGGAATTGATCTGAATGCAAATACTTGACTCTTTTCAGCTGTGTTTGACTTTGAACTGAACGTCAATTAATGCCCAAACAAGATCCGTTCACTCCGTAAAAGACGCGAAGCAGATTCATCGGCCTTCGTTTAACAGCCACCCAGCAAAGCTCCACTCCCCTCTCCAGTGGTCACTTAAACCCTTCATCCTCACCACAAAACTCCCCCAGCCCTGGTTTTAAACCCCTTAAAGGAGCAAACAAGACAGCACATCAAATATGCTCCGAGCGTGGGCCCGCTCTGAAAAGCTGGGACCTGCGAGTGCTTCAGCTGCGACGCAGCCATTGAGCCATGGCCAATATAAGCTCATTTGAATAATCAATATGACAACCTTATTTTTCTAATGCAAACAGGATTGCTACAGTAAGGTGTCTCACTGCCACATCACAGTCATGGCCTCTTTTAACCCCTAATTAGATTTAGGCGATTATCCCTGCTCTTCCTTACAAGTGTACAGCCCGGATAAGGGATGACAAAAGCTATCTGCCACTTCCTCAGCCTTTGCAGGCTGCAGGTTATCCAGGGAGATACAGGGGAAGATCAGCAAACAATTGTTATTCATATCATCTCCAGTTGGAGGATAGTCCCAGTTTTCCATACATGCTCAGGGAAAATAGCCCAGAGCATTAGGTAAATGCAGAACGCTTAAGAACATCGGGGTTACACAGATGGAAATTCAAGGTGATGTTGGGGAATTAATTCAAATTGGTTATCACAAAGAAAACTAGGGAGCCGTGGTTTGCTGCCTCAGACAGGAAACCCCAAGTTTGCAACAGATTTCTGCTCATTGTCTGCTGTGTAATAGTTCTAAAAAAAAAAAAAAAAAAAGAGAAAAATCAAACTGGGAACCAGCAATCCCCAAAGAATTACATCGCTCAACAAAGTCCGAGCAGACAGAGAAGATCTATTACAGAAATGTAATCACATTTCATTTACAAGAACTCTTATCTCAAGCACTTAAACATAACATTTAAACAGTTTTCCATTTTATTGTGCTCAGTATTGGAGCTAATAAGATAGAAAAGTCTAATCACGTTAGCGACATTTCTATTGCATTACACAAACACAGCGCGGGATTAAAGGCACACCAGGAAAAGGGAGGATGATGCTCCACGGAAAACTGAGCTCCTCATTTCTCCTGGCAGAAGAAAATATCTCTGGGATCATGTGGGAGAACTGCCACACTCAGATGAGACGTGTGTTCCCAAAATGTCTATTCCCACACCGCCTAAAAGAAGTGTTTCCCTGCATATTATCCACAGGAGAAGGTGTTGTGGAAGGAAAAGGGAAGTGCTCCCCTGTAGCAGGATCTTACTGGAAGGATCATTTATCCAAGGCAAGGCAAATTTTCAGAATTGCTTAAAAGACAGAGCTTCGAAAAGCACTGAAGGGGAATGTATTTTTGAAAATATTGTCTGTACTCATCCCCACTAATTCCCAACACCTTCCCTGCTGGACACACACAACTGAGTCCCCAAAGTTCCATTTCAGATCACTCCCAGTTTGGAGTCACAGTCAAGACTGATGGGCTGGAGAGGGATGTGCAGTGGTACCCAGGAACCCCCAATGTCCTGGGCTCATCCCACCACTGAAAAGGACTGAAAGCTGAACTGCAGTGCCAGGAAAAGCTGCCAAAAGCCAGAACTCAAATGCAGCAACAAGAGCTAAAATCTGTCAGGATTTTATAATTATATATTACAGCCTCTTACATGATGAAAATACAACTGAGGAGAGTTGGTGGGAGGAGAAAAACATTTGAAAGCTAACATGGTGCAATATGGAACATTCAACATTGGGCTTCTGTGACTATTTTTCATTTCTAAACTGTGTTTTAATCCGTACCTTATTAAAAATAAGCAAGCAAACCCTTCAATGTTTCCAATTAATCTCAATACAGATATTTCTCCAGAGCAGAGTTCTGTTATCTAACCTCCAAAGCTCATGGAAAGAGCTTCCAAGAAGCTCTGGGGTCTAAAGCTTGGTTTGGTTTATTAAACAAATTAATTGGTGGATTTTAATCTTTTGTCATCCTCAATGCAAAACACATTGTGACCTTTGAAATAAGATTTAATGGCTCGCACTCCATATAAACCTCTTCCTCCTCTTCCCTCTTCATGCTCCTGACTTACAGAGGGCCTGCCATAAATTAAATCCCAGTAGAAACTCATGTGCCAACATTACCCAAGATTTCATCCAGGTTTTTTAAACACTATTTCATGTGGCCAGGAGAGGAAGGTTTTTACTTTAACGAGGTGGAAAAAAGAAGGAAATAAGAAAGGAAAAGGGCAGAGACAGACACATCCCCCCCATTCCCCATCACTCTGCTAAACCCTCTCCTATAAATCCATTGTCTGTATTTCCATAATATTTTTCAAAGTACAGAGCAATGTCCACCTGGAAGAATCAATGGCAAAGCCCCTTTTCCCACTCTGACATGATCCCATTAAGCAGCCTCAAAAGGTTCTGATCTGAGCAGCCAAGTCAGCCCTCGCTGATCGATTCCTTAATCCATCTGGAGAGAATGGACTGAGCTCGTGTTTCCATTTCAGCCCAGGAAGAAATCATTCCCAACATAATTCGCCATTAAATGGGCCTTGTCTTACAAGAACTTCAGCTGCTGGGAGCAGATGAGGAGCGAGTCGGGATCCAGGAGAATCCCCAGCACAGCTAAAACGCTTCCTCTGGATCTTCCCATTCCCACCAGGAGACGCCAAGGATGAAACCAGAGCCTGGAAGCAAATCATGGAATCCCAGAAGGGTTTGGGTTGGAAAGGAATTTAAAGGTTATCTCATCCCACCCCCTGACATGGGCAGGGACACCTTCCACTCTCCCAGGTTGCTCCAACCTGGCCTTGGACACTTCCAGGGATGGGGCAGCCACAGCTTCTCTGGGCAACCTGTGCCAGGGCCTCCCCACCCTCCCAGGGAACAATTTCTCCCTAATATCTAAACTAAATCTCTCCCCTCTCCATTTAAAACCATTTCCTCTAGTCCTGTCACTAATCAACGATTTAGATTATTTCATTTAAGTTTTTCACCTTATTTTACAATCCAAAATAACAAAAAGATTCAAAATTAGACCGGCATTAGAAATACTTCCTTCAAACACAGATGCTCCTCCTTCCCTTCCCAACCAAAAGCAATGGATGTTTTATAATGTCCATAGCAGGCAAGTTCCATTCCAGAAAAAGCACTCTGTACCCAAAAAACAAGGTGGAACAAAGAGTTTAATACTTTAATGTGAAATTCAATTTTACCTTAGCATAGCATGTGTTTTGGACGGGGTTGTTTTGCTCTGAGGAGGTCGTTGGGTTGGGTTGGGTTTGGTTTTTCCTGGGGTCTCCTGGTTTTTTGCTGGGACAAGGGGGTTTAGTTGCAGGCTGGGCAGAGCCCGGTCGAGGTGATTACTGTATCTCTGCTGTTCAGTATCTGCAGGGTGTCTCAGTGTCACTCCAACTCCTTAAACCCAGTAAAGAGATTACAGCTCCCACTAACTGGATTTTCACAGCTCTGGATCATTCCCTTTGGATTCCTCATGCACAGATTAAGAGAGGCCATTAAAACAATAGTCAGCTGCTCTCACAGTGCAAGGTGGAAAAAAAACCCAAAAAACCCCCCAAAACTCCATGTTTACATTCAGAGCCCGTGGTGTTTGCACATGTGGGCAACCAACACACCCTTCCAAGCAGGAATGCTCTGTATTTCAGGAATGATTCCACTAAAAACCCAAGATAATGCAAATTATATCCTTACAAAAGGACAATCATGGTGGCTGGCAGTTTTAAGGAGCACAGAGTTTGGAAAATTTTAAACAGCTTAAAAAGAATGTGTGTCTTTGAAGATACTGCCTTCAAATGCATTCCAAAACCTATTTCTGGAAATACAGAGAAGTATAATTCCCTCAACATAGTACACGAATTTAGCAGGGAAGCTCATCTAACAACCATCACTAACTGACAGTCTGAACCACAGAATTGGAACACAAAACTCAGATTTTTGTGCTAAGCACAGAAAGTACTTCAGTGAATGAAAATGAAACGGTTACTCTGGGCTAAAATCTATTTATTTTCCAGCCTCAGAGGTTCCCTGACACCTCCTGGACACTTTACAGACATGTACCATCCACACTGGGTTTTCCAGCTGTCTGGTACTGAAAAGAAAAGAAATCATCCCATATGCTGCTGCCTCACAGCCCATTAAATAACTGGCCAGGCTTTTGAGTCGGAAAAGGGGATTTTTAGCAAACAAAAAGAAAAACAAGGCCAACACAGCTCAGACAACAATAGCAACAAATCTCGGTCAAAGGCAAGTGACCCTCGAGCTGCTCTGGGCATCTGGAGGTCTCAGTCCTTTCCAGGGAAAACCCTCACTCTGCTTCCCATTAGCCTTTGGCTGACTTACTGCAGAGGAAACTGTCCTCATTTGGCCTCTCAGCTGCTTCCTCCTGCCTTCAACACCTCAACAGCTCTGCCAGCAAAGCTCATCAACTCCTTTTCTCTCATCCTTAAAGTGCTCACACGTGCCCTCGGCACCCGGAGTCCAGGATACCCCCAGGAATCTTCTTCCTCCAAGCACCTGGATGGGAACAGCCCAAACCACCCAGCTCCTTTTCCAGCAGACAACAGGGATTTTGAAAGGCAAAGTTACTCAATCTGTCTGCAGAAACCTCACCTCAGAGACCCACCACGAGTACGAGGTGACTTCTTTAGTTATGTTCATATTTGGACTCTGCCTTCGGGTTAGAGATAGAAAGGAAGGTGAAAGCAGGAAGAATGAATAAATAAATAAATAGAAGAGGTATTTTGCTTTTATTCTGGGTAAGTAACTCCTCTGCCATGAAAATACATCTTAAAGATCCTCCAAAGCTCACAGGGAGTCAAAGGAAGTGGTTGGACACCAGTTGGTCTGAAAGAGAAGTATTCTTTTTCCCACCCAACACTGTTCCTCACATAACCTTAAACCACCATGCCTCCAACTCCTTCAGTCAGGGAGCTTTAGGAAAATTTTGTGCAGTACCCTCAATACTATTCAGGCTAAAAAGCATTCAGAAATAACAGCACCAGGGGCAGACCCACCTCTCATTTGTCCCTGCTGGCAAAACCCTTTTTCAGGGCCATGGCAGGAGGCAGGTGATAAAAGAGATTCTTTCCATGAAAGATAAAACAGAGTTACAGAATAATCAATTTTTAAGTCCTCTTTATTTACAGAAAGCTTTCTTTGCAAGTCTATTCACCACATTAACAAACAGCAGTTGCAGATTCCTTGCACATTAGAACTATTTTCCAATAACCAAACTCTGGAAGAAAATGTACTAATTTCATACACTTTGAAACAAGAAAGTTATTCTCAGTCTCCAAAAGCAGCTGAAACACCTGAGATTTAGTGCCCAGAGCCAGCAACTGCCAATATCTTGGAATGGTTTGGGTTGGAAAGGACCTTGAAGCTCATCCAGTTCCACCCCCTGCCATGGGCAGAGACACCTTCCACTAAATATGAATAATCAATCCTGCTTTACTCTAAGAAGTATGCTATCAATTAATCAGTTTTGTTTAAAAAAAAGTGGTTTATACTGCAAAGATGTTATATATTTTATATATATTTATATATAAATATAGTATTACTATTAATATATAATTAATATATTTCATTACATTATATTAATATATTTTAATAATATATATTAGTTATGTATTATCAATTATATATTAATTATATATTATTAATTCTATATCATTAGTATATTATTAATATATAATTATAGAGAAATATATATTATTTTTATATTCTAATAATAATTCCTAAATTTCTTAGCAAATAGTCTTAAATACAAGAGTTGATGTTCATGGAACTATTAAGAAATGTAATGTATTAGTCCCCACTATTAAGTCAGCACTGAATTTACAAACATTAACCTATCCCTTAGTTATGGGACCATAACTGGTCCCAACTGTTGTTAAAACCCAAGAGAATCAAAAAGAACATTCACGGGACCTATCGAAGCCATTGCTGAGAATAAACCACTTTAAGATGTTTTTATTTGTTTCTTTACAGCCAAACTCTTGGCAGCTCAGCGTGACCCAAACCCCAAATGTGCTCCAGGAACCTTCCCCTGGTCAAACCCTTCCCTCCACCACCGGGGAAAGGCAGCAAAGCCTCTCCTTCCAAAGCCTCTCCTTCCAATTGTCTTTTCCAATCAATTTTGCATGAAAACACGTTACCCCAGCGCAGAGTTTCCCGCTGCCAGGCTGGGAGTGTGATAAATGTTTCATGCAAACAACAGCCCCCCGTCGGTGTCAGACCACGGCGCTCCCACCGCCCCGCTTTGATCCCCTCACGCAGCGCAGAGGAGTTCTGAGCACCCCCCACTCCAGAACCTGTATGCAAATGAGGCCAAATTACCATAAATGTCTTCCCACTGCACAGTGTGGGAAGAGGGAAGGTAAAAATGCTGCCGTGCCAAGCTCCAGGAGTGTCTGACTGCTGGCAGCTCGGAAAAGTCCAATATTCCCAATTTACTCCTGAGGTCTTAAGCCAAGCAACAAAAAGCTCATCAACAGGCACTGACCACCCATGTCCCATCCATGGAACCTTCCTGGGCACTGAGCATGGGAATCAAACTCCAAGGGCTTTGGGGAAGTGCCACTGGGAAAAGGGGCCTACACAGAGGGACCTCAGCACAGCTTTAAAGACTTAATGATGGAATTAAAGGGAAAAGTTAGGATTATATTTTAACAACAAACTTTTCAGTGCTGTAATGTTGACAGGAAAAGGGGGAATGGCTTCATATGACAAAGAACACGGTGAGATGGGATATTGGGAAGAAATTGTTCCCTGTGAGGGTGGGGAGGCCCTGGCACAGGTTTTGCCCAGAGAAGTTGTGACTGCCCCTGGATCCCTGGAAGTGTCCAAGGTCAAGTTGGACGGGGTTTGGAGCAACCTGGGCTAGTGGAAGGTGTCCCTGCCCATGGCAGGGGGTGGGACAAGATAACCTTTAAATTCCCTTCCAATCCAATCCCTTCTGGGATCCTGGGATCTGTCCAAGGATTTCAGAAGCTGTGAACCAGTTAATGCCCAAATGTACCAATGACCTCGCCAAGTATCAGAAATTAAACTGGTCAGGTTTGATTAATGGGTCACCACTTCTTTTCTCATAACAGCTGAGAAGCTGTTCTTAATTTATTCCATTAAAAATTGTCAAAATCACTTGAACCAGTAATCCAAAATTCCACTACAGCAGAAGCAACGATGAAACCCATAAATCCAGCAAAATTATGTAAAGCCAGCAAGCTTTTAGTAGCTTTTCCTCCCAATCCAACAGTGAACAGGGAGCCTTATGAAAAGTGTCTCACATTGCCAGAACTTGCTTTTTTTTTGCTAATCAAGACTTCAAACATCAAAATTCAATGGCTCACACAAACATCACATTCAGCTTTACCAACCAATAAACAAGTTTTTAGTGGGTTTTTTAAGTCAAAAGCTCATAAGCACATAAGTCCAGGAAGACTATGACTAATTTTCCCATAATCAATCAAAACCCCATAGCAAAAGTCTAACATGAGAATTACTACTCCCTTTTGGATAAGGGAAATTCATCCCAACCTGTCCCATTCCTTGGATGCAGAGACAAAGCTCTTCCCCTTTCATTCAGTGACCTTTTCTAATCGATGCCACCCAGAGTTCATCCTCTTGCAAAAGATTGATTTGGCAGGGGAAGAAAAACAAAACCAAGAGACGAAAAACAGGGACCGGGACAGCCAAATGTAGGGACAGATCAACTACTCTGGCAGAATGAAGAACAGTAAAGTTTTGGGTCTTTCAAACAAAAATTTAATAAAAAAATCACTAGACTAAAACTTATTGGTAGAAACCAGACACCAGATGTCGATTATGCATCAGAAAGTTTTGCAGAGACGATGATAATTCATCACAGAATGTATATCAGTCCTTATTTTATCAACTCCATCTATAACACTTCATAATGTATCAGTAAATGCAAAGAGCTCTATCCAAATTACAAAGGTGTGGTAACAACTCGATTAACTTGTTAAACTTCCCTGAGAAGAGGGAAGTCCCCCCCCTTGTGTGTGCCAGGGACAGAGCAGGAGCACCAGCACAAAATCTGGTGTGTAACAGTGGTGCAAGGCAGTGACAGGCACAGCATCCTCCTGCAGCCATGGGGAACCACCAGGGACCAATACTGATATCACAGACACAGAAATGGGACTGCAAACCTGGCTGGGGGTCTGGGGGAACTGGAAAGGCTGAGAGGCCAGGACATGCTTTTGCTTTGGACATGCTGCCAGCAGTTGTTGTTGAGAAAGAGCCATATCACAGACTGATTCTTTTTTATAGCCTTCCAGGTAATAAAGCTCTCTCTGCCATGCACTGCCAGAACACACACAGAAAGGGGGAACACAGGCTAAACATGCAGGATGAGAGGAAACCAAAGCAAACTGGGCAGTTGGGATGACTTGCAAAATGGAAGGAAAAAAAAGCAGCACTGCAGGAGCTGACTGTGAACTAGTTAAGAACATTTCCTGCTACCTGACTGTCAGCAGCTTTACTGTGCAAAGAGTCTTCCCTGGAAATGAAACACTCCTGATCATCTGAAAGGTGGATCAATTCTGTGTTCAGGAACATTTCCCAGGCTGTGCTGCTTTACCTTTCAAGTGAGCACAAAACTCTCCCAAAGCTCGACAGGCTGCTCTTCACACCAGGTTTGGGGCCCAGGTACTGTCAGGTGCTGTCCATGAGCTTCCCAGCCATCCCCCTCCATCAGGGCTGCACAAACAGCACATCCCCTTAAACCACTTCAGACTGGGAGAAGGGAGGAGTAACACAGCCCATCTCCACAGAACTGCTAAAACATCTCCAACAGACCAGAAGTTCAGTGCTCGTAGTTAAAGAATCACCACTGAAATGGAGAATGCCAAAGGACAATGACCAGAACAATTTTTTTTTTAGTAATTTTCCTTTTCTACTCTTCAAATCCCTCTTGAGATGTTTCCTATGAAGACAAGATCTACCTTGAGAGAATCTAAAGTCACCCCAAATTAAAAATCAAACACAAGCCTTTCCCTCTCACATCTACAAACACAAGCCAGGCACAGAAAAAGACAATCATTGGTTTATATGAGCCACAAACAAATAAAACCATTTTCTCCTTAATTAAAAACCTGCAGTTTGATTCTCCACTCCAGAGGAACAGTAAAGTCCCAAATATACAACAACTCTCAGATAACCTGCAGTGCTGCCAAACTGAAATACCTTCTTTTATGCAAAGTTAAACTATAAAGTCAAGCAGCACCCGAGAATTTATGTTCCATCTTCTCACAATCTGGCTCTGGGATGATCTTCATTATAGCTTTAAAGTGGCTATTTTGAATAAATACATTCCAAACAGCTATAAATTTAAACTGAAAACTAGACCTGGTCCTTGATGTGCCTTTGAGGAAGGATCTACTCCAAGCACAGAGGTCAGAGGATTGTTTCCTCTACAGATTCCTGATGTTGGAGGCTCTGGAGAGGCTCTGGAGAGTGGTGATTTAGACACTGGATCTAGAAATTCATTCACGTGGACAGTCATCTCCAGATGATTCCTCTCAGTATTTCACATCCAAACCTGCACCTGACAGGGATTTTGTTTCTTCCTCATACTTCAGAGCAGGAAAGAAATGGGAATAACAATTTGGAAAAGCAGCACCATTGCTGTGTTGGTTACAGCAGAATAGGCCAGGAGGAAAAATAAAATACTTGGGTTTTTTCCTGTTCAAACTGGATCCAACATAACCATGGAATCTCCCTGTTGCTGCAGGGGACAGAGGGAAACTTCCAGAAGCCAACAGACTTACACAGGCAAGAAGTTCCCTCAGTTTGTGTAGCACCATCCTCCTCCCTCTACATCCATAACTCAAGGACAGGTGAGTTTACCTGGCCAAGGGGATCTTTTCTTTTCCATGCTTTTCACCCAAAAAGAAAATAGATACATAAATAAATGATGCAGGGGAAGAACAAGGAGAGTTTGGGAGGCCTGAGGAAGCCTCTGACAAAAACACAACTGGAAAACACCTCATTTTCCTGGAGCACAAACAAGGCAAAGAGAAACTCTCTTTGTTCCTACAGTTGATTCTCACTCTCTGTGGTCAATAACAGAATATTTCATAGACAAATTTCAAATAACAACCCCCATCAAAGGGATTTGTCTCCTCTGTATTCAAATCTGCAGTTTTGCAAAGCCTTTCCCAAACACTAAAGTGGTGCTGATAAAGCCTCAATCTTCCAAATCAGAAATAACAAATAAAGGGGCAAAGCTGCTCAGATCCATATTCTCGGCACAGACACACTTTGATCAGCATTTGATTAAACTGGAAAACATGTTGTGCCCCCTCAGAAAAGTTTATGAAGCACAGATGATATCAGCCCCAGCCAGGTATGGTTCACTCCGCAGTCTGATCGTGCTCCAAGGCAGAAATCCTTGTCCAAAGTCAGCCCCTGAGCTCAGAGGGAAAGGACTGAGGGCACAAAGTGTTTCTATATCAATTTGTACCCTTTGTCCCAACTCCCCTGGGAACAACCCAACATTGGCTTTCAAATTTAGCATGAGCAATTTTGTAAGTTATCAAAATACAGAGATTAATTGCTCGCCTAAAAAAATATTGTCTGGGCATTGTGTTCCTCCTGCAACTCCTTCCTATTGATCCTTGTTGCAACTCCTTCCTATTGATCCTATTGGTCCTCTGGGACCACTGCTAAATGGGATCCAAATCCAATGGGATTTGAGATGAGCTTCTACACAGAGTCCAGTAAACCTCTCACACACCAAAGCCCAGACTGGTTTGGGTTGGAAGGACCTTAAAGATCATCCAGTGCCACTCCCCTGTCATGGGCAGGGACACTTCCCACCAGCCCAGGTGGCTCCAAGCCCTGTCCAACCTGGCCTTGGACACTCCCAGGGATGGGGCAGCCACAGCTTCTCTGGGCAACCTGTGCCAGGGCCTCCCCACCCTCCCAGGGTGGGGAAAAAATTGTAAATCAAACCATCCTTTAGCAGGAAATATTGTCCCATTCCATAATTTTGAAATCCTAAGAATCCCACCATTCAAACATTCTGAAGAATTGCCACTTACCCCATAAAAAACCATCACGCAAGGGAAAATCATTCCGGGGTAAAACGACACCGACCCGTCGCCTGGTTCTCGTTACCATTCAATCACTTCTCACTTCACTTACCCGCCCTTGGTGCCGTAAATCTCCTTGTCCTTCCCTTTGCCCTTGTCCTTGGCTTTGTCCTTGTCCTTGTCCCTGCCCTTGCGCCGCTCCCGCTCCCGGGAGCCGCTGTGGGTCCTCCTGTGGCCGGACCTCTCGCTGCTCCGGCTGTAGGAACGCTGCCGACCTCTGGACCTGGACCTGCACCAAAGCCACAGGGTCAGAGCTCAGCCACCACCCCCTGCCACTGTCACCGCACGTCAGATCTGTTATCTGACCCAACCACGTCACACATTCCATGATTTAATGATAATATACTGCATTTAATAAATATAACGCATTAATAATGTCATATATTCAGTCATTTAATACTTTGAAACTGTCCATTTATCTGAAGTGGGAAAGAAAGCATTGCTTCTACTTTGAAGGAAGAATATAAAATATAATATATATATATATCATATATAGAAATATATAAAATAAACCATAATACGTAGGATTCATCCATCAACAAATTAATCTTGGAGCTTTTGGGGAGGGAAGGTTTGGGGAAGGGAAGGTTTGGGGAAGGGAAGGTTTGGGG
>NW_020884895.1:10901573-10918720 GCF_003945725.1 Corapipo altera
GTTTGGGGAAGGGAAGGTTTGGGGAAGGGAAGGTTTGGGGAAGGGAATTTTTCTTGGAATATTAAACTTTAAATTCTTGAGTTCTAATCAGTTCAGCTTGGAAAATAAAGAATTAACAGCTGCTACTGTGCATTTACATATTAAATCCATTATCACTGTTTTGTTCCAACAAGACCCAGAAAAACCTGAAGTGACGGGTCCAAACCAACCTCCTGATGGCTGGACTTGGTCAACTTAGAAAATATAAAATTATATATATTATATAAATATATATATAATATTATATAGATATATATAAAATACTATATAAATATAAAAATATTCCAACTCTGGAGGCCAAATAATGCAAGAAACTGCCCACAGGTGCAGGGGTTTGTGCATCTCTTTGGGGTTTGGTTACCACGACTTGTAACTTGGGTTTCTCAGTTGAGTTCCTACATGGACACAGGACACTCCATTCTCAACCATGTTATCCATTCCTCTGGGATAAATTTCTGTTGTTCCTGATAAACTTCATGGAAAAAAAATCAAGAAGTATTAGGATTGTTTCTAGATGTATCTGAAAAACCCTTTTCATTACTCCTGAATTTCTTTTGGAAGAGTTTCTAAATGTTATTTAATAATTTATCGTGGATCAGTACACCTTTTCCATGCTACATGAGCAGAAAAGGAGTATTTGGGAAAACGGTCAGTCAAGTTTGGGTTAGTTTTTATTCCAATGAACATCTGAACAACCTCTGTGGAAGGTGTCCCTGTCCATGGCAGGGGGTGGAACTGGATGGGCTTTAAGGTCCTTCCAACCCAAACCGTGCTGGGATTTCACAATCCTATAGAAGTTCTGATGGCACCTCATGGAAAAACAAGAGGATAGGGGGGAAGGACAATTTTTAAAACAGCATCAAAAAATGTCTTTAGCACCTCTTGGAATGCAAAACTCCCAAGGCCTTTAAAAGCCAAATCACACACACAAAAAAATCACTCCGGTTCAAAAGCAACAACTGTTTAATAAAACTCAACAATAGGCTGAGCAAAAGCAAATCCTGCCTCCAGATGAAGCCATAAATTACAATGGGGCAGAATGTTGTTCCTGAGCCTGGAATTTGTCCAGCACATGGGGGTTAATGTCCCTATTCCTGCCAGGAGCTTTCCAGCCCAGGCCCAGAGGTCAAACCTGGGCTCAGGTTTCCCTCAGCAGCTGCCACCTTGCAGCACCACAGCCCCAATTATTGGTCCCACTGTTAACACTCGTCCAGCAGATCAAATTACCCCTGACTTTGCCCCATCCCTGGGAGTGTCCAAGGCCAGGCTGGATGGGGCTCGGAGCAACCTGGGCTGGTGGGAGGTGTCCCTGCCCATGGCAGGGGTGGCACTGGATGGGCTTTAAGGTTCTTTCCAACCTGGCCTTGGACACTTCCAGGGATTGGGGCAGCCACAGATTCTCTGGGCAACTCGTGCTAGGCCCTCCCCACCCTCACAGCCAGGAATTCCTTCCCAGTATCGCATCTAAACCTCCCCTCCTTCAGCTCCAGCCCACTCCCCCTTGTCCTATCCCTCCATGCCCTTGTGAAATCCCTCTCCCCCCTTCTCTAAGCCCCCTTTTAATTCCTATTAAAGTATCTTGCAAGATCTACAGAACAGGAAATAAAGATAAAACTTGATCAAATGGAGCTACAGAGAGTCATCTGTGTCACTAATTCATCACTAAACAAGAACAAAAGTCCACAGATCTGACAGAGAAGAAAGATTTCCTATTTTATTACTGTTGAAAAATAACAAGAATCACGATTAGTCCTATTACAGCAAGTCCCAAAACGTTCAAATTATAGAACTACCAGAGAGAAAGAAGAAAAATGAAGCTGGAGAGTAAATTTGCAGCAGGGACCCCCCCCTTCCCCCAAAGTGACACCCACCAACACCCACCCACCAAGCCAAAGGTTAAGTCATTTAGTCAAGTTCAAAGATCTTCAAAGAGCCCTTAGATCCAGATAAGCCCATATGTTCCCAAAATTCTGTGAAAAGCCATTACTTTCCAATCTGCTTTTCATGTCCGAGCTGCAGAACACACAGATGCTTGGCATGGCTCAGGATCCCGAAATTCCCACCCCGGATAATCCGGGCTCCCCCGTCCCTTCCCCATCTCCAGCCCTAGGAAAGGGCTTTTACTCCATCGACACTTGGGCCGCTTGTAAAAAAACTGAAAGGCTCCATAAAAGCCCATTCAGCGACTGCACAATAAGTGTTAATTTGCTAATTTCTTCACAGGTAATCAATTAAAATGTAAAATATTGGATAAAATTAGTTGCACTAAATTTCCCAGCTGCTCCATAAGCGTAATTAGTTTCACAAGGGCCATATGTATCCCGAGCAGAGACAGAGTTGAAACAAATAAGCGGATTTTAAAACAAGTTTGAGGAAATCTGCATTTAATTAGCAGGTGGGCACTACAACTGCATAATGTTTTTATACATTTATATTTATGAAGTGCCAGAAGATCTAAAGGCTTTTTAAAATGGCGTTTATTGTTTGAATGGGAACTGTTTTGCTGCATGCTAAAGTGATTTAAATCCTCCCAGCTCTGCTTTGAAAAAAATCATAAACGGTGAAAGAAAACATGTGGAAAACTGTAAAACTAGAAAGAATTTGCGACAGAAAGCAGAGACACATACCATAAGCAAAAGGAAACTACACTTAATTAAATGTACACTACATCTGGAATATCAGCCTAATAAAACGTGCAACTATTAATTTTCATTGTTCTGAAGGAAATGAGGTCAGTGGCGTTTAGTATTTCCCCAATTATGTTGCACTAAAGCTCTGAACTATATCTGAGAGGGCCAATCTAATCTGTGCAAAACCCTACAACTGGAAAAGAGTCACCGAGAGGCTTTTTGAAAGGAAAGAGGAGTTAGAGGCCAAAAACAAGACAGTGCTTGTTTTCTTCTCTTTGAGTTCTTCCAGTGAAGGACAGTTTATGAAAAAATAATCTATTTTGTTGGCAAACAGCAACCCCCACTGCAACGAACGTTCCTGACATGTCAAGTCCTCCCCTGGAATTCTTCTACGTGTCTCTCACCTGCCACAATCCTAATTAGATTATTATTGGCTCAATAGCCACAAACAAACCCAACAAATTAATACTTGAGCCATAAATCCAAAGTCTGGGCCAGAACAACGAGACACAACTGCTCTGCATCAAACCTGGACATTCACCTTGGTAATAAAGACAGAGTGCAAACACACAAGGAACTGCAGAAAAATGCCATGTTCTCTTTCAAAGCATATTAAGAGAAAGTTTCTTGTTTAACTCAACTTCACCACCAGGAAAAAAAAATATCATGTACAAGCTATTGGAAAGGTAAAATAATTTCAAATATCAATTGCAGTTGTTCAGGGCAGATAAATTATTAATACTATATATATATTTAATGGGAATATGGTACATCTATAAAACATGTCTGCAATTTGAAAATGCATGTAGTTGAGGGAGTTAAATATAGATAATATGGAGGGGGGTTATTTATTGTTAAATATAAAGAGAGTGAAAACAAAACTAGGCAGCAGCAGAGTCAGAGTTTAAGCCTGAAAGGAGACTGGTGCTAAGAGGAAAAAATTTGTTTCAATCCAGCAGTTTGGACAGTTGGTAAGCGAAAAAACACATTTCAGAATAAAGGAATATTTAAGATTTAAAAAAATATCATCCCAGGTGCCAGGGAAAAGCAGGATAAAGCAAATACAACCCCCAGGGCAACCAAGAGCCCCGTTTGCAGAGCTGAGAAAATGGATTCACCAGACACAGCCACCAACTCAGCCCAGCAACAAACAATTCTGCACCTCTAAATTCTGTGAATTCCATAGCCAAACATGGGAGGAGGTAAAACCCCTGTGAGGTGGAGCTTGGAAAAGCAACAGTTACTGGAAAGTTGGCCCAAAGAGCTCAGGATGCAGCCGGAGAGGAGAACTGAGGGGGGACACCACTGGAGCTTCTGCTTGTTCTCCAGCAGTTGGTTTGTCACAAATGGAGTTCTCCAGATCCAAACCTCCTGGGCCACCTCACCTGACTGCCCAGGAAGATGAAGGTGCCTCCTCTGCCACAACACCTTGACTATCCTACAGAGAGCCTTTGGAAAGGCTCCACACGCAGTGCTGACAACACCCGTGACTCTGGCTCAGCTCGACCACGCTGCCACCAAAGAGCTGGAAAACCCACAGCAGGTCAAGAACTGGGTGGAAAACTCCAGGCATGATATTTCAATGGGTTTGTGATGCAGAGGCAGGACTGTGGGAGCAGTTGTGGCCAAAGCAAGGGCAATACTGGTTGGGATTTGGGATGGGAGAATAGCTGGGAGAACAGCTCCCACCAATCTGCTGGAATTGGGAACTTCACTCCATCAGCGAAGGCAGGAGGGGATTCTCTCCCCACCGCATTCCTTTAGAAACCAGAAATTCCTCCTGGGAGAGTGGGGAGGCCCTGGCACAGGGTGCCCAGAGAAGCTGTGGCTGCCCCTGGATACCTGGAAGTGTCCAAGGCCAGGTTGGAGAGGACTTGGAGCAACCTGGGACAGTGGAAGGTGTCCCTGCCCATGGCAGGGGGTGGAATGAGATGAGCTTTAAGGTCCCTTCCAACCCAAACCAGTCTGGGATTCCATGATTTAGCTTACAGAGGTCACCAACTGCCCTGGATACAACTGCTCCAAAGGATCTGAGGATCTTCAGCCTCATCCTCATGAGGGAAACACGTTGCACTGTTCATTTCCAGGGCTGATCTGTGGGAGGACTCAAATTGCCTCTCTTTGCTAACATTTCGCCCCAAATTAGGACCATCACTGCCAGAACACACCTGGTTTCACATGACATGAATTTCTCTCACGTGTTCTTAGAGTCTGCCTCAAAAACAGGCCTTTTTTTCTAACCCTGCATCCCTGTAACCATGTCATGGCTGGGCAGAAAAGAATGGAATTTAATTGTAATAAACTTCAGGGGATAAAATAACAAAGAAACAGAAGATAGTACATTGTCCTGGTTATTAAATAAATTAAGTGAAAAGCCACCCCTCTGATTCCCTGTCCTTCTTCATCCAAAGTTGTCTGGAAGTTCTAGAGTTCAAGGGCATAAAATCACATACTCACCTACATAAATGTATTCAATATCCATCTGCAGGTATACTACATATAAACTACCATATAACCCCAAAGTTCAGGTTGATAAGAGAAGTAAATATATTCCAATAATCTGACAGCAAAACAAAAAAAGCTCAAATCAGTTGGGAACATCCAACTTGTCTCCTGCTCATCCGGGAGTGCTGAACCCACTTGACCACGAGGCAAGAGCAAAACAGTTGTTGATTTGCCACACAAAGATGCCACCAAGAAACTCCTTCCTCTCCCAACCAAATTCCAGAACTGCCACTGCTTAGTCTGAAGAAAAAGCAACCAGAAAAAATATGAGCTGTAGGAAAGTTTAAGTTGTATAATCCTGTAGGAAAGACATTTTACATCTTTTTTTACGTCCTTCAAAAAAAAAAAAAAAAAGGGAGGAAAACTTGAATTCTTCATGAGAGAATAAAGTAACAAATTCTATTAGCAAATGAATCCATCAGACTTTGTAATGAATTTATACACACACAAGTAGTTATTCCATCCTTGATACAGCTGGAAGCTATTTGGGAAAACAAAGGTCCAGCTTCCTTTGAGGACTCTAAATAAATACACCAAATATTCCTCTCTGGTGACTCTGCATCTGCCACGACAGGAGGATCTGGATGTATCACAGAGCCCTGAGAAAGGGTCAGATCCATTGTCCAGATGGAATCACTGCCCAGGCAATTATTTGTTGTAAATTTGACAACACCTCTGATATTGTGGTGAAATGTTGAGGAGCAGAAAGGAGAGGTTTGGAGGTTGAAATGTTCCACTTCCCTCGTGCCTCGGCTCAAATCAGTGACAGGAAAATGCTGCTCCTCTGTCTGCCTGGGACAAGAGCAGGATTTTAGGTTTTGTGGTGGTAAAACCCCTCAAACTGAGGCCTCAGTGATGGTTTGAGCTTCAGGACACTGTGATATTTGTGTATATTTATATCCACAGATTGAGATTAGACTGAGGGGAATTACCTAAACAGATGCTTAAAATGTTTAAAACCTGTAAAAATACCCCCCAAAAAACCACCCTGGAGCAGAACAGCACCATCAGTGTCTATATGAGGCACTCAAACAGGGAGGTACCACCAGCATGGACCCAAAACTGAAACAACAGGGGAAAAATCAGAATATTTCTCATTCTTCAAGTCACAGCACCATTTAAAAAGCAAAAAAAACCCCTGCTTACAGACAAGATTAAGGCATTGCTTGTCCTTAGAAATAAATACCTAATGTAGAAGACTGGGACTGACTCGATTCACACCATGACCTAAAATGACACTTAAATGAAAAGCTGTGTGTCTGCTTTTACTTGACTGATAACAAATCAAACCATTCCTGTGTTCACAATTAAGAAAAGTGGCAATTTTTTTCATTAATTCAGTGATAACCAAACAGTTCAGGTGTAAATTTCAGGAGATGAAAGAGGTTTGAGGTATTCCACTTATAATTTTCACCACAGAAGTTGTACAAAGAACACAGAGAGACTTTTAGAATCTCACCTTGTTTTTCCCAAGCTAAAAACCAAAACAAACTTAACATCTTTCATGAAAATTGCTGTAACTTGACTATAGGATCAAGGGTCTGAAAAACTCACTCATAAAAAGGCTTTAAAAACACACAAAAAAAGTGCAAAACTATCACATTGTACACTCAAAACCTTTTGAAGACACATCATAAACAGTTTGGATATTTTCCTATTTTCCAGTGCACATTCTATAAATGCACCGATAATTTTCTAATTTACATGCAGGTTAGATGCATCTTGCTGTAATATTCTGTATTTTCCAAACACAAGGCAGATAGAGGGAAGTCTGGTCTGGTTTTAATATTCTCCTGAATGAATATTGAACAGCTTCATTCCCGAAGACTGATGAGGAATATGGAGCTGCCAGGTTTATCAGCCCCAAAAATCTGCTTTACTGGGAGTTATCACCTCTAACCCTCCTCTGTCCCTCCCAAACCTCAACTCTAATGACTAATTAAAAACTCCAAGGAAAGGGAGAGAAGAAACTCTGAAAATTTCACTTAGTATTCAAAAAAAACCACCCAGCAGTATTTTCATTATAGAACCTGCAACTGTTACATAAAATACTATAAAATAAAACATACCAGAAAGAGAAACAAGAAAATTTGGATTGTTGAAAAATAAATAAAGCAACAAAACTACTTGATTATTACCCTTTAAAATGTGTTATGACTGTTGTGATCAACTGATGATGCTGAGCACAAACTAATTGGTGTTAGTCCCAATTTAAATGGGTAAAAAGAGCAATTAGAATATGATTTTTACATACCTATGCCTTTGTTTAACAAAGACTCTCGTGGAATTTTCTTCCAAGCTTTGTTTTTTTTGTTTAAAATACAAAGGAACCTCCCAAACCCAGGAAATAATGACAGAGCAGCATCACTCCTGTACCACACTCAGCTCCACTCCCAAACCTGGGGGCTGGAATTAAAATGGAAACTCTATTACTTCCAGCACTGAGAATATTATCCACATGATTTCCAAAAAGGAATTCCCAAAATAACCCACTACCTGTGAGTCACTCCAAGCCTTCCCCAGTTCTCTTCCCAAGAGTCACATCCCGACTCCCAGAGGTTTGACACCCCCATGGGGATGTTGGAGGGGAGGGAACGGGAACATGAGGAGATTGCAGGATGGAAAGGTGTAACATATATTAAATTAACAACACAATGAACAGGGAAAACTTGCCTGTCACCTCTCTGGCACCTCCCAGTGCCTCTCCAGGAGTCCCTGATGTCCCCCTGCCCACGGTGACACCGTGAGCAGACACTTGGTTTACTGGTATGAATTTTTCATGTCTCCCCAGCTTTCTTTCTCCTTCACACCTATTGGTTCCTGCTACTAATCCAACTCCAAGTCCTTGGGCCTCAAGTTCTCTTTTGGATTCTCCTTGATGCTGCCAAGAGCACGAAGAGCTCGAGTCCTGGCTGGCACTTTCCTGTCATAATTTAACATAAGGGTGGGCTGATTAACCACAGGCAATCAGGGTATTACCATTCTCTTATTTGCACTAATATCTCTTATTTGGGCTAACATTTCACTAATAAATGACACTTTTGTTGGTTTTTACTGAGTAACTATTTTCAGTCAACCTCGTACTTTAACCATAAGTTTAAAGAATAACTGTTCGGGTTCTGTATTAATATTAAATTACCAGAACCACATTTTTTTGTGGCAAAAACAGCCAGGCTGCCCTGTATTTTATTAGCCTCCAATTTGCTCAGCAGTGTCCTCTTGAGCTGTGTGAGTGGCTCGTGTAGGCTCACAACACCCCCCACATGGTCCTGATTACACCCACCAGGCCCACACGCTCCCGGAGAACTTTCCCAGACACTTTCCTAATGGGATGTCACGTTAAACCTGACAGCAGGAGATAAAGCAACTCCACCCTAATTACAACATCTCCAAAAGGGGCATTTTGGAACGAGCGGCACAACATTATTGATGGTGGCAGTGCCCCAACCCAAGGAGGAGTTTTTAGACAACCGGGATTCTTACACAGATTCCTTGGATATCCAGAGCTGTCAACATCTTGGAAATAGATGCTCCTAACTGCCAAACTCGGGGAAACGTCACAGATTTGACTACTCTCTTAATGCCTCATGACTAATTCCTCAGAGACACCCTTAAAAGCCCCAAAATGTTGTCCTTGGGTAGAAACTTCCACTGGGAAATCAATCGGGAGCAAACGAGACGCTCACGTTGAAACGTTGGGCGCTGTTTAAGGGAACAAATGAGTGAAGAAAGGAGTGGATCTGAACATATGCCACCGCACTGAAGTTGCTAAAAGGGTCTGTTGGAAGAATATTTGCTTTCCAGGGAAGCTAATATGCCACAAGAAGGGCCGGTGATGAAAGAGCCCCGAGTCGCGTGGAAATCCAAATATAGCGACAGACGCAATTATTTTACTAATTGCTAATGAATGCAGTCAAGTGGCTTCAAAAAGCCAAACTTTGCTTGGACTACTTCGGGTTTTGACCTCTGCATGAGCAAATGCATTTCAAACCCGAGCCCACCAAACCTGATTAACGGCGCCAGCCGAGGCCGGGCGCGGAGCGGCGGCTTTTTCCCCCCCCCCCCCAACCCATATCTATCACATGGCCCCGAGGATAGTTAAATGAACCTTAAAATGGCTACAAACAGCTCAATGACTACACAGACTCCTGCCAATTAGAAATAATTAGGCAGTGATTTTGGTGGGGAGGCTTTTTAAGTGCATCCATAATGATGCAACGGCGCTGATTAGCGCTCTCAGCCGGGCCCCGCTCAAACGGCCCCGCGATAATTATGCGGCGCTCACAAAGCCTCTGCACAGCTCTGTACTTCACCTCCCCGCATTGCAAAAAAAAAAAAAAAAAATCCACTTCATTACCTCCAGTAATTAATCCTCCATTAATTGCAGGAAAAAGGCCCAGTTTACCGGGCTTCGTTTCTAATTATCTTATAAATAGTTATGGTTCTAATTAATGTGTTCATTAGGCTGGATCTCTCTCTCAAAGCCACGCTCAGAGCAAAGGTGCCGCTTTTGAGAGAGGAAGCCTAACTAGCCATAAGGTGAGGCCATTTTGGTTGTATTTGCTTTTATTTTAGTATATTCAACCTCCTAATTGGCATTTAAAATCTAATTTGGAAGAACTTCAAGAAGACTATATAGGAGAAAAATAGGAAAAGGGGTTTCTCGGGTTTTTTTCCCCGTTCTCCAATCAAGAAGCTCAGAGCTTTAACAGGCAAACTTTTAGCAAATCTTTTTGATATGGACTGGGAACAGATTTTCAGTGCTAAGACACAGATTAATTTAAATTCTATCACAATGCAGCTCATCCCTGCATGTTTTCACAGAGGAGAAGCAAAAACTAGAGAAGAAAAATAGATATCTAAGAGTATATGAATAATTTAAAATAATAAAACCACACTGCTGCCCTTGCCTTCACTTCCAGGATATAAATCAGCGGCACAGAATTACAACAAAAATTTAAATCATTATTTCGGCTGAGCATAATCTAAACCTTTCAATTCATTGAGAGATTTTCACTTTGCATTACTAGGAGATGATACGACCCAATGAAAGCCACAACTGGAGACTCTCTTAAAGGAATATTTATGGATAATCAACTCCAGATTGAAAGCATATGTTTCACAGGACTTTGGAGGTTTGCATATAAATATTTGCAGAAAACTTAAAAATTCTGTATTAAAAAAAAAAAATCTACAGGAATGCAACCAAAATATGTCAGTTATGCTTAAAATTACGGCATAGATGTTAAATTCCCATCTTCTCCTAGATTTTAATTGTTTTACATAGACATTATATTTAAATAAATCTCTCTCCAGTTATATAACGTGCAAAGAAATACAAGTTTTCCCATTTTTCCTAATGTGATCACATATTTAGCATCAATTTTTTTGCTCACATAGTTACTCAAATCCTATCTTAGCAGCAAAAAGACAAAAACTCGACATGTGCCTGAAATTATCTCCATTTTTTTTGATAACCTTTTCTTCCTGTAACATCACACCTCAGTAAAATCTGGAATCACTGAAGTCAAGTGCAGCTTTGCCAAAGTTTGATGCCAATAAACCTGGATTAGGACCAGATGAAGTGTTATCAGCTCTTCACATTCTGGCTCTTGGATTTTTGGGAGACTCAGTGTCTTTCCTTGGAAACTGGAAAACTCCAAGTGTCTCAAAGTTCAGATGTGGGAGAACCAGCACCAAAGGATGAAAGGGACAGTCAGGGAAGAGTCACAGTATCCCAGTTTTATTCAGCTTTATCTGGCATGAACCCACTCCCAAAGCTCACTCTGGCCATGATACCACCACAATTAGAAGCTGCCCACCTGGATCTTGAAGGACAATTGATGTTTCTGGGATACAATTTGTTTGAAAGGTACCAAAAGCCCTGAGTGCAGCAGGGACTGTCCTGCTCACACACAGCCAGGTCCTGCTATGGAGCAAAGGCTGAAATCCTGGACCAAAGGGAGCAAAGAACTCCAGGGCACAGGTGGTGGTTTATAGAGAATCATGGAATCACAGGATGGGTTGGGTGGGAAGGGAATTGAAAGCCCATCCAGTCCCACCCCTGCCATGGGCAGGGACACCTTCCACTAGCCCAGGTTGCTCCAAGCCCTGTCCAACCTGGCCTTGGACACTCCCAGGGATGGAGCAGCCACAGCTTCTCTGGGAAATCCACTCCAGCCCCTCACAGGCAGGAATTTCTTCCCAATATCCCACCTAAACCCCCTCTTTGCCAGTTTAAAGCCATTCCCCTTCTATCACTGCAGGCCCTTCCTGGATCACTCCCCCCCCAAAGCTGCATCAGGGCTGTGACATCATCTCACTCCAGCACCCACAACCTCAGGGATGGACTTCACCACATCCAACAACATTCAGGCTGATGTCTTGGAACACATGGGATTGACAGCTCCTTGTGTTCTTCTTCTACAGCACAACTGTTTCTCTTGCTCAGGTTCTTTACATTCTGATGAGTTCCACAGAAAAAAAATAGAGTAAACCACTTTTTTCAGCAGAAATACAGGTTTTTTGCCAGCATCTTGAACTAGATTCTGTTACTGCCATGTGTTATTAGAATTAAAAAGAATGAAAGATGGGAATAGAGGAACCAGTAAATTTTTACTACTAAATTCTATTATTTTCATATATCAATAATACTGATAATAGTATAAATATAATAATATGTACATATAAGTAAATAATAGCTATGTGACAACATAACTATATTAATGATATTGTTATATTAGTTGTGTATTAATATTATGCATTATACATAATATATATTATGGTACATTATGATATATAATATTT
This sequence comes from Corapipo altera, assembly GCF_003945725.1. Classification (NCBI taxonomy): domain Eukaryota; kingdom Metazoa; phylum Chordata; class Aves; order Passeriformes; family Pipridae; genus Corapipo; species Corapipo altera. Next base: position 10,913,555 of record NW_020884895.1, read on the forward strand.
TAATACACTTAATACATAAACTATATCATAATATAGTTTATATATTAGTATCATATCAATAACATCAATACATTGATGCTCATATTTTGATTTAACTCCTTCAATTCTCTTCAAATCACTCTGATTTCACTCTTTCACTCCTAGAAACCATCTCTGGGAAGAGCAACAATTTACCCAGCAGAGAGTGAAGGTCTAAGATTCCCAAAGCATCCTAAGACATCTGCTCTGTATTGGTTTGCAGAGCTGCTCGAGAAACACGAGCTCTGCAGCAAGAAAACAGATTCTATTTCATGGCCAGAGTTCTGGGAGGAAAGAAAAAGAGGATTAAAGAAAACAGTTAAAATACATGATGGTTCAGAATGGAGAGATGCTGAAATCAAAACCAATCCTCCACTAAGGGATCACATTCTTGAGTGCCTTTCCCAAACAGAAAACTGAAGTGTTCAAACAAACCAGCTTGCACATCCACCTTTTCCAAAGGGAGAAATAAGAGGGTTTACAAAAATAAGCAGCTCTACTCCAAACATCTTCTGTGCCCACAACACCTGGACCGCTCAGAAACCAAGTTTCTGTGTAATGAGGCTCGAGGCTCAGCCTAAATGAACAGCACTTATGCATTCACAGCTTTTTTTTAAGGCTGGTTTTTGTTTTATCCCAATGAAAGGCATCAAAGGCCCTGTCCCTGGCAGCTCTGTGCCCTCACTGATAACTGGAGGGCCCTCGGCACTGCCTTGGGAAGTTTGATTTCCCCAAGCGGTCAATTAGGGCTGGGAATGTGCTCCTGGGGGGGCTGGTGCTCCAGGACATCTCCAGTGCTTCACCTCCATGGCTTCCCAGGACAGCCAGGGACACAAACTGCTCGGTTCCACTTGGAAAAAGTCAATTATTGCAACTGAAAACTGGATTTTTAGAGACTGTTGGTGAAACAACCTGGAACTCAGCGGGAGCCCAAATAAAACTGCAGGTTTTGACATAATGGGGGAAAACAAACATGATCTGATGCTACCAACCACAGAAAAACTAAAGATCACATGAGCAAACTCAGCGATCTGAATTTCATTTTATTTGAAGTTTCATAGGGGAAATGCTACAGTATCTTAATTAAATATATATTAATATAAATTAAATACACATTCTAATCGACCAGAGGCTTCCAACTTTCCCACCAGTAAGAAGAAAGACAAATATGTAATATTTACACTGATTCCTTGCATAATCATGTGGGTCTGTACAGCTGGTTGTACATGAATGTGTTCATTTGTGTAGCAAGGACAGGAGTAAAAAATATCCTAAGGAGCAGACCAATACTTTAAAGGAATAGAGGCTCCAGTAGCTACAACTAGGTAAAAAAAAATAAGCAATCCTTGAAGCATGGAATGGCTTGGGTTGGAATTTCCAAAGCAATATGCTGATTAAATAGCATTGTTTGATTTTTGATAGGACTCCTGTCTGCTTCTCCTTGAAAAATTCTTGGATCCCTTTCCAAAAGAGGTCTTTTCAAAGTCTTTTTATAGATTAAGAGTTTTAAGAGCTTCTCTACGTGTGCCCAACCTCGTTCTTTGCAGTTGTCTGGTCAGTTCTTGTTTCTTCCAGCAGAGAAAGGGACGTGTTTGTCCCAGTCCCTGTCCCAGTCCTGCTGCTGTTCCTCAAATTTCCCTTCCACCTCCTCCCCAGCAGACAAACCAACCCACGCTGTGTGATGGCTGTGGGATGGTCAGGCCAGAAAACCTTCCCTTCATTCCCTTCCCTTCCCCTGGAACATCACCTGTGCTGACACTCAGTCCCACAGCAGGACTTCTACTCTCACCTGGAACAACTTTAATCAGTTTTAATCAACTTTAAATCAGACATCTGCATCAGACTGACATTAAGTCTTTCTTCACGACATCCTTAAGATCAGCTTTCTAATTTTACACAACTATATTGAGCCATTCCATTACAGCCTGTAAGTAAAACCTGTATTTTGAATACAACTTAGCATAGATCATGGTCTTGATCCAACAGTTTTTATCAGCTGATAAGCCAGGTTTTAATTTGGAAAGACTCTGACACATTAATACCCCTCTAAAATAATATGGAGAAAAGAGAGATTAACTGAAGAGAGACCCATTTCAAGTAACACAAATACAAAAGCACTCAATGATAATATCTTTAAAAAGTGTTAACATTTCACTGTGCAACACTGACCTTCCACTAAAATATACAATAGCAACAGATAAGAAGATATTAAAAAAGGAAATTCTTAAAGACCAAAGGAGAGGTCGGTGGGATTTTACTATGATTTATTTAATGGCCCCTTTCCCATTGCACTGTTCTTAAAGACTACAAATTCTAACTGCTAAACACAAAGAATTCTGCCAAGCTGTGAGGGTTGAGCCTCAGTTAATTCTAGTTTACATTGTTGGGTAGTGGCAGCTTCACTCCACAAGCTGCTTTTCCAGCTCAAAACCAAGTTTATCCCAAAGTCGCCCCAAAGAAGCAGGTCCCTGCCCCTGGACTGCAACAACTGCACACATTTCAATATTAAATTAATTAGGCTGGAAGGATGGTAAAGAAATAAGAGGTAAATGTGTATCCACACACACACACTGGGGAAAACACCCCTGTACACTGATCAAACAGCTCCTTCAGCGACACTCCAAAGGCAGCAGGGCTACAGGCAGGTTATTTTACACTTACAATTTCCTCTCCTTCACTATCTATAGATGTACTTGGGGAGTTTGGGTCAGTTTTTAAGCTGAACCGCATTAAAGGTATTACAAAGCAGCAGTTTGGTGTTTAACATGAAGCAAAAAGCCAAAAACACTTGGCAGACAATAAAGCAAACTTGCATATTTAAAGGCAATTAGAGTGGGATACTCTGTAATCACAGGATTGTAGGAAATCAAGGAATACAGGGTAACATTTGGGGGTTAATTCTATTTAAAGCTCGGTGAATTAGAAGATCTGTGCTATGAGCTCTGATGCAGAGTATTTTCTATATGATTACATATATATATATGATTAACTTGCAAGAACAATCACAGCAAAAACTCCAAAAATATTAACCCGGCTCCATCCACCCGGGAATTACACGAGGGCTGAGCTTCCCCATCCCAGAGAAGCACAATATTCTAATAAGAACTCTCCTAATCTTCAGCCAGCAATAATTTCCAGCTGATATTATTATTCTCATTTCCTTGAATAATATCCATACTCCAGGGCCATTTTCCTCCTCATATTCAATATCGTGCGTGCTCGGATGGAGATTCCTGTCCTCATATCCTGTCACGGTATCAATCACTGCCTCCTGTCCACTCAATCCCCGTTTGATTTATCAGCCACCAGCTCTCTGGACTCCATAACTCGACCCAAACCATTTTAGCAAGACAGTGACAAATCACACCCGGGATCACATCAACCTGTTCCACTTAGGAAAGTCGGGAAGGGGAGCTGTGACATCCCTGCACCGGCACCCCCCGCTCCCCCCCCTTCCCCAGCCTGATGTATATTAATGAGGAGCTGCTATTCGCAATGCTCCTTCCACATCAGCATCTAATATGATCAAATTAGGAAATGGGATGATTTATTAAATTCCTGTGGAGCTCAAATATTCCTTCCCCTCGCCGGGGTGGATGCAGAGAGGGAGCTGTTGCTTCCAATTTCCCCGCCCGGGCTGTGCCGGCGCTTCCACGGGCGGATTATTGGCTTTAAAAATAAAGATTGCGAGGAGGCGAAATGTTATTAAGCAAATGCTCAGTAAAACAAACTAAATCGGTTTTAAAAATTCCTAATTTAATGTAAAATCTCGCTTGTTTCGCCCAAATTCAGTTTGTGATCTTATTAAGTCGTATTTGCATCGTGCTGCCTCGCTGGAGGACAGCTCGGAATTTATGGCATTACCAGGAAGCCCCACTTTTTTTCCCACTCTAAAAAAAAAAACAAAAACCTGCTTCTAAAACAAAATACTTACAAAGGCACAGGTTTCCTTCTCAAACAAAGCACGAACGTTACCAAGAAGCCCCATTTTTACGACTCTAAAAACTGCATCCCAAATAATTTGAGTTACAAATGCAGAAGTTTTCTCCTCCTCTCTAATCAGGTGCAAACATCACCAGGAAGCCCCACTATAAAAACAGCTTCTAAAACAAAATACTTATAAATGCACAAGTTTTCTTCTCAAACATAGCACAAACACTACCAGGAAGACCCATTTCTTTGACTCAAAAAAATACATTTCAGATAAAATAGTTATAAATGCACAAGTTTCCTTATCTTCTCAAATGCAGCACAAGCATCACCAGGAAGCCCCACTTTTTTGACCCTATAAACTGCTTCTAAAATAAAATAGTTATAAATGCACAGGTTTTCTTCTCAAATAAAGTACAAAAAATGGTTTAGGTTACAAATAAAACTCATTTAAAATCTTTTTGAATGTGACATTATAAAAATCCAACTTTCCCAATTAAAATTGGAAATATTTCAGTGTTTTACACTGTTGGAGATCCGTAGATCATTCACTCAAATAAAACACCTATTAAAGTTAAATATCACTTTAATAATAAAGTTATTTAAAAAAAAAATGCATTGCAGCCACATAGACTTTTAACAACACCTTCATTACCTTGAAAAACCAACTTAAATCTTAATTTGACAGGAGACTGTGGAGGGAAAAGACATTACAGGATACAGAATTTGTGCCACCTGCATGACTGACACCAAAAACAACTCCAGGGATTTAAAGACACCACATGATGGATCTTAACTCCCAATAAGAAGCTTGTTTTCTAAGGTCAGACCCATAATAAATTAAATTAAATTTGAAATGACCTAAAGGTGATAATACTGGGAAGGTGCAAGGGGAATGTTACAAATCCAGGGGGGACAGAGATGATCTTCCCTTTCCTGCTGCATCCCAAACTGCTGCTCTCCTGTGGGGCAGGAGCTTTCCCTCCCTCCCCTGGCAATGCAGAAGTTGGGGATCCACAGGAATATTCCAGTGGGTGCCACACTGCTCACTGCAGGAACTCAAGGGGCTGCCTGAGTTATTTTAGCAGTTATTTACAGGTGTTTCCTTCAGTATCTACCTGTAAAAGTCACATGGAAAGAAGTTGTCCCACCCCAGGCAAAGAAAATAAGGAATTCCACCTGGAATTCACGAAAATTCCACCTGGAATTCACGAAAAT
>NW_020884895.1:10918730-10926190 GCF_003945725.1 Corapipo altera
CCACCTGGAATTCACGAAAATTCCACCTGGAATTCACGAAAATTCCATTTCAGCCGTACAAATTCCTACATTTCCTAAGACAAACTGTCTCTGCATCTCTACATTTGAGTGCATTTTCCTTGTCTGATTTCTTTTTTAATTCCACTTGTGGTATCCACAACCTCCACAGCTTAATTCCTTTATCCCTAAGATCCATCTCCTTTTATTTCCCAGGACCTGCCACCACCTGACTTCCCCCCCTCCACACCTGCCCCAGGTCAGACATGGGAGGAGGTGGGAAACCCTCAATCCTTCATCATATTTTCCCACCAATTTTACTCTTATCTTGATTTTTTTATACCCCTCCATCACATTGCCTCTTTCCCCCACGACCCCTTTTCCAGCCTGAAGAATCCTGAAGTCCTGAGTCCTCTGTGGAAAGCTGGTCAGCCCTTGGATTGAGTGATTTTAAGGCAAAAAGGGGATTATTTGGCATCACTGCAACTGCCTCAACACCACAAGCAGGGCAAACACAGGCCTGGAGTAGCAGCAAGGATTTAACTCTGCTCCAAAAATCAGATTAATCCACGGCTTCTCAGGGTAACATTGCAGCAGACTCAGGGAAAAAAAATGACAATAAAGGGCTTAATGTGTCCTGTTGGGTTTAGTTCCAAGCTTTTAGACTCTTCTGGTATCATTTAGGATGTTATTTATAAATATTTTCCCTGAAGAATCACGTCTGTGCACAGGAAATGCATTTAAAGCAACATGCAGCTCTACCCTCTATAGAACTGCAAAGCTGGAATATTTTACACATAAAATATTTTATACCCAATATTTGTCATGTTTTTAGGTGCCTAATTTCCATATATTGCAATGATGATTAAAAATCATCAAACCCCTTGGAAAAGAGACCATTAGACTATTGCTAATGAAAGCTGCAATTTTGTATTATTACAATAAAACCCCTTTTTAAATCAGTTTATCACATTTCCTAACGCTGAGTACGTGACAGGCTGAAAAACCTTCATTTTCACCTCATCCTTTGCACTTTTCAGTGGCTTAAAACCGATTTTCTTGACAGAAAAGGTGGATATTCCCAGGAATATTTCTACAGGCAGCACAGCAGCTTATCTGGGGTGTCCAGCTCCGATGCTGAGGATTCTCAGAGACACATCAGGCAGTTTAAATAACCAAATTTCTACTACAAAGGCACTGCAGCAATAAGTGTTCAGGCAACTATTGTAATGAACAGCTGGGAAAAACTCAGGGCAGAATACAAATAAGAGAAAGTGGAATATTCTCATCTTTCGACAACAATTTATCAGCATTTAGAGGCAACAATTCTACTGTTTGGTATATAAAGACAGATAAATATAAATATATATAAATAACAGATTTAATAAATTCTTAGTGCAGAGACACAAAAGTACTTGGTTGAAGATTTGTAAACACACACCAAAACAGCTCTGATCTGCCTGATACACTCAATTAGTTTAAAATCAATCGAAAATGCTAACAGTAATTCTGGTTCAACTTGAGTTACCAAACTTCTTAATTGAAAAATACACACAAATTAAGCTCCTTCTAATTAAAAAAGTAAAGCAGATTTCGTAGCACAATTTGCAACTTCTGAGCCAGATTTAAATATTGAAATCGGGGTTATTATTGAAAACATTCATTTGTCACAAAGCAATTTATGACAAAACTCAGCACTGTAGATATCTGAAATATTAATGAAGAATTGTATAACTAAATACTCATCTTTTTCCAAGGGGAAATACAGATGAGAAAATAAGTTTATTCTGATCTTCGGGGAGCCAACGTTGGGAATTATGGAAACCAGCAACCAAAAAAAAAAAAAATCCACAAGGAATTTTAAGATGATTCTGTGAAAACAAGTGACTTCATTCACGCTTTTTGCACTTGGTCAGATGCAAAATAAATAATTTCTCTCCAAATTGTTTCACCAGTGTAACTGAAAGGTTTATTGGATGAAAAGCACTCCAGAGGGATTTCAAATCAGGAAGAGCTCCAAGGGGAATGGAGTTTGCAGGAACACCCATATCCATTATTTCTGGTGTATTCCAAGCTCACTAATCGGGAGATTTTAAATTCATGTTGTCACAGTGAAAATACTATTTATTTTTTTTCCCCTAGGGAAGAGTCTTACCTTCTGGTTCTACTTTTTGACCTGGATCTTTGGGACCTGTAGGATTTGCCTCTGCCCCTGGAGCGGCTCCGGCTGCGCTTCCTCCTGGAGCCGTAGGAAGAGCTGCTGCTGGATCTGTGCCTGCGCCTGCAACACAACCAGGCTGGGAGTGGGTCACTGCCCCTCAAAACCCAAAGGAATGGGCACAAAAACCTGAAAATTACCTCAAAACAAGGCACCAACCTGTGGGGTTTACACTCAAATCCCACTATTCCTCTGGAACAATGACTCCCGTTCACATGGGCAGTGCTGCCTCAAAGAGCTGCTACTCCTGAACACACAGCCCAGGCCACGAGAGCTTGGGCTGCTCTCCTCAAAGTGCTCTTAAATAATCAACTAATCAGTGTTAATTTATTCCATCTGAGCTGGGGAGTTTCCTCCTGAGTTCAATCAGGAGTCACTGGGGTGTCTTCCTTTGCCCCTCCCACCCAGTTTCCTTTATTCGAAGAATAAATTCTTATACACAAAGGAGAAAACCAAAAGAATAGATACTAAATTACACCAACTAACCCCAAAACTGGGAATGGGGATATCTTTCAAGTCTTACTTTTAAGATTTCCTCTCCATCTCCCTAATAGTTACCTAAGCAACAATTAAAATACTAATGAGAACCTCCATATTTTTGATTGTTTGATTAATATCAAAATATAACACCACAGAAACCCTCCTGTAATTCAGGGTGTGCTCAGTGTGATATGTGATTATCCAGCACAAGGGAAAGGGGCTGCAGGAGCTGGAAAACTGGAAGAGATATACAGGTTAACTGCCAAAGAACAGGTATTCACCTGGCAAAGGAATGTAGCATTCCTGCTGGATGAGGAACAGGAATCTTAGAAACTGTTGCTTTTCATTTATCCCTCAGGGTCAGGGATAAATCCAGCAGGACCCAGCGTGTAAAACTGCCAGGAGCAAATGTCCCAAAGTAAGGGCACAGCCAAGGCTCCAGCCAGACCCTAAAACCAGACCCTTTGGTCTTTCCTGGACCCAGTTTCAGTCACTGGTCCCCATCCAGCCCCTAATCCCCCTGGGAGCCCTGGGGTGTGTGGGAGATGGCCATGCCTGCCCTGGACTAACGGGATCAGAGCTCGTGGCAGCAGCACAGGGCTGGGATGGCAGCCCAGGGATGGCAGCCCTTGGCATCCCACCGTGTGCCCTCAGGGCATGGAGAGGCTGGGAAGGAGCACAGGGAAGGGGGTGGAGATGAACAGCTGAGACACTCCTCCCAAGCAGTCACCTCATCCCTCTTCTACCAGCTCCAGGAAGGGCTGTCAGGAGCAGTTCCCAATATATTCACAGGGCAGCCAGACACAAGGAGGGTTTTCCAGCTCCACACTGACCAGAAGTCAGGCTGAGACCTGATGGGACCATGGAGATGCTCCAAAGGCTGGAGCCCCTCTGGAGCCAGGCTGGGAGAGCTGGGGATGTTCACCTGGAGAAGAGAAGGCTCCAGAGAGACCTGAGAGCCCTTTCCAGTGCTTAAAGGGGCTCCAGGAGAGCTGGAGAGGGACTTGAAACACAGGATGGAGGGACAGGACACAGGGAATGGCTTCCAACTGCCAGAGGCCAGGGAGAGATGGGATACTGGGAAGGAATTCCTGGCTGTGAGGGTGGTGAGGCCCTGGCACAGGGTGCCCAGAGAAGCTGTGACTGCCCCTGGATCCCTGGAAGTGTCCAAGGCCAGGTTGGAGAGGACTTGGAGCAACCTGGGACAGTGGAAGGTGTCCCTGCTGGATAAAAAAAAAAAGTTATTTTACTTGGCTGTGTTTTACCTGGTTTAATGAGGAAGTTCCCTTTTGATCTCCAAATTCCCTGCTTTAGTACTCCCGCAGGGCGAAGGTGGTTTGGGTTTTTCTGGTCAGGGGGGGTGGGTTTGCTTTTCTAACTTTGCTCAAAACGAAAACATTTCACCAAGAAATCAGAGAAAACCTGATTCAAACACTTCCAGCTCCAGCTCAGATTGTAAAAATCAGCAACAACGAACTCCTACAAACTCACCTCTTCTCGTAGTGGGACCAGGACTGGAGATCCCGGGAGCGCGACCTGGACCTGGATTTCCTTCCCGATTTCTTCCGGCTGTAGCTCCTGCTGTCCGAGGAGCTGCTGGAGGAGGAACGTCTGCGGTGCTTCTTCTTCCTCCTGCTCCTGCTCTCCTCCTCCGTGTCCGAGGAGCGACGGCCCATCTTCGACTGCGGGAAACAAACGGCACAACTGGGACAACATCTCCTGTCTGCACTACTGTGGTTCTCACATATATATATATATATATACATACACACATACACAGGTGAGCCCCCCAGCTCCCTCAGCCCCTCCTGGTGCTCCAGAGCCTTCCCTAGCTCCATTCCCTTCCCTGATCCTCCAGTTTCCAGCACGGACAGGCCAAACTGGTTCATTTTCTCCAGCCAAACTTTCCCTTTTCTCGCACTTTTTTTTGCCCCCGATGCAGCAGCTCCTGATCCACAGGGAGAGGCTGGGAACAGCACAAGGGAGGAATTCACCATCAAGGAGGACTGAAACTCCTCCTAAGGACTATCAGAGCCCTGGAGCCAGGGTGAGGAAGCTGCAGCAAGAATGAATCAGGAGGCAAAGGAACATCCTACTGGAAAACACCAAATTCTGGACACCATATTTTCCCCAACAGCTCAATGCAAAATACAGGACAATCCCTTAAGCACCTGGATTTGTTTTGATGCTCATGAGAGTTCACCCACTGCCACAATAAACAGCAGCTCCATAAACTCATTCCCGTGGAGCCAAATCCCTGTGGATCCCAGATGGCTCCTTGGCACACGACTCCAAGCTATCAGCCTACAAATCAGCCATTCCCAAGCTTTGCTGCTGCAAATCCCTCTATTTATTTACTTCACTTCTCAACAGATTCGGTTTCCAGCACTTCAGAACTTGGTCCTTCAGCCAACGATTTAAATAAAGCAGTTTTTAAATACTCAGATTAAACCAGCAAAACTCCGTCCACCTAAACCAGCAAAATTTTAGGAATCCTCCCAAGCTGCTGTGCAAGAGAATTACTGTCTTAAATTAAGTTATTTTACCATCTTGCTGCAGTTATTCCACACAGATTTTGGCAAAGAGAGGTAGGACTTTAGAGACTAGTTTATCTCATTTAAGGAACTGCAACTTTAATTGACAATCCCACAAAGGAAAGTCAATTTATATCAACACACCATCTTGTGCAGTCAATTTTTTCCCCTTGCAGTAAAAGATTTCCAGAGCTCCAAGGCACTAACAGTTATTGAACAGTAAAATAAAGCTCTTCAAGGATACAATGACAGAACAACCTGCAAATGAACATGAACCTGAAACTCAAAATGAGCAGAACTGCCTGGAAAATGAAACTACAACCCAGAGATTTTGAGTTAAAGGTTCACAGATCACAGGGAGATTAATAAAGGAGACCTGAGAAATAAAGAGTATAAAAGGCATTTCTGATGTGGATCGTTATGAGCCACAACATCACATTTCAACTTCTATATTGTCCATTTTTTTAAAGTCTTTTATTTTGCCATCAGCTTTCCTCCCCCTTGGGACACACAGCTGGATTAAGCAGCACATGAAACTTGGGAAATATATTACCTAAACCTCAATTTTGTGTCTCCAGGAGCAAAGAACCACGTGCCATGGCCATTCCCTAGGACAGGACAAGACCTGTGGCATCCAGGCACATCCTGGAGGAGCTCCAGGAGCACTGGATCCACCCTGGAGGAGCTGCAGGCACACGGATGAGTGAGACATCCTGGAGCTCCCACTGGAAAAGAGGTGCCAGAAGTGGATCCTGGGACAATTTGTGCAGCTGAGCCCCGTGGCTGTGTCCTACAGGGATATCCTGGAATTCCACAGGTGACACAGCTTGGACAGGGACAACCTTTCACCAGGGGCTTTGGACCTTCCCACACTTTTTCCTGCACAGACACTTCCATAAACTATCCCAGGTTGCTCCAAGCCCTGTCCAACCCGGCCTTGGACAATTCCAGGGACAGGGCAGCCACAGCTTCTCTAGGAAATCCATTCCAGCCCCTCACTACCCTCACAGGGAGGAATTCCTTCCCAATATCCCACCTAAAGAAAGCATAAATGACATAGGAAACAGACAGACTTCCCAAAAAAAAAAACTATTAAAGAGAGTAGTAAGAAGTTTACACTCATTAATTCATTCATCTGGCCCTGTTTGATCTTGTTTCAGAGATGTCAGGACTATTTCAAGTGCCACACATCTTTTCAAACAAGAGTTTCAAATTATTCCTGTAATCCCTGTAATAACCTCATATCATAGATCAGCTGTAATCCAAATAATCACTGCCCACCCACACTGCTTATGTGGCACCTCTAAAAACAGGACCCTTTAAGAAATTATAACTGATTAGAAGGGTATTGATGGAAAATTGATGGAAAATGCACTGCAATATTCCAGTATCCCCTTCTTTCCTGCTGAGTTCCTGCAAGTCCAGGGGCAGAAGCAACAAGTTGAGATGAGATGCTGCTGGAGTTCCAGCCAGGAAACAAGGGACACTGAAGTCAAAGTTATTGCATTTATTTCCCCTTAACCAGGGCTGCCTTTTTCCCTTTTCCAAGTTAAAGTTCACTAAAAGAGGAACACTTGAATCCCATCCCCCAAGAGAGGCACCTCGACCAGTTACCTTTGAAATCTAAAGATCAAGGAAACACAGGAATTTTGCTACTTTCTTACAATCTCTCCCATAGGAACAAGACCCCAGAACATTTGTGTGGTTACAGAAAACATGTTTTCTTTGACAATTTTATCAACAGCCTTTTTCCAAACCCATCAGTTTGGGACTCGAGGAAAGTGTGGCCTCAATCCAAAGTCATGAAAGAAGAATTCATTTATAATGACAACACTCCTTAGCTTTCCTTAACATTCCAGTTCCAAATCTGCAGCTGTATTTCAGCGCTGGTTTTGGCAGTGCTGGGTCATGGTTGGACTCGACGCTCTCGGAGTTTTTTTCCCACCTAAACGACTCCAGAGGGTGGGAAAAAGCCCCAAATCAAGGGGACACCACAGGTCAGCCAGAAAAGAGCAGAGAACTGCACTAAGACCTCAAACCAAGCCGCGGACGTGGCAACTACCTCCAGAATTCCCAGATTTCCCCCATATTTTCCATGTAAAACACGCGCCAGTTCCTTAACACCGGGATGTGCGTCGGTGCCCACGGGAGTTCACCGCGGAGCTCCCGTGGGGCCAAACCCCCGCGGATCGCGGCTCCCGGATCTCCCTGCGGACCCCGGGATAGCCCCG
>NW_020884895.1:10926200-10933388 GCF_003945725.1 Corapipo altera
ACCCCTGTGGATCCCGGGATAGCGCCGCGAGCGGGTCCACGTGCGGCACCGGGGTTATCGGCGTTACCCCGCACCGGAGGCCGCGCGGCGCCGGGAGCGGCCGCAGGGCACCCTCAGCCCCTGCAGCAGGGCCCTTTACCCCCCATGCCGAGCCGTGCCTCCCCCGTTATCCCCGCTTTACCCCCGTTTCCCCCGTTATCCCGTTATCCCGGTGTCCCGGTACCTCCTCGGAGCCGCCGCGGCCCCGGTTCGAGCCCAGCGCCTTCCGGGCCGCCGGGCAGGCAGCGCCAATCCACCGCCGAGCGCGCCCAGCCCGCCGCAGCGAGCGCCGAGACATCGATGCGCTGCCCTGTTGACGCCCACGCGGGTCGGGCGGGGGACGGGGGGGGACACACGGAGGGTCCCGCTGCCCACGGGGGGTGCAGAGCACACCGAGAGCTGTCTGCACCGGGCACAGCGCGGTGACCACTGTGGCACACTGCCTGGCACGCCGCGGGTGACGGGCAGGAGGGCAGCGTCGGTGATCCCGGGTGGGGGTCCCCATCCCGGGGCGGGGGTCTCGGGGCCCACGGGGGGGTGCAGAGCCCACGGAGCTCTGTCTGCAGCGGGCACAGCGCCGTGATAACGGCGACAACCCACGGGCACAGTGCGTGGCACGGCGCGGGGGACGGGCCGGAGGAGAGCGTGGGTGGTCCCGGGTGGGGGTCCCGCTGCCCACGGAGGGATGCAGAGCCCACGGAACGCTCTCTGTAGCGTGCCCAACACGGTGACCCGACACGGCGGCCACCGCAGCGACCCACGGGCACAGTGCGGGTGAGGGGCAGGAGGGGAGCGTGGGTGGTCCCGGGTGGGGGTCCTGCTGCCCACCGGGGGATTCAGAGCCCGCGGGGCGCTGTCTGCATCGGGCACAGCGCGGTGACAACCGCGACGACCCACGGGCGCACTGGTGTCACGCCGTGGGGGCCGGGCGGGGAGAGCGGCCCGGGGGGCGCGGGGGGTTCCACCTCGCAGAAATTAAGGCGGGTCGGTGTTTACAGCCCGGACAGGGTCAGTGTTTTATAGCTCCGTGGGAGAGGGGCAGCGCTCCTCGTGGGCATCGCGGGATGGAGCTCCCCGGACACGGGTGGGCACGGACCGAGCGGAGCCTCCGCCGGGAACGGCGAGAAAAGCAACGAAACGATTGAATCCTTCGCTTAATTCCGCCTTTTCCCGAATTCGGTGGGTTTAACGCGAGCTCCCGAGCACGCGATCCATGCCACGGGAATGGCGGAATGCTGCGTGGGATCAACGAAAGCTCCGGCCGGAGGGGCCGGGCAGGGTCACACACCCGGGCCCCCGGTGCCCCCGGGACCGACAATGCCACGTGGGAGCGGGTTTTGGAAGCCGGGAGCGCGGCGATCGGGAATCGCTGCGTGTCGTGTGTAACCGGGGCTGGACGCGCTCTTAATTCCACCCCCGATGCCCAACCTGCCCCCGTAAATAAACGCCGCGTTCTGTGAAGTCATCGCCCCAAAGGTCAATGAAAAATCGATACCCAGGCAAGAGTTAAACAATTCTAAATAATTTATTAGAATTTAGCGGAGGTGCAAGAGAGGTGAGTTCCGTCAACGGGAGTGCTCCGTGACGGGGTTCGAAAAACAAAGGGAAACAATATTAGCGATAAATAGCGGAATTGGCCCGAATCCGATGCCTCGGTGCGCGCCCGCTTCTGGCCCGGCCGCGTTTGTCACCGCCAATTATCCACGCGTTAATTCGGGGGGGGGGGGGGGGGGGGTCGGGCGCCCCCGGACGAACTTTCGCGGCTCCCTCGGGGCCGGTGGCACGGCAGCTCCCGTTGGCTGTGCCCGCGGGGCGGTGCGGGATGCGGGATGCGGGGCTGACCCGACCCCGCGGGGCGGTGCGCGGAGCCTGCGCGGCCCCCGCCGCCCCCCCCCCCGCCGCCGTCCCGGTGGCCACTCCCCCGCCGCCCCGGCCCCGCTCCTCGCCGCGCTCGCCCGGGACCTCGCGCACGGTCCCGCTCCTAATTAAATTAATTAGGGCGCAGCGCGCGACGGGCGGGCGGTGCCGTGGCCGCGGTGCCCCGCGGCGGGCGGGCGGCCGGCAAGGACGGGGAGGAAGGAAGGGAGGAAGGAAGGGGTCCATTCAGAGCTCCGAGGGGAGGTAATTCGCCGGGAACAAGGGGCCGGCTTTGCAAAGTATAAATAGTGCCACTTCAATCGCGGCGTCGCTATCAGACCCCGGGAGCCCTGCACGTCGGGCGGCACGGCCCGGCCCGGCTCGGCACGGCCCGGGGCGCCGCCGCCGCCTCCCCCCCGCGCCGTGGATGCCCGCCCGGGGAGCCGGGGCAGCGCGCCCCTGAGCCATGGAGGAGCTCACGGCGTTCGTCTCCAAGTCGTTTGATCCCAAAGCCAAGGAGAAGAAGGAGCTCATCACCTACCGCGAGGTGCTGGAGAGCGGGCCCCTGCGCGGCCCGCGGGAGCCCGGCGGGGCGGCGGCGGAGCCGGGCCGGGAGGACACGGGCAGCCCCGCGGCGCGGCCGGGCGGGCGGACCCCGCCGAGGGAGCCCGACGCCGCCGCCGAGAGAGCGGCCGAGGCGGCCACCCCCAAGCTCAGCGACGGTAACGGCGGCACCGCGGGACCCCCCCGCTCCCCTTCCCCTCGCCCTTGCCCTGCTTCCCCCGGCGGGGTCGGTACGCGCGGGGCCGGGCGGGGAGGCTGCGCCCGGCGGGGATGGGCGGCTTCCCGGGCTTCGCCGGCCGCGGGGGATCCTCGGCCAGCCTCGAAGTTTTTAGATTAAAATACTGCAACACGGATTTAACTTGCTCGGAACGCGATCTTGTTCCCGCTCGGCATCCCAAGGGAAGCCAACGAAATCCCGGCCCCGCGGGCCGGGGCTGCGCGGACACGCGTGGGGCCGGGCCGCGCTGCCCGCGCTCAGCCCCGCTCCGCGCCCCGCGGCTCCCCGCGGAACAGCGGCCGTACGGCGGGGCCGGTCCCGGGGAGATGCTCGGGGCCGGTCCCGGGGCCGCCCCGATTTATTAATGAGCTCTCGGGCTCTGCGGGGAAGCGGCCGGGCCCGTCCCAGGGGCCGCGGGGACCCGCGGGTCGCTGCCGCCCTTTTGTTCGGACCGGCGGAGCGCCCGGAGCATCCCCGGAGCGGGTGCCTGGAATAAGGGAACCGGGGCCGGGGGAGCGCGGCGGGCGCAGGGCCGGGCCGGGCGGCCCCCGGGGGCCGGTGCGGGGGTCGCTGCGGGGGCTCCGCGCTCCGGCCCGGGGCTCGTCTCCGGCAGAAAAGGACCCAAGGAAAAGCGGCTCTCGGGGGGGGCGCGGAGCGGCCTCTGCTCCGGGGACCTGTTGCAGCGCATCCCCCGGGGGTCGGCGGGGAGGGCTCGGTGCGGACCCCACTCCCCCCCGCCCGCCTTCCCGCAGCCGGCGGCGGGGCCCGCAACGGCGGCGGCGGAGGCGGCGGCCTAGCGCGGCCCGGGCGGGCAGGCCCCGCTCCGGCTGTCCCGGCCCCGGGGGGCTCTCGCCGCATCCCCCCGGGCAGCGGCGGGTGCGGGATGAGCCCCCGGAGCGCGCGGTGCCCGTCCCGCAGCCCCGCCGGTCTGACCGCTGTGTCGTGCCCAGTGTCCCCAGAGCTGAAGGAGCGCAAGGAGGATGCGAAAGCGATGGAAGACGAAGGGCAGACGAAAATCAAGCAGAGGAGGAGCCGGACGAATTTCACCCTGGAGCAGCTGAACGAGCTGGAAAGGCTTTTCGACGAGACCCACTACCCGGACGCGTTCATGCGGGAGGAGCTGAGCCAGCGGCTGGGGCTCTCCGAGGCCAGGGTGCAGGTAGCGGGGCTGCGGGGGTCCCTCCCGCGTGGGTGCGTGTGCTCGGGAGAAAGGGCCAGCTCGGGAAGAGCCGGGGACATTATGGGGAAGAGCCTCATCCTTCTGGCGGGGAGAGGAGACGGCTCCCGGCCCCAGCTTCACCCAGCAAATCTGGAAACCGCCTCCCAGGGTTTTGCCTCCTCGGGATTTGTCTCCCGGCGTGTCCCCATCCCTTCGTTCCGCCGCGGTTTTTCCCAGCTCCGCGTTTCTTCCATCCCTGCCTCGGCAGCAGCTCGGTGGCTCTGTGATGGTGTGGGTTGTGGTCCCTCTCCTTCCCTGCTCAAGACTCATCCGCGGACACACAGATTCACTTCAGGGATGTTTCTAATTCATAAACTGAATTAAAAACCCTTAAGTGAAAAAAAATTTTATATATATATATATATGCCGGTTTTCCGTGTAGTTCTTAAATTTTGAGGGAAGCGGCACAAAAATTGAGCGAGGTGCTTTGTTCGGGCTTATGAAATACAAAAAGTCTGGGATAAACAGGGGTTATTTTAAGCTTTCTCCCTCCCCGAGAAGCTACGGCTTCCTTGGATTTAACCTGCTCTTTTCGCCCTCCCAAAGTTTTTCAAAATGGGTTCCCGGGCTGGTTTCTGCGAGTTTTGTCGGGATGAGCTGAAGAGTGGGGAAGAAGGTGATTCCTCAAATGAGAACAAATGTAGCTGCTCCGGTGTATTTCCGTTCTGATAATAAAAGAAGAGAAAATGATGGTCATTATGTGGATGAACACATGGAGCAGTTTTAGGCCCCGAACATCTGCAGCTGGTAGAAAGTATCTCTGTAACAGATACTCCCCCTCAATCTTTGTGCTCGCAGGCACCATCTGCACCCAACTATGCGCTCAATCCTTGGGGGGTTTCCCTGCATCGTGTAAGATTGTAAGGACAGAGGCAGAGCCGGCACGGGGAACAGAAAAACTCCAAATGAGCAGCTTTTGTCAGAGCCTGAACCACAAAAAAATAAAGATAAAAAATAAAAGCATCATTTCCCCTCTCCTCTCCCCCCTGCCCCCCCCTTTTTTTTTTTTTTAAATTTGGTTAATTTTTTTTGTTTGGGTTGGTTTGTTTGTGGTTTTTAAATTTATTTTTTGTTTCCGTCCACGAAATCTTAACAAAACCAAAGCAAAAAGTTGTTGGCTGCGGAAAATGGAGCAGGGAGGTGCTCGACAAAGGAGGCAGCGGCGGGGCATAATCCGCGCTTCCATGATGCCAAATCGCAGGGTGCATAATAACTTTTGGAGATTTACATAGATTAAACCCATTCCCTAGAAATCCCGCCGGAAAAAAAGGCGCTTTGCAATAATATTTTGCCTCGTATCTGCGCTGATTTGTAAATTAGGGAATGTGCGTTTCCACGGGAGGCTGAGGGCAAACGTGGCTGTTGGGCAGGTTTTCCGTGGCTGAAGTAAATGACAGGGCGAGGGAAATTCCCGTTTGTATTCCTCTCTTTGAGTAAGACTTCAAAAAATGCAATTTTCGTACTTTTTTTTTTTTTTTCCTGGCCACGGGGAAAAGATTCCTCGGTGGATGTGGCTGCCGGGCTGCGGCGCGGAGCTCGGGGTTAAAACAGGGATGTTTTAAGGACGCACTTTGCTCTCCCCCCTTCCCTCCCTCCTTTCTCCGAGCGAGCAGAACTTTAATCTGGAAATTTATTTTAACGATTTCATTTCCGATATTAAAAGTATGTTCTTGTCTAACGGGCAGCGTTTTCTGTGCAAGCAAATTAGATTATCATGATAATGAGACAATTATTCCGCTTCTGTGCTACACTCCAGCGAACAGAGAAATTCGAAACTTCTTTGTAGCGAAGCTTTTAGGATCGTTATTACTCCCCCTCAAAAATAGAAAAAAAAAAAAAAAAGACAAAAGAAAAAAGGGGGGAAAGGGAGAAAAAAAGTCATTAAACTCTTCGGTGCTGAGTTTTTCTGGGAGATAAAGCTAATTAATTTATTTATTAATGAGCACGAGCTTCTCAGGCCCATTAGCGCGCGTTAGTATCGGATATCAGGGAGCAATTTCGGTCTTTGGGGACCTCGGTTTGGAAAGGGGAACCCGGGGCTTGGGAAATCACGTCCCCGGGGCGCGCACTCCGCTCGTGGCCATTTTCAGGGTGTTTTAACTCTTTTTCCCTTTTCCTTTTTGCCTTTCGGAGCTCGGGAGCGTGGGCTGCTGCCTTTGTCGGTGGGATTGCGCGATCTGGGATTTTTTTGGTTGTTATTATTATTATTATTATTATTATTATTATTATTATTATTAGCAGCGGTGTTGCTGGCGGGTTTATTTTCGGGTTTATTTTCGGTTCGGAGCTCCGCGGCAGCGCCGCCGTGACCCCCCCCAACCCCGTGTGCCCCCCTCCCCGCAGGTCTGGTTCCAGAACAGACGAGCCAAATGCCGAAAGCAAGAAAACCAACTGCACAAAGGTACCGGGGAGGGGGGCGGCGTGGGGGGGTGGGGTGGGGTGGGTGAGGGGACGACCCGCGTGGGGTGCGCGGTGGGTCGGGGGGTGGTCTCTCCGCTGCTGACCCTGCCCTGCCCTCCCCCAGGGGTGCTCATCGGTGCCGCCACGCAGTTCGAAGCCTGCCGGGTGGCCCCGTACGTGAACGTGGGCGCGCTGAGGATGCCCTTCCAGCAGGCAAGTGACGGGCGGGTGGGATGGGGAGGGGGCCCACGCGGCCGCCCGGGGGTCGCCGCCACGGCCGCCCTGCGCTGTCCCCGCAGGTTCAGGCGCAGCTGCAGCTGGACAGCGCCGTGGCCCACGCGCATCACCACCTGCACCCGCACCTCGCCCACGCTCCCTACATGATGTTCCCGGCCCCCCCCTTCGGGCTCCCGCTCGCCACCCTCGCCGAGTCCGCCTCCGCCGCCTCCGTGGTGGCCGCGGCCGCCGCCGCCAAGACCACCAGCAAGAACTCCAGCATCGCAGACCTCCGCCTGAAGGCCAAGAAACACGCCGCCGCCCTGGGGCTGTGACCGCCCCGCGCCGCTTTTTTAAAAGGAAAAGGAGGGGGGAGAAAAAAAAAAAAAAAAAAAAAAGGGGGGGGAAAAAAAAAACCCAAAAAAAACAAAAAAAAAAAAAAAAAAAGGAAAGAAAGAAAAAGAGAAACGGACGGGAGATATATAGTTATTTAAAGAATTAGAGGAACTCGACGCGCAGCTGGGAAGTTCACAGGTTTTGAAACTGACCTTTTTCTGCGAAGTTCACTTTAATACGAGAAATTTGATAAGAGAGGCGGGCCTCCCTTCACGTTGCATCAGATACTTGAGTTTAACAACCACGTCTGGAATAGCGACAAAAAAAAAAAAAAAAAAAA
>NW_020884895.1:10933488-10957048 GCF_003945725.1 Corapipo altera
AAAAAAGACTGATTTCTCTGCGAATTTCTAATGGGAAACTGTCCGGGATACTTCCTCCAGCAGCATTCCGGGTTGCATGTATTTGTATTTCATTGATGGAGTCCTTTGATTCACTTGCACTTCACCCTCATCTTTAGTAGAAAAAAAACGAGACAACCACAAAACCAAACAAACAAACGTGGCTGGGTTCTTTCTCCTTTAATCTTGGAGGGAAGCAGGCAGAGAGAGGGAGATCAAGCACTACCTTTTCCACTCTTAAATCTTTGTTGGTCGTTTGCTGTCCCACCTCTGAAATAAAAGGGAGCGGAAAGCACCAGGAGAGCGGAGTGTGCCTCGCTTTGCCGGGTCTCTCCTGTCCTGAGGGCAAAAACAAATGAGAAAAAAAAAAAAAAAAAGAAAGAAAACGAAAAAAAAAAAAGAGTATTTAATTCCCAACCACCACTTGACACCACGGCAAATTCCAATAAGAGGTACTGGGTACATGTAAAATATGTTGATACACACGAACAAAGTTTATTTTGGCTATAACTTGTGAATTGATAGTTGACTGTCAAACATTTACATTTTATCTCATAAAGGTGTATCTATTCATGTAATCTTGTGATTTTTTTTGGTTATGATTATTATTATTTGAGAGACGTAAAGCTATTTAACCTGGGGCACCCTGCAGTCGGTGATTGTTATCCCAGATTTTGCCATCAGACCCTCAAGCTTATTGCCAAGACAGAGGGAAAGCTCTTCTACGTGAACTTTGGTATGGACGGGCTTTGTATCTATTTGTTCTCCATGAAAACAAAATTATTTATATTGACCATATTTTTTCTAGTGTATTTTAAGTTATTTAAAAAAGAAAATGAAAAAAAAAAAAAAAAGAAAGCAAGATGCTGTTATCTCATTGCATTTGTTGTCAGTACAATATATTTTGTTTCACTCAGGTTTGCTTCACCTTTTTTAATCCATTTTCGACGTCACGAATTTCAATAAGTGCCAAGTAATGAATTTAAGACACTTTGCGACCTATTGACTGAAGGGGGGGACGGTTTGGGGGACGGTTTCGCCTCCCTCCTGGTACTGTCGATGTCCGACCATCGGTGATGTTCTTTCTTTTCTGTGTTTACACCCTTCTGTAGAGCTCGCACGTTTCTTTCTGCTCCGTAAATATCGCGACACGCCGATAGCGCTCAGCACGACGAGGAAGCGCATTTCTTTTTTTTTTTTTTTTTTTTTTTTTTGTTTTTTTTTTTTTTTTAACAACCACTTATATCTGAGTTTTTCCTGAGTTTCGGCCGCACAAACCCCGGGGCGCGGCGTTCGCGGTGGCTTTTCTGTTGCAGCCAAACCGGCCGGTGGAAGCTCTATAGCAATTGTGTCTTTACAAGTTCTGTCAGGTTCCCTCAGGTAATAAAATCGAGGAAAGTGGAACGGCTCGGAATGTTTTCCAGGGAGGGATGGTGGGTGCGGGGGGGGGGGGGTTGGGGAATTGGCTCGGAGCCTCCCGCCCCCGGCAGAGCCCGGCGGGGCTCCGGGTGGCTCTCGGGGGTACCGGGGTGGGCTCCTGCCCCCTCACAACGGGCCCAGGGAAGCTCCGGGTATCCCGGCGGGAGCAGCGGGCTCCGGGAGCGGCCGGGGATGGACGGGGCTGGTTGGGGCGGCTCCGGGAGGGGAGGAGGGGGAACCGCAGCCCTCGGACCCCTCCTCGGGGAAGTGGCGACCTCCGGTGAGTTGTAGGAAGGGTCCCCCCGGGCCCGGCTGAGGGAGAGAGCCCGAGGTGTCCCCGCGGGATGGGCAGGGACAGGGACAGTGTGCCCGGAGCCCTCCCGGCGAAGCCCAAAGGCAGCGAGAGCCAAAGCAGCTCGGAACGCTTCTATGCAAATAACGGGCTGGAAATGATGGATTTTATGTTAGGGAAAACGGCTTTATTCAAGCAAAAGTAAGATACTGCTAATTATAAAGTCAATAAAACTCGCGGTGGTGCCGATTGATCCCCCAATAAAGCAGTTCATTAATATGAGCACGAGCAGCACACGGTGCAGAGCCCGGGCTCAGCCTCGGGATCCTCACCCTCCTCCAGATAAACTTGGCACGTTTTACCTGCTCTCTTCAGACTCCAGCTAGTTTGAGTAGAGTTGTGCAACAACCTTGTGCAGGTTATTGATGTGTGCAACGTGAGTTTGGTGGACATGTACAGTGGGAATCTCCAACCTTGACTCAGCTCTCGGCGCGTCTGTCTGCAAGATGATTGTAATAAAAAGACATGAAAAATGTGCTTTCATCCTACCAGAGAAGACGATTGGACGGTGTAAGAGAACTGTGTATTTTTTAGCGCAGCTGTGATTAAAATAAAATAGTCTTAACAGGATATTTTTGGACAGGAATACTGACATTCCTGCTTTCCTTGGACTGGAATACCTAATAAGTCTATAGGCCGACAGAAGTTGGCCAGGACTCTTCTGTTTCTATTTTATTTCTTAGACTGTCTGAACCCATATAAAGCCTATATAAAACCCCGAAGGTTTCCTGAAGTGTAATTATGGGTATTCCACGAGCCAGCCGGCGCTCCGCTTCCCGGAGAGAAAATTTTCCTGTGGAATTTACGTGGAGATGCGCTGGCCTGGGAAGGGGATTGAGGGAAGAGATCAAACAAATCGTGTAGGAAGGAGTAAACACTTGTTTCTGTCCTCGCAGAGCCCGTGGCGTGTTCGCAGCAGGACCTGACGCGGGTTCCTCGGGGCTGAAGCAGCAGCTTCCACGTTTTGTTCTCCCTCTGCAGCAGCACCAGGTGAGGTGAGCAGGGCAGGGAGAGGGCAGCCAGGTGTCTGACAGGGAGCTCGGACACTGCCACGCTCGTGGACCCCAGTTCTCTGCACAAAAAGCCTGGAAAGGAGAAGAAAAGAAAACACTGTGTCTGTCCAGTGTATAAAACCACATGGAAACCTGCTGAATGCTGTGTATAAAACTGATGCGTTGTGTTGCTCGCTCACAGCTCAGCTTTATTGCAGGTAAAGCTTTTAAACTTGCCTTTCAGAGGAGCAGCCCTGGAAAAGCACTTGAACCTCCGTGGCTTCCAGTCCTTCGAGTGAGCTGTGGCTGGATACCCACGGAATAAATAATGGGCTTTGCGTAACACTACACACTGTGCTGCTTCCTGCCCAGTAAATATTGATACTTGTCCAATTTTGTGGCTGTTCCCATTTCGTTTGCCCTTGAATCTTCAGTTTCTTGCTATTTCTCAGCCTTTCTGTGAAGTACCAGCAGGCAAAAGTGCCCCTTAAAGGTCAGAAATGTTAGAAATAAAGCAGCAGATCTGCATCACTTTTGTGCTTTTGAGGTGGGCAGCAAACTTCTGAAAGGAGCTGGAAAAACTGTCCTCATTTTTAACCTTTCCTATGCTTGAGCAGCAACTGCCCCTGGTTTTGCTGGGGGATCTAATAAATGTGAGCTGTCACTACTCACACTTTACACCAGCGCCCAGCCTTCCCTGCAGGTGTTCTTCAGGCAATTAAGTTGGTGTGAATGAAGGAAATTCTCAGAATTTTCTACACCATGAGTCTCCCCAGTCCAGTGGCAGACCGCAGGTTTTAGGATGCATTTGTGCTGTTTGGCCTGTTGTTACTAATTTTAGGGACTGGCCAAAAGCTCAGTTTCTAATGGAAGAACCAGCAGAGCCCTCAGTTCCCATCGTCTTCCTCGGCAGCGTGGTAACCCCGTGTCTCCTTCTGACAGGAAAGAGCAGCACAAACCTAATTCCTCCCCAGTTTGGGGCTGATTTTTGATTTCAGTGGGAAGGGCTGGGAGTGCTGGGCGCTCCTGCCTGCAGGATCTGTGGGAATCTGCCGAATCATCCGCGTGCAGCATCACCCAGCACGTAGCGATGCTGTGCCCACACACGGCTCCTGGGCTGTGCTGCAGAGGCAGCTTCTCCTCCAACAGGATCCTCTTGCGCTCACAGGAGCCCAGGCTTTTCCCAGAGAGGGCTTTTCTCTCTTAAACTCTTTTTATATGGCAGCTGTGAAGGCTGTTTGGGGACGTCTTCCTTCATAACAAAGGTTTTATGGCCTTTGCACGTCAGACACGCTGATGTGCCATCAACTGTCTCCTTTCACACGGGTAAGAATCACCCGGGGAAAAATCCTGGGAGAGAATTCCAAAATGGGGAGGTACAAAATGCACAAAAGGAACAAGGGGCAGTTTGACTTTCTCAGCAGCCACAGCCACCCTGGAAGCGCTGAGGAGAAAACCCCCGGTTGGCAGAGCACAGCGGCAGAGCAGTGGGATCTTTGATGAACATCTTAAGCTAATTTAGAGGAGCAAGATACCAGTTTTAATAATGCATTAAAGAAATGCAGCTGCATTACCCTTCAGGCTGACATTCCATGTGACAGGCTAATACCCACACTGGTGCAGGATCCACTGGGATCACACCGGGATCCTGGCAGTGCATCTCCACGTCCACAGTGATCTGTGTAGAGTGGCTGCAGGAGCCCTCAGCAGGTGCCTGCACATCCTCCTCTCACTGCCAGCGCTGGTGTTTTGCTCTTTAAAAGTGTCACCCTGGATTCTGCATCTCCTGGAAGAGGCAGGAAGCACCAGCAGTCACTTCTGTCTGGTTGCCAAGCTGGGCAGCAGCCGCTCACATCCAGCCGCTGGTGTTTGGAATGCCCAGGTCAACGTGTCATCACTCAGTTTTTGGCTTCCTGGGTTTGCATGAAGTGATCTCACACATGAAATGGTAAATTTGCCCAGGACTTAGTGGCCATGGGGCCACACTGACCCCACAGTTCCTGCCCCCAGTGGAACCCAACTATTTTAATTCTCAGTCAGCTGCCTTCGAGCGGCCCCTGCCCTGCCCTGGAGCTCCAGGGAGATGCTGACGTGCTCCACACACTCTGGAACAGGGGAGACATTTCATCACTCCTGTTTAGGCAACCACTGCCACCATTCCTACCTCCCTAACAACAATTTAAACCTAGTGTTCTTTCCCTTCCAGGAGAACACAACCCACCGGTCACCCAACGCTGATGAGAACACCAGATGCAGCTTGTGCAGGAAGGTGGAGTTCAGCCACATTTGAGCAGCTCAGGCCAGAAAGAGGGTTTGGAAAACAGGAACTGTCTGTGTGTTATTAGAATTATGGAGTCATAGAGTCATGGAATGGTTGGGTTGGAAGGGACCTTAAAGCTCACCCCATTCCACCCCCTGCCACGGGCAGGGACACCTTCCACTAGCCCAGGTTGCTCCAAGCCCTGTCCAACCTGGCCTTGGACACTTCCAGGGATGGGGCAGCCACAGCTTCTCTGGGCAGCCTGTGCCAGGGCCTCCCCACCCTCCCAGGGAAGAATTCCTTCCCAATATCCCATCTGACCCTGCCCTCTGGCAGTGGGAAGCCATTCCCTGTGTGCTGTCCCTACATGCTCTTAGGACAAACAGCTGAATTTTGGGTGCAACCAGAAAGAGACACAACGACTTTTCTCAGAGATCATTTTAATTTAGAACTATTTTAGATCTCAAATAGTTCTTCTGGTGAGAGCTGGCCCTGAGCAATCACCCCTCTGTGAGGGGGCTTCAGCCCTCAGACCGTGCACTGACCTCCAGCAAAGACAGCAGAGTGTAAACTGTTAGTATTAACAACAGCACACTTACCAACCTCTTATTGTCCTTTCAGTAAATATTTAAGCAGTGGAAACTTGGCTTGCACTTGCCCCTATTGCTAATCTGCTAAAAATTAGGATACTGCCCATATCCCGTTACAAAATCCCTGTGAATACTCAGAACATCTTTTTTTCACTGTTCCTCCACTTAATGTGTGTACATTAATTATTATGCAGGTTCCATTTCAGGAAATATTTAGGTTTGGAAGTGTTTGGGCATGTGGTAATCTTTAGGAAGAAGGTAAACATGTTCTTTGTTAAAGAAAATGTAAATAAAGTATTCCCTCAAAATATCTCAGAGAGGTTAAATGCAGGACAATGGGAACCACATGTAAATGTTCCTGCTGTCCCTGAGCAGGAAATTCATGGATGTTTGCAGTGACTTTGTTGACTGCAGCAAAATTCTGCTGGGGTGAAGCCCAAAGCCCTGAACCAATTAGAAAAAAAATCAGCCTAATGAATTAACTGGGTTTGATGCATTTTAAATCATAGAATCCTGGACTGGTTTGGGTTGGAGGGACCTTGAAGTTCATCCAGTCCCACCCCCTGCCATGGGCAGGGATATCTCCCACTATCCCAGGTTGCTCCAAGCCCTGTCCAACCTGGTCTTGGACACTTCCAGGGATCCAGGGGCAGCCACAGCTTCTCTGGGCAACCTGTGCCAGGGCCTCCCCACTGTCCCAGGCAAGGATTCCTTCCCAGTATCCCATCTAGCCCTGCCCTCTGGCAGCTTATACCTGGTTTAGATTATCACAATTACTTGAACAGTCATTAATTTAAAGGAATGCCATTGCTACAACATCCATCCTTACTCTGGGAAGGGATGTGAACTGACCCACGTGGTCTCTGGTCATTTTTTAGCTGTTTTTCCTCCTTGTCCTGGACCCCCAGGTGGGATTTGAGTTATTCCCACAGTGCTGGGGCTGCAGGATGGCAGGGGAGGATTCTCTGGTGGGATCTATTGGCCCTACAGCCCAGGTCTGACCTGGTGGAAGCAGCAGTAGCTCTGCCCTGCACTCACTGCAGCAGCCAAAGATGTGCCAGACCCTTGGTGGGGTCTGTCCCTGTCTCAGGCAGCTGACAGCCAGCTTTGTACCATGAAGAGATGACAATTTTGACATGTGTAATCAGTTTAATTACACAAGTGGTTTACAATAATTCCCTACCTGGGTAAAGGATTCTGTACAAATTTCAAAACTAATTCAACCATATTAATCCTGCTAAAGGAAATAGAAACATTTGCAATTCATACATTACTTTATGTTCAGATGCAATTAATTTGGATTAGTTTCTAATGAACTCATTTTGCCTGTAATCAAGAACTTCTTTTCATGGGCTGGGGAAATGCCTGTGAATTTTCCCTCTGAGCTTTTCTTGCATAACATCTGCCCCGAGACGTCTCTGTTAAACAATAGAGAGGCAGATTTACAGGGTGTCAGCTCCCTGCTCTGAGCCTGGAGAAAGATGAATTAAGCCCTCTGTTATAAATGGAACATACATACTTCAAAACAACTCTTATTAGCCAAGATATGTCCAAGGTCAGGCTGAGTTATGTGGGATGTATTCCTGGGAGTAATTTATCTCTATTGGCTATGAATTTATTTAAATTTTTTTCAAGTTTTGCTTAAGCTCTCTAAGTGTCCCACTTAGTTTTCAGGAAAACAAAAACAAAAAAATAAGCCTTAACCAGGAATTTCCTTTGTTTTTAACTGTTCCCTGGGTACAGTCATTGTTCACTGCCACGGGGAAATACGTGGTGGTTCAATATTCTCCAAGTCTTGTCAGTGAGAAAACGGTGAATTTGGTCTCGTCTAATTTCAGAAAACTTGAAGGAGACACAGGGATTAATGTTGGGGGTTCAAGTGTGCAAGAGAGTAACTGGAGCAGAGAGAAGCACTTCTGTTATGGAATCACAGAATCCTGGAATGGTTTGGGTTGGAAGGGACCGTGGCAGGGGGTGGAATGAGATGATTTAAGGATTTAAGGTCCCTCCCAACCCTACCCAGACTAGGCTTCTGTGTTTCTAGGAAATAAACAAAGTGAAAACACCTCTTGGAAGGAAACTGCCCTTGATCCTTGAATTCTGACATCCAGGAAGGAGCAAGATGAGTTAATCCATGATGCAATCTGAGATCTGTGCTGTGCAGGAACATCACGAAGTCCAAGGTGGAGGATCCACAGCCCAGCTTTGCTGCAGATGGACGAGGGAACCACTGGGCTTCCTTATGCAACAGAATGGCCAAAACAGTAGAAACCAATCCCTGAATGCAGCCAGGAATCGGGATGAGTCACGGATCAGGAGCGTGTGGGTGGAGAGCACCCTCGTGGTGTGGGGACAGCACAGGGCAGAGCTGGGCACTGCTGTGTCCGTGCCATGTGTGACAGGGGCAGGGAGGAGATGGGGCAGGAGGCAAAGAACAAACACCACGGTGGGGAGGAGCACAGCTGGTTTATGGTCCCTGCCAGCAGAGGGGGGGAGCTGTGGGCAGAACAGGAGTGTTCCCAGCTCGATTGGCTCCTGTCCAGCTGGAGCTGGTGAAGGGCCGTAAATAAACCCGAGGTGTTCATGGAATGCTTTGCCCACTCATCAGTTTGTTGTCCTAAATTAAACAACCCCAGAGAGCCTGGGCAGCGAGTTTGTGACAAAGTGCTGTCCCTTTGGCCAGACCTCCTGAGTTCAGCAGGAAAAGGGTGCAAGGGAATATCCACAGTTTGGTCCTTGAATTACCATTATCTCCTGGGCATTCATGTCCCTGCAGAAAGAGCAGAATCCCAGAGTACAACCAGGAAATTAAATTTTCCTGATACCCAGTAATCCATCGTCTATTAGTGGCCACTGTCTCCATGATTCCCAGTGGCAGGGAGACCAAAACACCTTTGGGAGACTAAAACACCTTTGGGAGACTCCCTAAAGGGCATGGAGATCTTCCTGCTCAAAAAATGCCCTTCTGGCCTCCTACCTGCTGCCAACCAGGTAATTCTTGGCCTGAGGATGCTGGAAACCCTGCTGGAAAGGGGATGGGCAGTCATGGAAAGGAGGACAGAGGACTATTAAGCTTTTATATAATATTTTTTCCCTCCACCAGAATTTGTACAAACACACATCTGAACAGTCAACCTCACCCTGGCTGCCAGCAAACTGTGAGCCTTTAAATACAATTAATGCAAAATATCATTTAATTATAGCTGTCTTCCCTCATTTGCAACAGATGGACAATATTTCAATGTCTTGTGACTCAGTGGAAAGCCTCATGAGCAGCACCCTCTGTGGCTCAGATCTGTTGGCATAAATGGAACTTCACAAAGTATAACTTTTATTTTTTACATCCATTTTAAAGCAAATTTAAACCTAAGCAACGATTTATGTCTGAGTTCTCAGCAAAGCCACTGAGTACCCAAAATAAACTGTTAGTTTAAATTTTATTTGTACACAAAGCCATAAACATTTCTTTGTAGAGAACAAAGTTGAATTCCAGTTTACATCTGAAAATGTGGCCATAACCAGAGCTGTGAAAGCTGTCTCCCTGGGTGCTTAAACTGTGTGAGTTTGCCCAGAGCTCTGCTAAAAATCACAGAGAGCCCTGAGCTCCCGAGGCCTCACAGCCCCTGCACCCTTTGTGGGCTCGGTTTGGGTTTTCAGGGGGGGAGACATTCCTGAATTAGTCATTTTTAATGTCTTTATTTCACACTCAAAGCGCAGGGCAGCGAAGCAGATTCTGTTACAAGTGATGTAAAGAGGGTTCCAGCTGAGAGGACGTGTTGGGATCTTAAGCCTCGTGCTGGAGCAGCTTCTTGGGAGGGCACATGGAGGCATCCAGCACATCCAGCATCTCCCCCTTCTTCTCAGGGAGGAGAGCAAAGAGCTTCCAACTGTCCCAGGGGATCTCCACCTCCACCCACAGCGTTCTGCTCAACTTGGAATAATCCAGGAGGTCCACGAGGAAATAGAAGTTAAGGATAATTGTGCATATAAATCCTGGCAGTGCTGGAATGTGACGTGTGCAGGGACTGCAAGAGCAGGTGATGCTTCTAAACTGAACCAAAGTTATCTCGTGTCCTTAAGACACTCCCCACAGGGCAGGAGCTTGGCCTATTTGGTGTAAAGTTAGTGGCATTTAACAAAGTAACTGCAGAGTGGAAAATATCAGTTCAATATCAGAGGGAAAAGGATCATTAATCTGGTTACATTTCTGTGACTAATCTGGTTCCGTTTCTATCATCGCTTTTATCAACATTTTTAAACAGGCTTTATTATTTGAACACACACACAAAAAGGTAGTAAAGATTGGGCTTCCAGGAAAATCCCCAAACCCTGCCTTCCCCAGGCCGTGGGAGATTTTAGCTGGTGTTGTTTTATGCCCCAGTGAGATCAGAGCAGACCCCTGGCAGGTTTTGTGTGCTGCTGGGTTGATCTTTAAAACATGCACTTTGTGGGGTGTTTGTCTTCTCCCATGCCTGCTGTCTGCAAATGCTTCCCAGCACAGATATCTGGGGGAGTACTGACCACAACAGCATATTTTATTTGTTGAAAATCAGTTTTGTATTGTAATAAAGAAGATTTGCTGTGGCAGCCTGAGGTTTTCTTGTGAGACTGATTTATACCTGCCCAGACAGCTAAAGAAAAATGCTCTAAGACTTAAATGCACAATTCTATTACCCTAAGTATGGACTATCAAATTCTGATAGTGAACTGACTGTGAAATTCAGATTAAAAATGAATTCTAATTAATTTAAGGTAGGAAAGAAACAAAGGGAAAGCCATGAGCTGGGCCACTACCTGACATGCTGGAAGGGAGAGGTCTGGTGTGGATGGAGGGTTGAACAGATCATGGAATCATGGAATGGTTTGGGTTGGAAGGGACTCTAAAGCTCATCCAGTGCCACCCCCTGCCATGGGAAGGGACATTTTCCACTAGACCAGGTTGGTCAGAGCCCCATCCAGCCTGGCCTGGAACACTTGCAGGGATGGGGTATCCCAGCTTCAGGTGGGATGGGAACACCTCTGGTCCAGGGAGGAGCCAAACTGGCTTCCCTGGCAGGTGTTGTCTGGGTCTGGTGAGGCAAGAATGAAAATCTATGGTGGTCACATCCTGGAAAGCTTCTTCCCATGCTGTGTTCTTGAGGACATTTCTCCTCTGAGGTGGTCTCTCAGTCTGGAATCAGTTCAGCCAGGCTGAGCTCGGCCATGGGGAGCAGATATGCCAAAAATGACCCCAGCAGGAGAAGGTGGTGGGAGGGATGGGTGGGGTGGGCTCATGAATGGGAAAGGGAAAGAGGGAGGGGGAGAGGAAGGAACAAATGAAAAGCAAGAAATGGTGAAGTTTGGAAGCATCCTTTCACTGATGTTCTTTGGCAGGGAGTTCACTTGCTGATGGCACCTTGTTCTTGTGTCTGAGTGAGACCCAGTTCCTGCCTGGTGCCAACCTTTCCCTGAGCCAGTGCTATTTCTAGCACTGGGTGTGGGATGGGCAGCCCAGCTGGGCTGGGGCCAAGTCAACCAGTTAAAGACTGGCTTAACTGCCCTTAAACCAACCTGCCCAAGGGGGAGGAGGTCCTGCTTTGAACTTGTTCCCAAAGCTCCAAAAAGCTCCCAGGGATTGTGGAATCCCATCTCCTCCACACTCCTCGGGCACCTTCCACTACCCCAGGTTGCTGCAAGCCCTGTCCAACCTGGCCTTGAACACTTCCAGGGATGGGAATGAAGCTGATACAGGAAAAACAAGCCTTGGAAATTGAAAAAGGTAACCCACACAGGCAACACTCCTTAAAAGACAGTCCTCCAAACCTGTTTATTTAACTTTTTGTTTGCTTGCTTCTAATTCTTTAATATAAACTTGTCATTTTTAATTATTTTCGATACGAACAGACCCTTCTTTTTTTTTTTTCTGATTTAAAACAGTTATAAATATAATTTTCTCTTCAGAAAGTGAGTCTCTAAAGCGGTTCCAGATGCCAGACATGTACATGTGTAACATTCCTACTGCAGGAATAACTTTTGATATTTAATCAAAAGCAACAAGTTTAACAAGCAACACACTGACACATGAAGAGATAACATGGTGAGAAAAAGAAAATCCAGGCTATAAAATTTACATGCACTTTTCCAATTTGTACAAAGGGTTTTACAAATGTTGGTTTAAGCGACGGTACAGCTCAGAAATTAAACCTGAGAAACGTGAAATAACTGAATTGAGGTGAAATGGAGTAAAATGGAAGGAAGAGGAAATGGAAGAGAATGAAAAGATTCAGCAGACAAACGGGGACTTGAAAAAGGAAGTGCAAAATGCAAAAGGAGAAAAGTAGAAAATCAAAAGAAACTACTAGGAAAAATATTTTAAACGAGTCAGGAATAAAAAATTGAGTTGTATGAGAAAAGGTGCAAGAAATGCCACGAGTTACAATGTTCTAAAGAAAACAAACCCGTGAAAATACTCAGGAAAAAAGACAGAATATGAAACCCCTCATTTTGTATTAATTGTGTTCCCTTTCAAACGACACATTTCAATGCTGGAAAACTCCTGTAATGAGATTATTGTTTACAGCAGGTTATTACTCCACTGGTCCCTGCTCAGCCTGTCTGTATTTGATCTAATTCTGTCAAACCTTACAGTGGAGCCGTTGAGTTGTTACCTGAAAATAAAGACTTAATCAGGGGAATGGATTTGGAACAAAAATCCTCATTATAAGCCCATTTTTCCTAAAGGCTCTGTGTGATTAGGCAAAGCCCAGGCTGCAGCTTTACAACTTACAGGCAGTAACAATATATTGATGGTTGGGTGGTTGGGTTATTTCTTGACCTTGAGTAGCTCAGGCTCTGGGGTGGGAATCACCCAGAATTTGCCCTTCGGTGCAATGCCAGGAAACACAAATTAATTTAAATCTTAAATAGAGCCCAATTATTAATACACAGTAATTATGGCCGACCCTTTATAATGGTTGTTGATAATTTGCTGCTCTCACAGGATGGCAAATCACTGCATTTCGGGGGAAAGAGCATTGGAAAATAGTCATAACCCCCAAAAAGGCAATTAGTTCTACCTAAATAATCCCAGGAATATACCAACCAAGGAAGTGGGAAATGTTTTATGGAGATGTGGTTACAGGGGAATATTATTTTATTATCCTGAGTTTTAAACAACCAGGTGACCACATTTTTCATGCAATGGCACTATTGTGTTAGACACCAAAATCGGATTTTAACCTACTTTTAAATGTTCTCCCTTTCCCTCCACTCCAGGGCTTGGAAGTGCTGTTTGTGTCACCATTCTCTTGGCTTTCACTGCTTCTTTTAACTCTAATAATTATAACAGCTCACTAATAGACCATCTCACTGATAAACTTCCTCGTTAAGAAGAATTCAGGACAAAAAATGATCCTGGTCCTTTAAAAGTTTATCCCTGTGGCACCATCATGTAAGCATACATATGGGACAGTAAAAATGGAAGACGACACATTAAATGACATTATTATAAAATGCAATACTCTTGGAATGATCCCTTATTAAATTAGGCTCTATGATCTGAGATGAATTTCCCCGATCCCTAATCCATCACCAGAGAAATATTAAAAGATAGGTCTCAACTGGTATTAGAATGGCACTCAGTCTCTACTTTCATTATTTTGAATTAGGGTGCTACTGGGGGGAAGCCTCTTAATGAGAATTAGAGTGATTCACTGGCCTTCTTTGGGATTTTGACAAGTAAAATATTAACTCTTCAGTCACAGCTGTCGGAATTAAAATACTTGGCAGCCACAGATGCCCAAATTAAATTGGCCTTTATGTTTCCATATTGCTGACCTCCTTAGAGGCAAAAACATCAAGCCCAACAATAACAGCAAACCCACAGCATGTCATTTCTTGGAAGAAAATATATTTATTGAAGTTTTTATATTTGTTGCAGTTTTAAACACATAATTGAACAAATACGGGGCGTTTTTACAAAAGGCTCTTGTTTTAATTTTGCATTCTGTAAAACTTCAGCTACAAATCAGTTCCTCTGAACCATTAATCAGGCAATAAAATAATAAATGAAGTTATTTTGGGGGGATTTCTTAACTGTTTAAACCACCATAAATCAGATTTGCGTGCGGTGCATCAGCGAAAACATCTGAATGTCTTTGACTGGCATTTCTTTTTAGGGTTGATTCTCTGCAAATAACGGACGCTATTTCTTAAAAACAATATCTGAAAACGCATAATTACTGCAAAAGAACAGGAGTTTTTATTAGCAGCGCTCCAGTTTGGCACAGCAAAAGGAGTTGGAGTTTGACCATGTCAGGCAAACACCCTTTCTGATCTTTCCCCCTCTTTTTCAATTTGCTGCTGTGGCAGTGGAATTTCAATTAGTCTCACTGTAGCGTGTCTCAATTAAGTGTATTTCAATTACAATAAGAGTTTCCAAAGTGGAACTTGCAGGGCGGAAAAGTCTCAAATAAGGGGATGATGCAGAAATGGCTTTTTTTTATTTATTATTGTCTTTAAAGCCATCCTTAAATTCCGCGATCCATCATGTCCCAGCCGGTGCAGGGTTTGTTATTCTTTCCCGTGTCTCTGGTCACCTCCAGCGTCTCTCCCTCCTCCCCAACGATCCCTCATTGATCTCAGCCCGTGATCAGTCGGGAGCTGCTCGGAGGGGGACAGTGATGGATGCTCTGAAACCCTCACACCCTTCGCATCCAATACCGGGATGAACTCCCTGGATCCGTGGCACGGCCGGCTGGGGGGAGAACTGGGGGCTCTGGTTGTTGTAGGCATGTGGGAGGCGAATTTTGGCTCCTCAAAGAGGCTCTTTTTGCACACAAACGATCCCAAACCGCCTCCACGTAATTTCTCACAACACACG
Source organism: Corapipo altera (assembly GCF_003945725.1). Lineage (NCBI taxonomy): Eukaryota > Metazoa > Chordata > Aves > Passeriformes > Pipridae > Corapipo > Corapipo altera. The sequence continues at coordinate 10,947,980 of NW_020884895.1, forward strand.
TAGGACTTTTTTATGTGGAAGGGAGAGATTTCAGTGCTGACATGATGGGCCACATTACATTTTATACGAGGACATGGAGTTTGTCACCCACTTGCTGCTTTTCCATTTTTTATTTAGAGATAACCGGCCCATCCTTTGCAAGGGCAAGGCTGTGCCTCTTCTTCTCCTGCCAGTGGAGTTTCAGAGCTGATAAGGCAGCATCACTGACATCTAAAATAATCCCAGCTCTGGATCATTAATATTTTGGAAAGATCTTATTATTCCCTGGCAGGGATCTCGTTGGATGCATTGGATGCAGCACACTTGTTGTCACCCCTCTCTGCAGGCAGCAGTGGGAGCATCTCACCAGTGACATCAGGGACACACTTGCTGTGCTCAGGACAAAGGGAACCAGGAGAGGTTTAGGCTGGATATTAGGGACGGTTTCTTTGCCAAAAGGGTTGTGAAGCTTTGTCACGGACTGCCCAGAGCAGGGGTGGAATCCCCATCCCTGGAGGGATTTAAAAGCCCTGTGGATGTGGCACTTGGGGACACGGGTCAGTGGTGGCCTTGGCAGTGCTGGGGAACGGTTGGACTCAATGGTCTTGGAGGGCTTTTCCAACTTAAATGATTCTGTGATTCTGTGCTTTGTTTGTGTGGAGCTCCCAGCACTGCTCACAAATCCAGAGGAGCCGTCCCAGAGCAGGTTTGGGAAGCCCTGGCTCCCATGAAGGAATGGCTGGAGCTGTGCCAGGGCAGGGTCAGGTTGGATCTCAGGGAAAGGTTCTTCCCCCAGAGGCTGGTTGGGCACTGACCAGGCTCCCCAGGGCAGTGGGCACAGCCCCAAGGCTGCCAGAGCTCCAGGAGGGTTTGGATGATCCTGTGGGACACAGGGGGTGACTCTGGGGATGGGCCTGTGCAGGGCTGAGGGTTGGACTGATGATCCCTGTGGGTCCCTTCCAACTCACTGCATCCTGTGATCCTGGGATTTTTCCTCCTTGCCACATCCCCATTTGGTGGTGAAACCTCACCCCAACAACCCTCCTCCCTCAGAGCACCACATCAGCCCCGTCTCCGTTCGGAATTCCGTCTGGATCGGGGCTGACAACCCACACGGGCAGTTTTCCAGGCCCTGTCCTTCCCTCACAGGTTCCTCAGCTGGCTGGGTGCTGGTCAGAGCCGGGAATGCCACGGAGCCACCTGGGCGTGCGAATTAGTCCCCCACAGAACCACTTAATCCATCTTCCCCGGAATTAAATGTGCGCGGAGCCGCCGCGGGGCAACGCCGAGGGGGCTTTAATTTCTCCTCTCGAAGACATTAGCAGGACTCGATAAAGGGTCAAGTAATTTCATCCAAGTTGCCACCAGTTAGTTAAGAGAGAGAGCGACGGGGCCGGAGCCCGACGGCGCCGACGGGTTTTATCCCACGGCAGGGTTAAAATCCCATCTTTTTCCGCCCAAAGAGCGACTGCGGCGGGAACGCTTCGTGGCCAGGAAGGATCACCTGGCTGGTGGCTAAAACGGGGCGTTTTGATTAATATTTTGCTATTCGGGGGGTGGGCCGGGCCCCGGAATGAGATGGTTACTTCTGCGGCAGGAGCCTGCGGAGCGAGGCTCGCGCGCTCCCGGGGACCTGCCCGGGGAGTAATTTGGGCGGATTGTGAGCGGACAGTGGGTCCGCGGGGAGCGCTGGCAATCATGGCGGAAACAATGTTTGCATCGATCAGCTGTCACGGTGATTTATGGCTTCATTTTGCTGTAATGGAGAATTAGTGGAAAGATTATCAGGGACTCAACACTTTGGCTTGTTACCCGTGTCCAGACGAGCAATTTGTCTCCCTGAAGCAGTGAAATACTTGTGACAGCTCCAACACTTGCCCTAATTCAATCAAGGGAAAATGTTGGAATTAATTTGTTACAAGAAAATTTAAATATGTTCAGCAAACAGTAACCGCAGAGCAGGAGGCTGATTTATTGTGCTCGGCAAGATATCGATCCGCTTCGATCCGGCCCATGTTGAGGTTTTAATGTGTAATAATTTCCAATTTAAAGCTCCTTTTCAAGATCACGGGTTTAAAGAGAGGGCAGGCTGGGTCTCAAGACCTGATTAGGAGCCTGTTGCAATGGCTTTGTCAAAAGCCTGTTTGAATGTAAATTCATAGTTATCTTTTGCACTATCTTTAATATTCTTGACATGGATTTTATTGTGTGTCAAACCTCAGGCCAGCTGCCTGCCACAACCATTAATGAAACATCTTAGGAAATAAATCTCAGTCTTTATACAATATTTTTAAAAACCTGAAACATTAGATGTCAGCGAAAAAGGTGGAACAGCATCCTTTTTTTTCCCCCTGTACAGTAAACCATCAGAGATAGAGCAGTTTTACAGCTTGCCTCCACAATTAGATTGAATTATTGTGCAAATGCTATTATGCCATAAGCTTAAATTCCGAAGTCTGCAGGAATATTTTAGGTGCTTGTACAAATCTGTTATCTTCATTGAAGGTGTGACAGCTTATTCGACCTACACATATCTGTAATTTTTAAGGTTTTCATTATTAAAATGCTCTTCCCTAATGCCTGGAGGATAACACTGCTCCAGGAGCTGGCTGGGACACTGGAAATTTAGCTCCTTATGATTCATGGAGCAGCCATGGTGGTCTGTGGCTCCTCTGCCACCCAACTACAGCAAAATGGTGTGAAAAATGAAATGTGCTCAATTAGTCCTTTCAACCACATTGTTATGATTGATTAAAAGGGAAATCCTGGCCTCCAGTGCTAAAAATCTTGTTTAATAACCTGCCATGTAGCTCCAATTGCAAGTTTGCTTTAACATTTTTAGAGGATCTGTGGTTCACATAATGAGAGAGGAATCCTGTTCCACCTAATCAATAAAGAGTCATCACCCACCTCTCGGTTGGACACATTCATACCCAAGTAGTTTTTGGCTCATTAGCAGAGTTTAGTTATTCTTAGTTTTGCTGCCATATCCTCAGACAGAGCACTGAAAAATAGTAGTTTAAATATTTATATAATAATAATAATAATAAAAAAAATAATATATTTATTTAAACTACTTTTGAAAAAAAAATTCCAACACCATCTGAGCCATCAAGTGTAGGGTTTGGGCATCAGCACTTGGTCAGCAGAGCTGGGGAAGTGTGGCCCCAGAGGTCCTCTCAGAAGAACCCACCCCAAGCACTTGGACTTTTCTGAAATGGCTTCAGAGTCAACTGTTGGATGATGAGAGAGGCTTTGTGAACACCTCAACTCCTGGGTAATCCCAGAAGGGTTTTGCACCTTCCTAGCCCTGGAGGAAGGACCAAAGTGACCAAAGTGCTGGAGAACCCAAGCTCAGTAACTCCCCTGGCCGTCGGCCCCCCTGCCAGCCCACATTAAATATCCCTGTCCCCAGGTGTATTTAAAATGTTGTTTTGAAGGGTGAATATTATCCTGTAAAATAAGAGCTTCTTGTGTGGCAGTGGGAGCCAGAGGAGCCACCTTCTGAACTCCTGATTTGGTGCCTTTGGAGGGGCCTTTGCAGAAGCAAAACTTGGCTCTGTTGGACCTTTTGGAGATAAAATGTGAAAAGTTCATCTTTCAAGGAGTCAAAAGACTGCCTTGATCTCTGTTGATGTCTCTGGTCCAAGGACTTATTGCTGCAGACTTTGCTTGGCTTTGGGTTCCCATCTCTCCATGATGGAGTTTAACATCTTTTCCCCTTTCCAAAACATTCCCTATATATCCTCCCACATGTTTGCACTCACAAGCCTTTGGAAAAGTAAATACAATTTTATTAAATTCTGTGCATGAGTTAGATCATAAAAAAAAAAGGGATTCTGGACTTGTAGCAGCTTTATGAAGTGAGGTGTCCCTGCGTTTCCAAGATTCACTCTGACTTGGGGCTTCAGGACTGGGAATTCGCTTTTTTTTTTTGCAAATGCTGTGGTGATATTTTACTCCCACCTCTGCAAATCCATAATTATAACCCAGCTTTTCATTACAAACTAGAAATGTAAATATTTCTGTGGTCACTGGTGGAATTTAACTTCTGCAGCAAATAATGTCTCCACATGTGGTTCCTATCTCGTTCCTCACTGTGTAATAACAGGCGTACTACAGCTAGTAAAATATTATTAGAAGAGTCCCCTGGCTGCAAATCTTGACCCAAAAAACGCAGAGTTTGCTATCAAACACGTGTTCCTGAGAGTTCCTGGGAGGCAGCAGGGTTCACATGGTCCAAAGGGCCACGGCAGGAGTAACTTTGTCCTCCATGGCCACGTCCCCAGCTGGTGTCAATGTGGGTGTCCCATCGATGGGCTCCATCAGTTTGCACCAGAGACCCACACATCTCCTTTTCCCCCCAATTTGGGGGAAGCCAGGCTGCTACTGCAGGGTTCTGTGAGGTTGTGACCCCCTCAGCCCCCTCACAGAGCACCCAGGGCTCTGCAGCCTGGCAGGCAGGGAGGGCTGACGCCATTTCAGTGGGAATTGGAGGAGAATCAGGCCTTGACATTTAAAATTGAATTAGACTGATATTTAAAACAGAGATAAACTGACATTTAAATGAGTCCAATGTTCCGTTGTTTCAATTTTCTTCTCCTATTTTTTTTTTCTGTCTTCATTTTTCACAGATCAAGGCTCCACCACATTGGAAGTCGCTCTCTGGGGGTCTGGTGCTGGATCACGACCTGGGGCTGAGGTCTCACTGTTGCTCTGCCAGCACTGGATCAAGAAGAAGCCTCCTCTCTGGTTCCAGTGAGATGCAGTGTGTCCTCACCCGTTAATGTGTCAAAAACACGACACCAAACCCATCTTGAGAGAGCTCCCGAGCCACCAGGAGCAGTGCCAGGTTAAAGGGCATTAAAACGCTGGTCCCCAGTGCTAAAAGGCAGCATTGTAGATTAATAATACCAAGAGCAATCTAGAAACCTCATCAAATTTTCAGAGCCCTGCATTGGGTTTCCTTTCCACATTCTCCACTTGAACAGCCAAGAACTGGTTTGGTTCATCCTGTGCCCTAAGAAATGAGCTTCACCAGCTCCCACTCATCAGCCTGGTCCTGCAGCCACGGGCTGTAAATCCCACCGGGGGATGTTTATTTGTTTTTAAAAAGTCCTATCAGAATCTGGATCTGCTTCTTCAATTGTCTTCAGTGCTGAAATACAAGTTTAGGGGCTGCTCATGGCTGCAAACACGAGTGTTGGTAGAGATCTGAAAGAATGGCATTCCTTTCAAGTCAGATTTGCAAAAGGCAAAAAAATCTGAGAAAAACTAATCTTTAAATAAGTAACCAATCGTGAACTTTATGGCTGTGCCAGCTATTAACAATAGACCCTCTTGGGGTGGGTTCCTTCCCTTCCCATCACAGTGTTGTCTTTCTACAAGGTCATTTTAGGTCTTCAGCCTCGACGATGATTTGCTCCCTTGCAGACAGAGCTGTCTTCAGCCTCTCAGCTCCGAGGGAGAAACCCGATCACGCCGTGGGATCCTTCCCAAACCCCCGCCAACAGACACGACTTTATTTTGCCCAGCACGGGGATGACAAGGGGCGGCTCCACGAGGCTCCGGCACCTCCCGGGCTCCGCTGCGGGGCCGGGAGCCGGCGGGAAGGGCCGTGATCTTCCAGGGGGTGAAGCCCTGGCTGGGATTTTCCAACGTTCCCATTGTTGCACAGCTGAATCCAATCACGGCTATTTGTTTTGCAGAGCAGGGCTCAGCTCCCTGTTGCTGGATGATATTTTCATCCGCTGACATTTAATGGAGCGGTTTAAAAACGAGCCGAGAGCGACTCCAGAATTCCTTTATTTTTAAAGTTTTTATCTAAATCAGGCTTTAATTATCTGTTTGGAAATAGTTGTTAGTAAACAGAGGTGCCTGCCCTGGAGGCTCTGTGCTCACCAGACCTGTAAGAACCAGCTATAAACTGCCCATTTTGGGAAACAAGGTCAATTTTCCAAAACCACAGAGTGATCAGATCGTGTCCAAGCCCACGTGCTGCATCCCAGACAATGTGGCTGTGATTAACCATTTTCTCCAAGTCCTGAATCGAGATTTAACTATAGAGTAAAGGCAGAGCTAAGAACTGAGAAAAGAAACAGCCTCTTCCTTGGAAAACCCGTGGCTGGGGAGAGCTCCCAGCAGGAGGAGCTTTCAGGAATTTCCGAGCATCCTGTTGCGATGGAGGGTCATTCCGTGGGATGAATTTTATGAAGACTGGGAAATTAGTTTTGTTTGATCATGGTTAGGACTTACTTCAAACAATCTGCCAGGGCTTCAGAATGTCGAGGAAGAAAGGGGAGAAGAAATGAGGACCTTCAGAACGCAATTTGAGCCTGCTGAGATGTTGTGTCTCCTGAACCTGTCACAGCAGATGCCTCTCTTTTATTTTCAAAAGTGTTTAATCACTTTACATTCTCATGAAAATGAGAAGTCTAAAGACCAAGGTTGACCCACGTCTGCTGTGAATACGGGCCATGTCCACGTGCATGGCCACACTCAGCCCTACAGTGACCCACTGCTCATAATTAATTACCAGCAATTAGTCAGAGCTGAGTTTAGTCCTTCCATCTGTAATGTCAGTTCACAGTTGGTTTGATTCATTCCCAGCCTAAGCCAGGCTTTCCTCTGCTGCAGGCTGGCTCTGGAGCATTGCTCGCCTGAAGACAACCTGTGTGCTTGGGTCAGAAGGAAAGACCTGCCAAAACATTCCAAGGTTCCTTGGAGTAAGGGAACCTGCAGGAATGGCTTTCAGTAAAGCATAGGTCCATATCCCAACAGCAGGGCCTGGATGAGGGGGTAAAATCTGGATACTTGTTCTCTGATGAATAAGGAAGTTTTGGAATGGTCATGACCTCTGAGGAGGTGAGGTGTCATGGGATGAGAGACTGGCTGGGGTTGGAAGGGCTCTCAAAGACCATCTAGTTCCAACCTCCTGCCATGGAGCCTTCCTTGCTGTAGCACCTCAGGATTGCAAAGCTGTCAGCATTTTTTGCTGCTCTGCAGGAATTCTGGCTGTCCTGGTACCAAGGACACACTGAGAACTCCGATGGCTGTTTAACTCCCGTCTGGCAGAGCCAAGCTCATCAATTTGCCTTATCAAGCTCCAATGTTTAATTAGAGGCTCTTCTGACACCACTCCCAAGCTGGGTTCAGCTCGTCCTGGAGGCACTGTAGCCTTTTTATTACTTTCTACAACTTAATCACTCTGTTTTAAAGACGTTTGCTGTGAATTGCTCAAAGGTTACTCCCTCTGTCAATTTAGGTCAATATCCTCTTCTTTTCAAAATTAATTGCTATTAATTAATCACCATCTGAAGCAGTTTATTGGTATTGATTCTCTCCCTTTTGTATGTTTCTGTGAGGTCTCTTATTGGTCTCCTCACTGTGTTTATTTTCCACCCAAGCCAGAGCCCGTTTGGGGGAGCGTCGCTCGACAGCTGGCTCCAGATAAGCATCCCAATCTCCAGACAAGCATCCCAATCTCCATGGCAATCCTGGTGCCCAGGATATCCATCCATGGTGGACGTGCCTCTGACTTTTATAGCACTTTATTTTCTGAACTTCCTGAGTCACTTGAAACCAGAATAGCAGAGCTGTTATTTCTGACCTATTCTCAGTGTTTGGAAAACACTGGCTTTGGGTTCCTGACATCATTTTCCCTGTGTGGATGTGACTGAGGACCCCCTGTGGCTGTCCCAGCACCCACATTTGAGAGGTCTGACCTTTGGGCACATCACACCAGGGCACAGATTGGCAGTATTTAAGCAAGACAAGTCCACTTTGGTAACAATAACCCATCTTTCCCTACTTCATGTGCAGTAGGAAGGAGAAGACACCACCACATCTTCTCAGTGTGATGCTGTGCTTCCTGTTGCTCTTCTGCACTGGTGGGAGGCAGGACTGTGAAGATGGAAAAGCATTAATTTGCTTCCAAGCTTTGCACTGTTATTGGTATTTTCTCTCTGACCTTTCTCCCTGTGTAATCAAATAGCAATGATCAATATATTAAAACTCAGGTTTTCTCAGTAGCCTCCCCGTGCAGCCACCAGGTCAGCACATAATGATCAGTGCAGCATCATCTTCAGACCAATCTCATTAAACTGGAGTTTGGGGGAGTTGAAGAAGACACCTCATGTCATTTTGGGGCCTTACACAGCTGAGCACAGCGGGAAAATACAGCGGGAATGAGGATGGTGGCAAGGGGAGAGGTCTCAAGCTGAAGGAGATCCTGCAGAATAATGTGCTTTTTACAGAATGAGGAGCAGTTTAAGTACATCTTAGTCTTGAGATCAGTTTTATTCTAACAGACCAGACAACAGTAAGGACTGGGATACTTCAGACCTCACCTCCTGGCCTTGGGATAACCCCTAGGATGGTTTACACCTGAGAGGAGAACCAGCCAGGTTTCTCTCAGAGTTAGCAGGACCCACCTCCTCTCCTTCCGCAGGGACGAACAGGGAGTGATCCCTGAGGCAGAGCTTCCCACCAGCTTCCTCTGGGCCATCTCTCCGTGGATGATGTTTCCCATGGTGTTTCCAGCTGTGGGATGGGTTTCTCGTGGCTTGCTGGTCCCTCTGCTTGGTGACACCACGTGGTGGTCACAGGGGCACCATCACCACCCCGCTGGGTTTGATCCAGGACTCCACGAGCCACGTTCCAGCTGCTGAGCTCTGTCATTTGTCAGCCTCTGAAAAGACAAGGATTTCTCCCCTCAAAAGCTGCGGGAGGTCCCCGGGGACATCGTCAGCTGCTTTCACCGTCCGGAAAAAAATGTCCTTTCTCTGTTTAAAGAGTCTGCAATTATCATCTCCAGGCCTTGGGCACTGCACCCCAAATCACACAGAGCTACTGCGGGTCTCTCTTTTACAGTAGATGTTCCAAACCAGCAGTTTAAATCCAGTTTTCAAGAGTGAATCAGGCATTTAGCAGCCCAAGAGTCCCTTGGCGTCTCTGAGATACTGCAGGAGTTCTCCAGGCAACCAGGAGCACCCGATGGCTTTGTCCTGAGGCAGGAGCGTCCTTCTGGGATCCTTCGGGGTCAGGTGGGTTTGCTGGAACGTTCCCCCTCGCCCCACACTTCAGGATGCC
>NW_020884895.1:10957058-10985177 GCF_003945725.1 Corapipo altera
GGCTGTGGGGGAGCAGGACCCGGCTGTGGGCGAGTAGGACCCGGCTGTGAGTGAGCAGGACCCAGCTGTGGGGGAGCAGGACCCAGCTGTGGGGAAGCAGGACCCGGCTGTGCAGTGGCTCCTCAGGCAGGGTCACACTCACCCCTCGGCTCAGCTCCACAGGAAACATGGATTAGATTTCGTGTATAACTTTGTGGGATTAAACATTGCTGGATTTGAAAGGCTAATTTCTCCTTGGATTTTTTTTTTTTCCCCTCTGAAGTCTCTAATGACCGTGTTTATGGGTGAGTTTCCCTGAGTACCTCCAAGACTGAAAGCTTTTTTTATGAGACAGATGGAGATGTTCTTTCCAAGAGTGAGTAATATTTAACCTTAAGCACTTTCAAATCCGGCCTCAGGAATATTGAGATGAAAGCCTCATGGCACTAAGCTTCTTTCAAATGGATATTGCAGAGGAGCTGCCTGGACATTTGTCTCCCTGCACCTCTGCCCTGTTTAACATGCTGCTGGTGTGCCCGTGTTCCTCGAGGAGGTCCGAGAAGAATAAATACTTGTCTTTCAGATTTAATTTTCAGCGGCGGCTCTGCTCCCGCTATTGTATTTCTTCTGAGCATCGTTTATTGGACTTGAAGTTCCTGATAGTGTCAGCCAGGTGCCTTCACCCTCTCCCTGCCAGCGGAGAGTGCAGCTCCTCCAGCCAGGAAGGGGGACAGGGAAGCACATCCTTGATCACAGCATCACTGTGACACTGGTCACCAGCATGGTGAACCAGCTGCTGGGAGGGACCTTAAAGCCCATCCAGTTCCACCCCTCTGCCACGGGCAGGGACACCTTCCACTATCCCAGGCTTGCTCCAAGCCCTGTTCAACACTTCCAGGGCCACAGCTTCTCTGGGCAATCTGTGCCAGGGCCTCACTACCCTCAGAAGGAACAATTTCTTCCTATGCTCAATTTAAACCTACACTCTTTCTGTTTAAATCCATTAATTGTAATTATTGAAATGCCGATAGTCAATCAATAATCAGAGAATCAGAGAATGGTGTGGGTTGGAGAAAAATGAAATATGAAGTACAAATGGATTTTGAAGAGCTTTCAGTTATTTTCTTCTCTTCCTCTCCTGATCCGATTCTTTTCATTCAAATCCTCATCTCAAAGAATCCCAGAACACGCTGAGTTGGAAGGGACTTGTGCACTGGGCAGGGAGGGGAGTGACCTCACCCCTGCTGCACGAAACACAGGCACTTCCCAGGTTTTCTTGGGAATCTTGCATATCCTCTAAGCCTTTGAGGGAAGCCTCATTGTGTTTGCCCTGCACAGCTCTGGGTGCCTGGCCCTGCAGCCCAGACACAGCCTGTGTTTGTCTGGCTCAGGATATTAAACTGCAGCGGTGCCCAAAGCAGAGAGGTCCCTGTGCACTCCTGTTGAACTAAGAAATCATTATCATCAGAGGAGGACTCTGGATGATGGATGATGGATAATGGGCCTCTCCGCTGCCCAGCGATCATTACGCTCCTGCCGATGAGGCAGCAACTGTCTTAAGTCCCATTAGCAGATGATGGGCTGTCTGGAAGAGGATCCTCAGACCTGAGCAGGGAGCTCCCTCCAGCTGCACTGGGTTAACCCCAGTGTGGTGGGATCATCCCTGTCCCAGCCAAACCCCCGGGATGTGGGATGGGGTGAAACAGCGAGGCAGAAATCTGCAGAGACTGAGAAAGCTGAGAGGTGAAATTCTGCTTCCTGAGGGGTCTGTCGGGCAAGAAGCACATTTAGGGAAGGGTTAATGAAAGTCTGATACGAATTTGAGAGTTTATAAATGAGAGTTGTCTGCTGGTATCTTTTGTGTCTGCGCAGCCCGGGAAGGGTTAAACTCTTCCCGTGTCCATGGTCGGAGGCATCGATGGACATGCTGAGTTTGGAGGAGTGCAGGGAGCAGAGGCACCACTGTCGTCCCAGTGGATGTTCATAACTGTCCACACTCATGTAAGAGTGAGTTTGGATGGTGCTCAGCAAAATTTGAACCAGCTGGACAGCAAAAATTGCTTCTGCAGTGAAGAGGAGGGGATGTGGGCACCACCACCCTCCAACCCCAGCTGAGATTTACAGACCTGTCTTGTCCCTCAGTGGGACTGATTCTCCCTGTCCTCACCTCCCCAGTAATGCAGCCTGAAGGTAAATACTCCCACCTGATTTTTACTCTGATTTTGCTAAACCTGGACAATGGCTTCATGTGGTCTTTAAAGGGATTCTTCGTAGAAAAAATTGCATAAATCAACAACCAACCAAAATAAAGCCACCAAAAAACCAACACCCCAATCGAAAGCATCCCTCCTTTATTCACAGAATCATGGAATCCCAGACTGGTTTGGGTGGGAAGGGACCTTAAAGCCCATCCAGTGCCAGCCCCTGCCATGGGCAGGGACACCTTCCACTAGCCCAGGTTGCTCCAACCTGGCCTTGGACACTTCCAGGGATGGGGTAGCCACAGCTTCTCTGGGCAGCCTGTGCCAAGGCCTCCCCACCCTCACAGGGAAGAATTTCTTCCTACTCATAGAACCCTGGAGTAACCTGAGCTGGGAGGGACCCACAGGGATCACCGAGCCCAGCTCCTGGTCACCAAGCTCTAGCCAGGACCTCTCACTGCAAAGGAGGCCTGACGTGACATCTTGTCTAAACCTCCCTCAGCTTTAATGCCTCAGCCCTCCAGGAGAGCGTTTGTGAGTCTCAGTCATTTTAAGTAAACTTTGAGAAATTGAATTTTGAGTCTCATCTAAATCAGATCCATCTCTGGTCCGTGACCTGGGCACATGGTAATGAGCAGAGATCATCCGTCGGTATCTGCCGGCTGTCCCTGGGGAGCAGATCTTCCCTTGGCAGCTTTGCTTTAGATTACACAGCCCTGACTGCGGCTCCCTCGCTGTGATTCATCCTGACGTGATCCCCTGGTGATGAGAACAGAGAACAGGAACCTGTGTTTAGCTGGAAATACATTTAAAAATGCATTCTGGAGGGGTTTCTTTAAATTATTAAAGAACAGTAATTCACCTTTTAAACTCCCGAAGATGTAAAGCACTTTATGGACTATCTTTCAAATCGTTTTGAAAATCTTCAGATCCCTCTCTTGGTGCTCTCACAACTATTTAGTAAAACAATAATAAAACCAAAACCGATACAAATGTTGCCTGTTGTTTAGAGAAGTAAATATCCTTGGTAAGTCTGAGCAAAGCACTTACAACAGAGTGGTTTGGATGAAATCCAGACTGTTCAATAGTTAATATATTATTCATATTAATAAAATAATGTTTGGAAAGGCACCAAGAGTCGAAATATGGGCATCAAGAGCTGGGGTTTGGTAGTTAGTTGACAATTAGTTACCAGTTGAGGATTTCCCATGTTTCTCTGGGTTTTATTAGGGTGTGAAGAGGGTGATTTCGAGCCCAATCACTGACACAACTGGGATTTATTTGGCATTGCAAGTGTCCAAATCAGCTTCTCCTGGACCCTCAAGTGATGGGGCTCAGCTTCACCCCGGGGTTGGAAACTGGGGGCTCCATCCATTGCGTGGGGGAAAGCTGATGGCAAGGAAAGCAGCAGGACACAAAGTTTGCAAACTTTAGTGGGTGCCCTCAACAGGGATCCCCCCTGCACCCCTCGCCCTGGCCAAAGCCCTCCCTGGGCTTCGAGGAGCTGAACCCTCCTGCCAGAACAGCAGAAAACAAACGAGCCATTTGTAACCCTTAATTTAAACAGCTACCGAAGTAATAGTATAAATAGTCTAATGCAATTGTAATGGCTGATGAATTATGCATCCAGCCTCTTCCCCCTTTGAATATGCATGAGGCAGGAAATCGCCAAGTGGCACAATATTGCTGCTTTAGTGCTTACTTAGAGCCCTCACCGGGCTCTGGGGACCCTGAGCCCAGGGCCTGCACCATCTCCTGTCCTCGTGGCCAGCACAGAGTTGCCCTAAACGTGCTGATAAAGATCTTCTGGCTCCGGATAAAACCTGCACTAAACCCTCCACTTCCAGCCATGAGGTGGGTGTAAATACCAGAGCCAGTCCCAGCTTTTCTAGCCTTTGTACTGCCTGGCTTAAAAATCAGGAAAATATCAAACTAGTTCTAGAAGCTGAAGGAAAATAAATTAATTTCAGTGACAGGAATAAAGTGGATCTAATTAGAAGTCCCTCTGCAGTGCCTCATTAGTGTGGTTGGTAAGTAAATGAAATTTCAGCAGTAGTGAGTTAGACTATTTGTCTTTGGGTATTTTTAGGATTTACAAAATGCCAACAACCGGGTTTCCTCACAGAAAATTTCCTTCATCAGATGTCTGGGGGCCTTTTTCACAGACCATGGCACAGCCACCTCATTTGCATTCCTTGGGCACTTCCTGCACTCTCCTCGGCTCATTCATAAATTGAAACCAATCAAAGGGGTTTTTGGAGACAAATGGATTTTAGCTGTCTCATTGCATGTGTGCAACTGCACAGAGCAACGCGCTGCTTTGTATCTGAAGACTTTATAAACTTAATTCTCTTCCCCCCAGTGAATAAATGACTATTTTTGTCTTTCGGGGGGTGCCGCCGCCCTCCCACACGGGAGACACCCACACGTGGCAGGGTGATTTTATTACAGCCTTGTCCAGGGAGCAGGAGGACTAATTTGTCAGTCTTATTCAACTGGAGACAGCTGTTGGTAACCTGCACTCTCCAGCAATCCCAAATTGTCAGTCAGCAACGATTTGCCTTGACTTTCAGTGCTTATAAAGTCATACACGGCGGTAATTTAATGAGCAGGAGATAAAAATTCCAGTCAGACTCATCCAGCACGGTCCTGACATATCATTGAGTTAGAAACCCTCCTTCCAGGACAGAGCCCTCTGATTGAAACCGCAGAGTTATTCCTGTTAATTATGTCCTCAGCATATTAGAAACCCCAAAACTCGGGCGATTCACAGGGTTTATGTTTCTGGATGTGGTGCCACCTACAATCCTGGTGTCGTTACCGGACCACGAGCTCTGGACATTGGGAATTTAATCAAATTAATGGAGGCACTGCTCTGGAGAGGTGGCTGAGGGACACAGGCCGTTAGCAGGGAGCAGTCCAGCTGAGGAGCTCTGCTCTCCCTGAAGGGAAGCCAAGACATCCCAAGAGCTCTGCAGCTCTTTGCAGCTTTCCAGGGTTTGGTTGTTAGGAAAAAGGAGGGTTCTTTGCATAACAGATAAGACTGCTGCAAGGAAAAGGTGCAGATTGTACCTGTGTGAAGCCACTTGGGTGCTTTCTGCCTGTTCACAGCCTCCCTGACACATGAAATCACAATAACAGGGAATAGGAAGGGAAAACCTTCCCAAAATCTTCTGTTTCCGTTTGTAGGATTGGGATAAAAACCTGCATGAGCTCTTACCCCATTTACAGCACGAACTTTGCTCCCTAACAACACGCAAAGCCTTTGGATTGGGGTTTAAATATTCAGCTTCCACCTCCAGAAATGCTGGAGTTCAAACACTGTTTTATGGCAGATTGAAGTGTCCCAGGCCAGGTTGGACAGGGACTGGAGCAACCTGGTCTATGGAAGCTGTCCCTGCCCATGGCAGGGAATGGAATGAGATGAGCTTTAAGGTCCCTCCAACCCAACCCATTATGGAATTTTAAGCCTGATTTTAACATGAGTAACCTTAAAGAGCTGGCACAGACTTGGGGCCTTCACATTGCAATCAACCCTAACAAGAACATCCATTTGAACTGGGTTGGGTTTGCTGTGTTAGACTGCAGGGGTTGGACATCCAAATTAGTATAAAGTTATTAATAGATTTTAAGCCAATTAGCATCTTTATTAAACAATTTTATATGGAATAAATTCAGACACTTCCGTTCTCTTCCACACTGTGACTGACTAGAAATTGGCCCACACAGGATGATTCATAAAGTTTAGATACCAGAATAACAACTTCAGGCAAGAATAACTTGATTTTTCTTCCCTTCCTAAACATGTTGCCATAGATTTTCCTAAATGTTTTACAAACAGTTATTAAAAGCACATTGAGAATCAGAATCCCCTGTGGCCAAAATGTTTTTGTACTTATCTTTTGTTTAATGAAAAAAAAAAAAAAGAAAAAAGAAAAAAAATCACATCTGGTTGGAGTTGCAGCAAAACATGGGAAAATCCTCCCCAGTTATCACAACAGCACTGACCTGAACCCACAGACTGTTCATGGCCACCTTCCCCTTCCCCTTCCTTCTGGGATGGAGCCAGGCAGGGGGGTTGGATGTGGGAAACCCCTCTTGGATCAAGGCAAAGCTTTGGAGGGCTCAGACACTGCCCCCTGCCCAGTGTGGGCTTTGCTGGAGTCCCACCAGGAGCATCCTGGGCCCATCACAGTCCTTGGGCATTTGCACAGTGGCCAACTTGTAGTCACAGAATCACCATGGAATGGTTTGGGTTGGAAGGGACCTTAAAACCATCTCATTCCAACCCCCTGCCGTGGGAAAGGACACCTTCCACCCGAGCAGGTTGCTCAGGGTTGTGTTAAACAACAGGTAGGTGAGAGCACACCTTCCTCATAGCAGCCATCCAGAGACACCCAGAGCACTCCAGCTTTAATTTATTGAGGTTTAAAATATGCATTTATCAGCCTGTGCCTTCAAATAGCTCATAACTGAGCAAATACATGTGAATTAAAAAAAAAAAAAAAAATTCATCCAACACCCCCTTCCCGACGTCCCTTCCCTTAACGGCGCCGTAAATTTCCATGTCATATTCCTGTGCGTGGCTGCCCTTAATCTGACAGTGTCACGGGGATCTATCTTCATTTTCTCACTCTTTTCATAATCTAATCCTCAGCTCTAACATGCAATTAGTGCCCTCCTCGCCCTCCGCATACCAAGCAGGCTGATTGCTACAGCTTTCACTGTGCAATCCATTTAGCCGCGCGCCTCATAATGAATATGTACATTTTGAGGACCTCGCCGAGGAGGGTCACAGGCAATCAACCTTGAATTCAATTATGCGAGTCAAGGTTAATGACTCGGCGCAGTGGTCAGAGGCATTCAGCCTCCTGCAGATTAAATCAGGCTGTCACAGCTCACAATGCCCGGCGCGTGTGAGGAGCCGGGATCGCGCTGGGAGAGGATGGAGTCGCTCTGGGACCGAGCCCGAGAGGGGCTCTCCCTGCGCCAAATCGGATTGTCCGGCTCTCCCCGACCCCTAATGGGATTAGGCGGCAGAAGAGGAGGCTGGGTGGGAGCATGGGGTGCCCCTATAGGAGCAGGGGGTGCCCCGATGGGAGCAGGGGGTGCCCGTGCTCCATCGGTGCTCCCGGGGGGCATGGGGAGGGCGCTGCCCTGGGAAAGGGGCGTCTGACCGAGTGTTGCCCACCATCGGTGCAAGGGATTTTTACCTAGTGCTGCTCTTGGGTGAAGGAAAACCCCAAACTCCAGTGCTTTCACATCCCACGGTCCCTGCCCTCCGGGATCCCCGGGATCACAGGATGGATCATGGAAGGGCCCACAGTGGGTCACCTGGTCCCACCTCCCTGCTCCAGCAGGGTCATCCCAGAGCACGTGGCACGGGGTTGTGTCCGGATAGAGATGCCCCAGCACAGCTCAGGTCCCACACGGGTGGCTCTGGGGCACTGTGCCTCCCCCAGGCAGCCCAGGGCCCAGCACAGCACCAAGGATGCCCCCAGTTCCCCCACCCCATGGAGGGACCAGCCAGGCAGGGCACATGGCCTTCCCCTGGACTGGCACCCACCAGGATGCCCCAAGCCCAAACCTCACACCCCAGGGACAGATCGTGCTGTTCCAGGATGACTTCACAGCTTGTATTTGAATAACACCTATTTCATTTTTTTGGCTACTTTGTGCAGCTCCCCTGGGGATGCTGTTTTTAGGTTTCTCCAGGTGTAATGCCACAGTGTGAGAGGGCTTAGAAAAGGCTTGAAGGTGGGGCTTTAATGGGGGACTGCAAACACTTTATTAATGTTTTCATAACCAGGAAGTTAAATCACATCCCCAGCTGCTGCCCTGGACCCAGGGGTGTCCCATCTGACAGTGGGGCTTTGGCAGGTCTCCCCTTAGTTAAGGGTAAAATTCAAAATTCTGCAATGCATTCATCCCAAACAGAGCCAGAATCCACAGGAGTCCTCTCCACACAGTCCATCCATGGTGAGGGGGTAATGTCAGGGATTGCTCCACAGCAGGATCCTGGGCCCTGCATTCCCAGTGCTGGCTGGGGCTCCGTGCCCTGGCCCAGCCCCAGCTGGGGAGCCTGGAGAGCAGGAGGCTCAAACCCAGCTGGCTTTTGGGACTTGGGGACACCCTGGAGTGTTTTGGCAGCTGAGCAGCACGGAGTGTGTTCGTGCCCAGGTCTCCAGGAGCAGGACCAGCAGCTGGGGCCGGGGCTGCCACCCCCAGCAGCAGCTCCAGCCCCAGCGAGGTGACATTCCCCATGAAGAGCCGCTCACCAGCGCTGAGGGTTCCTGGTGCACTTTGTCAGACCTCCACTCACCCAACCCTCTGCAGCACAGATGGATGGTTTGTCCCCTGCAGTGGAGACACCGGTGGCCCTTTCCTGGCTGTCACAAGCAGTGCCAAGCCCCTCCCTGCAGACACCCTGCTCCCCTTCTTCCAGCCCTTTGTAGGTTTGCCAGGCTCTGGTGCAGGAGTGGGGGTGGGTTGCCCCCTTCGGGTGATGCTTTGCTGCCACAGCCCTCAGGGACCCCCCAGCTGCCACAGCCCTGCCAACACCCACCTCTGGTTGTCCCCTGCACAGCTGTTTATGGCATGTTTCTGCATTTAAAAAGTCACAGAATCACAGATTTTAGGCTGGAAAAGCCCTCTAAGGTCACCGAGTTCAACTGTTCCAAGGCCACCCCTGACCCGTGTCCCCAAGAGCCACATCCACACAGCTTTTGAATCCCTCCAGGGATGGGGACTCCACCATTGTCCTGGGCAGCTGTGCCAGGGATGGACAGACCTTTTGGTGAAGGAATTCTCCCTGATGTCCAGCCTGACCCTCCCCTGGCACAGCCTGAGGCCGTTCCCTCTCCTCCTGTCCCTTGTTCCCTGGGAGCAGAGCCCGACCCCCCCGGCTCCCCCCTCCTGTCAGGGGGTTGCAGAGCCAGAAGGTCCCCCCTGAGCCTCCTTTTCTCCAGGTTGAGCCCCTCCAGCTCCCTCAGCTGCTCCTGCTGCTCCAGCCCCTTCCCAGCTCCGTTCCCTTCCCTGGTCACGCTCCAAACCCCCTTGTTGGACCCCAGGCTGCAGAGAGGGAGAAGGATGTTCAGTCCTTGTGGCTTCAGCTGATCCTGCTGGATCCCTGGGCACTGCCTGGGCATCCTGGGCACTGAGGACACCAGAGGCTGGAGCTGGGGACAAAGCCCCTGGAGCAGCAGCCCTGTCTCCCTGTGCCTGAGAGAGGGAGTTATTTAGTGATGCAGACAAATTAAAAACATAAATAATGTTCGACTGTCGGAATCTTTTCAATAAAAACAAATTATGAGGGTTATGTATGTAAAGCAGTTTCGCTTGGTGTGAAGAATCTTTTACACGTGATTTATGTCGTTATTAAATGTGGGGCAATTTTTAGAACCAAATCACTGCTGTCATTTGGGGACCATTACATTGATTTTAACACAAATTCCTAATGAATGCCTTTTTCAAAATGCTGTTCCAATGCACAGTCCATTGGCAGATTTTAAAAAGGAAACTCCTTTCTTTAAAAAAAGATAATTCTGTTTATTTTGTCTTCTTTTCTTTCCACTGGGAGAAAAAAATCGGAGAGGGCAAATGAACAGCTTCTGTTCACAGAACTGGGCAGATTTGCAGCCCAAGACCTGGCAGAGCATTTTAGTACACCCAAATTCATCATCCCTCTGCATGAAACATTTTCTCTGCTCGGGTGGGCATCCGTGGCCTCCCAGAAGGTGCCCATCACCTCTCTAGGTGGGACACTTATCACTGTACTGGTCGTTAGTGCAGGAGTTATGAATTTTTCCCTACAACTTATGATAAAAAGGGAGGATAAAACATGTGTATATGGGCTTAGGATTCCTCCCTGCTACTTAGAAAGTGGAGAAAGCTTCTGGAGATCCATTTGGCTCTTCCACCATCAATTAAACATCCAGAAAACAGCTTTCCTGGGCAAGAGGAAAGAGCTTGGAAGTGCTTCAGTTCAGCCTTGAGACTCTGAGACAGAATTAAACTTGCAGTGCGTTGAACCTGACACGGGGTGAGGCCCCGTGGTCTCTGCCCTGTGCTGAGGGGCCAGAAGGCAGGAACTGAGGAAGGTCACGGGGATTGTTCCCAAACAGGAGAAACAGGAGCTGTTCATGGAGGTGGGTGGTGGAAACTTGGGAATAAACAGGAGAAAAGTCCCAAAGTGCCGCCGGCGCCGCTGGTGGAGGCGCAGGGGGAGGTGACAGTTGGCATTAAGGGAAGGGTGTGTTGGTGTCCAATGTGATTTGTCTGACACACGGATTTCTCAATATCTCACCCCTCAGGTGTTGCAGGGATTTGCATGAGCTGGTTTGTGGGGCCGGGGAGTCGCTGACGGGGATTCATAAACCCCCTGCTCCAACTCGGCGCCGCCGGAGCCGCCTGTTATTTCAGCTCCTTAAATGCAATTTGGGCAAAAAACCCATAACATCAGATTAGGAACAAACAGCAAATTGCAGCTTGTTCGAGAGGGGCGGCGTGACAGGTAGCAAAATGAAAACTTATGAAGTGCTGGCACAGCCCCCTCAGAGCAGCAGATCCGAGTGCTCGGGATCCCCGACCACGGAAAATCATCTCCTGCTCCTGCTCCACTGGCATCAGGGAGAATTCACACTGCCCACGGATCTGTCTGGCCTGATCCTGGCTGGCCATTTGCAGAGACTGCAGAGTGGAATATTTTTAGGATTATCAGATTGGATTTGCTTACTTAGACTTGGTCTAATTAGATTCTCAAGTATCACAGTGACAGAAGACACTGTTGGGATGAAACAGGTACCTAAAAGTTGAGGTGTTTAATTGGTATAACAAGTTTGCTTACCAGAATATGTGATCACATGTCCCAGGTTTTATTATTTTTCCTCCAAGTACCTAAAAAGTCTTGCAGGGGCTGCCAGGAGTCCCTGAGAAAAGCAATGAGGCTGCTTTTGCCCATTTATTTATGAGATAAATGGTTTGCAGGGAAAGGCCTTGGAGGTAGAGTTTGGCAAACAATGTGATGTACAGGTTATGTACATGTGACTGGTACCAGTCTCTTTAAATTTCCAAAACATATTCAGGTGTAGCAAATCACCTGTGGAATTAGATGCTCTAAACCAGTGTCATTATTCTACACAACTATATTAAATTGCAATTTTATATTTGTAAATGCATTGCCAAACCCAGACTTTCCTCCCCAAATGGGACACCTCTCTGGGTGCATCCACAGCCTCCTCAATGAGCACTGAGAGTTAAATAAAGCTTTCCAAAGGATTTATCAGGTAAATGTTATGGATTGCTGTGATTTAATTTATGGGATTAGTTTGACTTTCAATTACCAGGCTTCACACTGAATCACTTTCTGTTTGGAGCTCTGTAAGTAGCACTCCTTACACTCGATCTCTCATTTGGGGAAGGATTATCAATAATTAGACACCATGGCCTTATTGATCAACTAATCAATAACCACATTAATCATCAGCAGTCCGAAAACAATTCACTCTTTGCATTAAAAGGAGTCGGTGCAATCAAATTAGCATCCTTTGCCTCACCCCCACTGCAGGTGGTACCTTTATGGGAGATGTAAACTCTGAACCTCTCACTGCAGAACTGGAAAGGGTTTCCTCCTTCTCTGAACTTCTTCATTAAATTTGGGTCGTTGTTTCCTAATTTTCTGCTGTTTATTTGCCACTAACAATAAATTTTGGCCCAAAAATAGGTATTGGATGTTGAGACTGAGTCTCCAAAGGTGCCAGTTTATCCATGCTGGGGCAATACAGTAGAAATTAAAAGCTCCCTGAAGTGAATCCTGAGGTCCAGCAGTTTTCTACCTCCCCATCACCCCAAGGCTCAGCAGAGGTGAGGTGGAGCTGCCTCCTGAGCCAACAGGTTTGAAAAAGATGTGTCTCTCTGAGCTTTTTTCCCTTTAATCACTTAAAATTTCCCCAGGCATTCCAAATAATTACACCTTCATGTTCCCCAAGGTACACAGGGTTTACTCAATCCAGAGTGGAACACCTGATTAAGTTTGTGTTTGCTGCTCCTCAGCCATAAAAAACATTTACAGCCAACCCTCTCCATCAATCAGGTGAGACTATTAGGAAAACAACAAACTGCCCAATAAATTATCCTAATCCGCTGTAAAACTGATCTTAGTAATTAATTTAGTCAATTATATTTAACCAGTTGGCAAGTGGCCTAAATAATGTAATCACGTTGGGTTTTCCATGGAATAAAACCTGAGAAAGCTGTAAAAATCATCTGGAATAACAGGAAACGATCATTTGGTTTGGGAATGTTGTGCAGACCTGTGGCTCAGGTGGGCAGATGGCCTCAGGTACAGCTGGAAATGGATTTTTGTGGTGGTAACTGGTGGGGAGACCACCCAGGTTTGCTGAATCACGTTGACTTCCAGCTTTGTGGGATGGAGGAGGATTTTGGAGGAGCCTGTTCATGGGTGGAGAGTGGCTCTGTTTCATCCACACACCCCAGCACATTGACCCACTGGTACCAACTCTCAGCCCCCACAGTTAAGGCAGAACAGATGTAAATCCACAATTTTCATGGGTGTAGGGACTGGAGGTTTCAAGAAGAGCTTTTCTCGCTGAGAGGGTCAAATAGCAATTCCTGGCCTGCTTCATGGCTGGATCTGCTTATGTGTTTATTAATTCTCTGGATTCTTTTTATGTGTTCATTAATTTGCCCCCAGCATTGACATAAAGATGCCTTGGGAATGCTGAGTTGGAAGGGACCCATCAGGATCATCATATCCACACTGGACATCCCAAAAATCCCACCATGGGCCTGAGAACGTTGTCCAGACATTTCTCGACCTCAGACAGGTTTGGTGCTGTCACCACTGCCCTGGGGAGCCTGTTCAGTGCCCAGCCACTGTCTGGGGGAAGAACCATGAAGCAGGAGTGCACAGGGATGCCCTGGGGTTCACCCCTGGGAGCCACATTCCCGGTGCTCCGGCGGGACACCAGCTGTGCCGCTGGCACGGGCAGCGCCCGGCACGGCTGCTTCCCGCTCCTTGCCAGGCCCATTACCATTTTTCAAAATGATAAAAACCATTTCTTAATCACATCTTCCCACTCTTGGAATTAATGAGGGGGCTCTTTGGAAAGAAAAGCAATCAGAGCCCCGGCCAAACAGCAGCGTTTGTGTCCCCTGCGCTGCCACCCCAGCCCTGGGGCCAAGGGGGTTTAACCCGTGTGGCACCAACCCCAGCATGGCCTGAGTGGGGACAGCAGGGGCTGCTCTCCTGGAAGTGACAGGATGTGCCACCATCCTGAGGCTCCAACGGCCTGCCTGGAATGTTTGAACAGCGAGAGGTTTGTGCTGCAGGAAGAAGTTCCGAGAGGTGACACGGCAGGGGAGGTGGCAGGAGAGCTGCTCCTGGCCCAGCACGGGGCTGAGGATGCTACTGGGGGAGAGAACTGAGAATCCCCTCCCTGTGTAATTATTATTAATTAGGGCAGCTGTATATGGGCAGTAATTGTTGTTGCTGTAGTATAATACACTCAGATATATCAATATCCATATCCATATTCACATCCGTATATCCCTGATTTCTTTGCTGGTGACTGTGAAGCAAGAAGCCACCTCTGCCCAACCCCCAGAACCCTGGCACTTCCTCCTGCTCAGTGCATTACACGGAATCACAGAATCATGGAATTGTTTAGGTTGGAAAAGCCCTCTATGATCACTGAGTTTGACCATTAAACTGGCACTGCCAAGGCCAGCACTGACCCTTGTCCCCAGGTGCCACATCCACAGGGCTTTTAAGTCCCTCCAGGGATGGGGATCCATCCCTGCCCCAGGCAGCTGTGCCAGGGATGGACAGCCCTTTCCAGGAAGGAATTTTCCATAATATTCAAACCAAACCTCCTCTGGCACAAGTTGAGACCATTTCCTCTCCTCCTGTCCCTTGTTCCCTGGGAGCAGAACCCGACCCCCCTCAGCTCCCCCCTCCTGTCAGGGAGTTGTAGAGAGTGAGAAGGTCCCCCCTGAGCCTCCTTTTCTCCAGGTTGAGCCCCCCCAGCTCTTTCAGCTGCTCCTGCTGCTCCAGCCCCTTCTCAGCTCCATTCCCATCTCATGGACACGCTCATGTAACATCCCACAGCCACATCTCCAGCAGCCTCCATCCCTCCATCCCAGCCTTGGCAGGTGGGAACCCACGGCACATGCAGGGGCTCACAGAGGGGAGAGAACCCCCCACCTCCATGCCCAGGGTGACTCCTCTCTGCAAACAGCACCATGCAATAAAGCCTGCCTTAAAAGACCCATAAACCCAGCAATTATGAGACACGGAGTGATCTGAGGAAGGGCTGGCGCGGAGGCCTCCTGCCTTTGATGTTTATTGCCACAGCAGAGCAAAGAGGAACAATGTTGGGCTTCATGAGCCCCTCTTAGCGTTCGCTATTTCACATTTGTTTCCAATTTTAACAGTTGCCATTGTGTGCTTTCATTCTGCCATTGTCTGAGGAACCGCTCGGGCCGGGGCGGTTGTAATTTATCTTTTGTGCTCCGTAATTTGGAGCAGTCCAGGCCAGAAGGGAACATCTGTACGGAGGGCCCGGCACTCAGGCCCCGCGCTCCTGCACCGGGACGTGTTGGAAGGTCACTTTCCTCATAAACTTCGTTATCGCTGTTGGTTTTATTCATTATATTTGACATATTAAGCTTCTGTATCTTGGCATAAAGGACACAATATTGCAGCATATTGGCAAGCTCATTTGCTTTTCACAGCTAGTGTTGTGTCCAAATAACAGTCCCCGGGGAGCAACACGTGTATATAGACTGCAGGAAAATGAGCCTCAGCAGCAGGTGGCCTTTTGCAGCCTAATGAACATGGCAATCTGTTACCAGCACGGCAAGGCTTTTCACCAGACAATTAGGCAACTAAGCATGTAATTATTCAGGCCAACAAGAAGAGCCTCTTCTCTAATTTCATCTTTTCATTGCTGTTTACTCACCCACACTCCCCTCATTAATGAGAGATTTTCCAGTCTATGCTAATTGGTTTCAATAACATTCATTTCAGTTGAAAGGGAACGATTCTGTTAATTGGGAATCGAAAGCGCCTTTTCATTTCGAGTGCGTCCCGCCACGGAAATCTGAACACCCTCAACAGGTTCGGGCTAATGAAATTAAGTTACACAGCCACCGGTGGTGTAATAGAAATAAAGTAATTTATTTTCACTGAAGCATGTGCTCTAGGTCCTGAACAATTAATCCAGCTCGTTCGGGAGAGCCTTCGGAGAGGGCGGCGTTGAATAAACAAGGCCTCCTGCCTCAGATCTGCCGCTGCAATTCTCAGGGTGCTGCAACTGCCAAGCTCTGCAGCACGGCCCCAAAATGTTTAATCAGGGCGAGAAGCATTTATGGAAACACTAATTCTTTAATAGTTGCTTGGGAAATAAAAAGAAATTAGAGCGCGGAGCTTGCCAGCCCCGGCACGGGGGTGGGTTGGAGCGTTGTAAAATAAATAAATGGGCGGTTCCCCGCTCTGAAATCAGAGACCACCCTGTGGCACGTGATGCTGGGAAGGACTGGGGAGTGTAACCCGAGTTCTTCAGTGTTCAGGACCTGGAGAGCAAGAGGGAATCGAAGCCCAAGAGTCAAATGTGTGGGGTTTTTTCATGGACCACCACAAGTACTGGGAGTTATTTGCAAGGAAAGCTGAGATTCTTAATTATTGACGTAACTTCTGGTGTTCAGGCTTTGAGAAAAGCTTTGGCTGCCTTGTTCCAACTTCACAGTTGTAACTTTGGAGTTCCAGCTTTACCGTTGGAATTGGATGATTTTTAAGGTCCTTTCCAACCCAACCCATTCTAGGATTCTGTGATTCCACCCCAAATAAACCCTGGCACATCTGCAGGCAGCACTGAAGTGGAGAAGCAGCTTGGAAGTGCCTGAGCTTCCCTCCTGGGGAGCAGCTCTGAGGGGACCCCAGCAGCCCAGCCATGCCCTGCCTTTTCCCTGTCCTGTCGGAGAATCCCAGAGTGATTTGGGTTGGAAGGGACCTTCAAGATCATCTCATTCCACACCTTGCCATGGGCAGGGACACCTTCCACTAGACCAGGTTGCTCAGAAGTTTCTTGGCTTGGAGTGGGGGATCTTGATCACTGCAGGTCAGTGCAGTGGCCATTAATTAATTAGAAATAAATTTTCAGGCTGAGAACTACAGTCTCCAACCAGTGAGAGGACTAAGGGATGGCTTTCCATGTGGGAAAAGCCAGGAAACTTTGAAAACTTCAGTGCTTCACTGTGGAAGAGACCAAAGACAGAGTGTTCACCAGCACTTTCTGTGTCTAGGTATGAGCCTATGGGCACAGGCATGTGGAAATCCCTGCAAATGCATGTGGAAATCCCTGCAAATGCATGTGGAAATCCCTGCAATTTCACATGGAAATCTCTGCAAATACATATGTAATTATTTGTTTTTCAACTACAATGCAGTGTATATTTAAAGTATCTCATGGTCATCCAAAATACTTACATATAACTGAATAAACAATACCCCAAACCATACGTTTTCTAGACTTCATCTACTTTTAAGGGAGACTTTGAGTTTTTCCTACTTTTTTTCCCCTGGCATTAAAGCAGTTTGGTGAATTTATTCTAACACAAGTGAAACTACAGGGTGTAACTTGTTTTTATCCAGTCTGATGATGGAAGGTACTGTTCCAAAGCCATGTGAATAATCCTCCTCTGTGCAGTTCTTCCAGCTGGAGCATTTGCTTGGTGGGAGATGCCCTTTCCACCATTAAGAGGAGGAACCTGGAGTTGTTGCAGTTGCTGGTTGTGTTTCATCTTGGCTTTATTTATAAGCATTTATGCCAGCATGGGGTATGTAAATGCTAATGTTGGTTCTTTTCAAAGCTGGCTTCCAAAATGCATAATAGGCTGAGCCTTATAAACTAATACACTGCAGACTGTTATGAATATTTCAGGGAATTATTCCTTTATTTTGTGCATAGCTCATCGGGCTGACGGTTGATTCATAGCTGCACAAACGCACCTGGGGTTGCTAAGGTTACCCAATTTCATTCACCCACAGATAGTTGAGATCTACATAATCCCATCAGATCCTCCACTGCATTTCAAAGTGATATTGATGAATGGTGCCTTGCTCAGATGATATGTCCATTTACATGTGATATATCTCACGATTCCTGTCTTCTAAAATATTGCTGCTGCTGAAATTTCCCATCATGTGCAGATACACAAAGCAGAGGTGCATGTCTTTATCCTCAGTTTGAACAGACCCCGGAATTAGGAGCCAGAAGGGGGGTGTTTTATGCTTGAAGCTCACTTTTTATGCCAAAATTAAGAATATTGTGGCTGTAATATCAGACTTTGGGTTTTGTCACAGTTCTCCACTGTGGTACCTTCTGGTTGCCACCAGAAAGGCTCAGCGCCTTGTTTCACTGAGACAGAGCTTGCCAGTAGCATCCTCATCACCTTTTAATGTGGAATATCCCATGAAAGGTGAATAGTTTTTCCAGCAGAAGTTGCAGACCCTGGAAGATGGCCCAGGATGGGCATCGTGATGTGGCAACACTGTGGAGAGGGAAAGCAGGGAGCAAACCGGGGCAGGGGGGAAGATGCACGACAGGAAACACCAATCCCCATCAGTGCCCTCCCATGCCCACCTCACGAGGACATACATTATCCCCAATATTTATTAATCTGTGTGTTACAAAGCACAGCTAAGCCATGGTCACCCTTTTATTTGAGTTCACAGAAGCACAACAGCAACTGTCGGCCTGGAGTGTTTGGAGACAGGGGAGACTCAAACCCCATCAACCCGCCCAATCCAAACCAGAGTGAGCCCCTCTCCCTGTGCCCCTTCTTCTCAGAAACCCAGCCCAAACCACGTCCCACAGGGCTGGGCAGCAGTGGGACTGTGGTCGTGGTGGGACCCAGGAGGGGGCTGGGAGGTGCTGGGGGCCCAGGGAACCCCAGGAGCCCCCAGCCAAATTCAAGGGTGGGAGCAGCCGGGGTGGTTCTCCTGGTGAGCATCCCCCGCTGCTCCAGTGCACCTCGGCCGTGCTGGGAGACAGCAGGACAGCTCCTGTTTGCATAAAAGGGATGGAAATCAAACAAATTTGGCACAAGCAGGCGTGGCTGAGGAGCCAGGCGAGGACTGAGGGTACCAGGTCATTTATTCACAGCGAGCAGACCTAGTTAGCATCTGATTTCCAAGCCCAGAGATGTTTGTCCCGAATCTTCCCAGAGATACATTTGTAAGCGAAATGAAGCGACTGCTATTGAGGCGATGTGAAGCTGGAGCCTGTGCAGCCCTGCAAGCCTCCGCTATATTTCATCCTTTAAAAGCTATCATTTTACTTAGCAAGCTGCTTACTACAATTATACAATGTTTTTCTTGGCCCCCAGCTACATTAAACATCCATTTTATGGCGTTCACTGTGTTACCCTGAAAGCCTGGCTCCCGAGGAGGGGGTTGTAAAGGGTTATACTGTAAAAAAGTACACGGGTTCCTCATTAACTTTATAGCTTTACTGCCTCGGTTTGGGGCACCTTCCCTTCCTCCCCTTCCATGGCTGGTGGGGCTGAGCACAGCTACGTTCCCCCAATGTATGTGGATGGGGAAGTTTTCCAACAGCATCCTCTGCTCTTGGCTGCAAAGCCCCTCCTAAAGTGGATGGAAAGCCCCTCCTATCAAAGCCCCCAAGCTGAGTGTGGAATCACAGAGTCCTAGAATGGTTTGGGTTGGAAGGGACCTTAAAGATCATCGAGTTCCACCCCTTGCCATGGGCAGGGACACCTCCCGCTAGATCAGGTTGCTCCTGCCCCACCCAAGCTGGCCTTGATCCTCTCACAGGATTTTATCCCACGACGGCTCCTGTGCTATCAGGAATAAGGCACCTCCGCAGCGGCGAGGGCAGAGCTCCCTCCAGAGCCGCCCGGCACAATATTTATGTTTCCCACACGTTCCCAGGCCAGCTGGACTTTCTTACGCCCCTGCACATTATCGAGACAGTCAGAGCAGGCGATTAAACCACGTTTGAACGTGCATAAAACCTGCTCTCGTTCCTGCACAGCCCGGACGGTCTCACAGACGGGCTCCGACTGCTGCTAATTATAGCGGATAAAAACTGCTCGGCGCTGCGGAGCCCTGCCGAGCAGACAACGTCTCGAGCTGTTGATTATTAAGCCCTATTATATATTGATAGGTCAGGATTTATTCCTGAAAGCAGAAGCCAATAGCTGGGGCTTGGCCGGGAGCGGGGCGCTGGGGAATCGGCGCGGGGGCTGTTAGCCCGGGGTAATCTATCAGCGGGAGGAGGAGTGTGCTCCGGCAATTAGGGAGCCGGCAATCGGCAGCCTAATAGAGATAATGGGTTTTACTGGACAGGACGGGTACAGGGCTGCTGGGGAAGCAGTGACAGTAGATAAATAGGAAAATGGCTCATTAGAACATGCTGCTGGTGCGGGGCAGCGCTGCGAGCGCGGGGCGCGAGGCACCAGAGTGTCTGGCTGGAGCAGATCCTCCCGATACGGGCGGATGTTGCAGGGAAACCTATATGGCTCCGAGTTTAAGGGCATACATTAAGCTGGTGTTTGTGACAGAATTAAGTTATTTCCATTCCAATGTGTTTCTTATTACAGCCCCCCCCCCATCCCCACGTTACTATTTTTGTTGCCTGCACTGGAGATGTCCGTTTTTTAACTCAAGTTTTTTGCTGCAAATACCCCTCCTGCCCTGGTGCTGCCTGATCCTCCCCAAAACTCACCTCTGCCAGGCACCAGCACTGGCTACCAAGGTGGCAAAGGGCAGCTCAAAGCCATAAACCCTTCCCTGCAAGAGAACATCATCTCGTGTGTGTGAAGCCCTCCATCATCCACCAACAGCACTGGTCACCCAGCATAAGGCACTGATTTCTGCTCCCTGACACCAGTGACAGGACATGAAGGAATGGCTGGAGCTGTGCCAGGGAGGTTTAGGTTGGATCTAAAGGAAAAGGTTTTTCCCCCAGAGGGTGGTTGGGCACTGAACAGGCTCCCCAGGGCAGTGGGCACAGCACCAAGGCTGCCAGAGCTCCAGGAGGGGTTTGGACAACGCTCTCAGGGACAGGGTGGGGTTGTTGGAGTGTCTGTGCAGGGCCAGGAGTTGGACTGATGATCCTTGTGGGTCCCCCCCAGCTCAGGATATTTCATTATTCTATTCTGTGAACAGCATAAGGGAATGGTGAGAACCCTCCATATCCAGTTCTCCATATTTATTCCAGTCCTGCTAAACAGTTCTGATCCATTAAGGATTGGAAATTGGCTCCAAATGCAGTAATTTGGCCTTCATATAAACGCACGACCCATCCAGGCAAGGAGGTCTGACCTGCCACTGCTCCTGGAATTGGGAAGTGGATTTTGAGAGAAGCAGCTCTGCAGAATGAGAATGTGATTTACCTTCACTTAGTGTTTCACCCTTAAGCAAAGACTCTGGGCACTCTAATTAAAATCTCTGCATTCCAAAGGTACCATTTCACACACAGGAATAAATTAATCCTTTACTATAAACCCATTAAAGATGAGTGGGCAGTGAAGTGTACAGGTTAATAAAGAGTTCAATAATAAATAAATTAAGATACTGGCAATAAATTATCTGGTTTTGTCATCATCCAAGTTGGGAACTGCACTGTATCAGAGAGAAAATTCCTATTGGGTTGGTGCTGTTTGAGTTAATTGGGGCCGGGCACTGGCGGAGGCTCAGGGTGAGAATCTGGTGAACACCACACAGAGGGAGGCAACGAAAGGGTAGGGCCTGGAGATCTTCTCCTTCTGCATATTTCAGTTCAGCTGAATATAAATAAATCAGGCACTTCCAGACTCAGCAGGATCCCACCTCCTGTGATATTGCTCTGTCATCCCATTCCTGCCCAGGCTTCCTTCGGCATCGGCCCGGCTGCAGCTTTCATTAGCTCTGTGCTCACAACTGGCCGGGCTTGGGTCCGGTTACCGGAAAACCCAATGGCACTTGGGAGGTTTCCCACCCACCAGTTTGTCCTACCAGTGCACAGGGAAAGCTGGGCAGTGTGGGGCTGGGAATGGGCCCATCCCAGAGGTGACATCTCTGCCCTTGGCATCACCCGGCATCTGCTGCCCTCACCCCGGCACTGGGATTGGGTCCAAAGGGAGCCCTGGTGGAGGCAGCAGGGACCATGTCCCTGGGGAAGGGATTACACCCCCCAGCATGGACAAAATCCCACTGTATCCAAACACTTGGCTTTGCTCTGGATTTGCTCTCCTTCTCCATAGCACCTGCCTGGGTGGGAGTCACTGAATGTCCCGAATGTCCCTGAAGAGACAGTGAGCTGGGATGAGCTGGGACAAGCTGGGGGCTGCTAGGATGTACTGGGATCAGCTGGGACATGCTGGGATGTGCTTGGACATGCTGGGATGTGCTGGGATCAGCTGGGACATCCTGGTACTTGTTGGGATGAACTGGTATGTTCTAGGATGAGCTGGGATGTGCTGAGGGGTACTGTAATGAGCTGGGACATCCTGGCACATGCTGGCATGAGCTGGGATGTACTGGGATCAGCTGGGACATCCTGGCACATGCTGGGATGAGCTGGGATATACTGGGATCAGCTGGGACATCCTGACACGTTCTGGGATGTGCACCACTGTGCTCAGCTCCCTGGTCAAGCTCCACAGCAAGGGTAGCTGTGAAGGGCACAGGCATAACTCTCTCCAAGCATCCTCCTCTTCCCACCACCTCTTCATTCCTATTCACATTTCCCACAGGCACACACAGGCATCAGGATGTGACTGCTGCTCACGG
This sequence comes from Corapipo altera, assembly GCF_003945725.1. Lineage (NCBI taxonomy): Eukaryota > Metazoa > Chordata > Aves > Passeriformes > Pipridae > Corapipo > Corapipo altera. The sequence continues at coordinate 10,979,055 of NW_020884895.1, forward strand.
GTGCCAGACAAAGGGAGGGAAGCACAAATCTGGCAGAGAGCACCTTTATTTTGGAAGCTCTTCCATCACCGTCAATCACAGCACACGAAACACTGTGAACCTCACAGCAACAACAAGAGGGATTATTTCCAAAAAACGTGCCTTCAGGTTTTCCCTGAATTTCTCTGAAGATCCGTGAGCTCAGGCTGTATTAGCCAGGCAAGCTGAGTTTTCCTGACGTGCTCTGCTCAGAAAATGACCGAACCCGATAGCGATGGTCCGCACGGATGTATCGATCTCCAGCTCTCATAGTGCCTTGGCTCCAGGTGGATGAGGGCATGCAAAACGCAGATTGATTTTAGAAAGAGCTGCCAGGAAGAGCTGGGAGTGCTGCAGGGATGGCAGGGGCACCTGCTTCGCTCGTCAAATATTTCTCCTCAAACCTGGTGTTGTCCACAACCACAGGCACGGCTGGAGGACGCTGTTGCAGGGAGGGATGAAGGTGGGGGATGAGGTCGAGATGTGTGGCCTGGGTATCCCTGGTGGTGATGGCACCAGAAGAGGATGGAAGTGGGTGATTTCATGTGTCTTGTGGTTCTTGGTGGGGTTGGAGCACCCTCCTGCCCCTCCTTGGGGTCTCCCACACTCCTTGCTGCTGCTTCTCTGCTGCAGGTCCAGGAGCTGGGGTTGGTCCTTGTGGGTCCTTTCCAACCCAGGATATTCTCTGATTCTATGATTCTGACACCCCATTAAGCCCCTCACACTACCAAATTCCTGCTCTTCTCCAGGCCCTGAGCTTTGCTTTCTCTTCCCTACATGGGTGCTGAAGACATTCCCGGGGAGATAACGCGGAGTGGAGGCACCACGAGACCCAGGCTTTGGGACCTGAAGCAGCACGAACCACATTCCTTCTGCCACACACTCATTACACTTAATTTGCATATGCTAATTTCCAGTGCACACAGAATTTGTGGTGAGCAGGACACCTTGAAAGCCCAGGTCTCCATCCTGGCTCGACCACGACCAAGGCCTGATCTCCATCCCAAGTCTCCCTGGGATGCTGGGAATTCCCAGCTAAGGGGACTGAAGGACCACGGGTTAGGACTGGGGTGGGCTCCAAAACCCAAGGGAAAGAACAACAAAAAAGCCATGACAGTCATTAAAAATGTCTTGTGTTTCTTTTCTGCACGAGGGAAACTATTTAAACTGGCACAGAATAAATTTAAGGAGCATATTCTTGGAATTACATAGAAAAATACCCCATACGTTTTGGCAGCAGCTAAACATATCCTTAATGGAATTCATATGGGGCCTGGAGTGATCACAATGTTTGGAGAGGAGCCAGATAGTAAGTAATTTAAACATCACAGGAAATTAAATTTTAGAATTCAATTTTGCATAAAGTTTTCTGTAATGAAAATGTCACACATAAATTATGAAGTCTGATTATATTCTTTTTTGACTTTTTAATAAAATAATAGAGGCACTTGACAGTCAAGAACAAATGCATATTTTATGTGAGCAGCATTACGTTAAACTAACGTCCTCTGGAAATAATGGAACAGATGTTAACACTGCTATATCAGTTATCAGGTGCTCTGTTAAACAGCTTCAAACACAAGTATTTATTAAAAATGCTAACGGGATTGTCTCTCAGGGTGATCTAATTGCGGGCTTAAAATGTAGATGTTTAATGTAATTAATTATATCTGTAGAATTATATAGTTAGGCCATAATTTATTGTGTATGTCCACATATAAATTATATGCTGTAATTAATTCAGTGCAAGCAGGGAGAATGACTTTGGTGAAAACACAAACTTGTTCATAAGAGAGAGATAAGTCAAAACCAACCCAAATTTCCCCTGTGTTTCGGGGGAGGGACTCGGCTCTGGGACACCTTTGGGGGTGTCCCTCAAACTTCACCCACCCCTGGGGGCTGTGGAGGCCCCAGGATGGGCTGAGACCCTGGGGAAAGGCAGAGAGAGCCCCGAGCTGGTGGTGGTGGTCCCTGTGGTGTGGTGGGCATTGTGGTGGACATCACAACCAACAACCTGCCCAGATGTACCAACCCAGCCCTGCGAGAGCCACCAGGAGCAGGTTTAGATCAGCAAAGCTCTATTGATTATCAACAAAGAGGATTTTTTGGCCAAGGACATTGCTCTGCAACCTTCCTCTAATAATACCAGCTCTTGGTTTTGTGGGTTTTCCCATCTCCTGACCAAGTCCTTGGTGTCTCTCTCCACCCAGCAGGCACCGGGTGGCTGTTTTGACCCAAGGCTGGGTGGGATCCCTGTGCTCCTCCTCACCTTGGGGTGAGAGGGATGCAAAGCCCCAGCTGAGAACGCTGGGAGGTATCAGGATGTGACCCCAGTGCTGGCTGTATCCCAAAAATTATCTTTGCAAGGAGCAGAGGGAGGGATATCTTCACTCCTAGCACGGAGATGTCAAAAAGCTGCATCCCTTTGATAGGGAATGTTAAAAAAAGCCCAGCACAGCAGGCACTGGAGCTGAACCAGCCCCAGGGATGGTCGGAGCTGCCGGAGGGCCGGGATGGGGAACACACCCAGTCCTTCCCTTGGGCTTTCCAGTGCCATCCCCCCTGTGTTCCTGCCCTAATACTTCATAAATGTGCAAAGGACAGGCTGAAGTGAGTAAAATACATCAGTGGGTTTGCAGTTTGTGCTCATGCACCGGTTCCCTGCATCCCACTCCATCCCAGCCGGGAATGGAGTGCAGGGATGGATGCAGGGATGGACACCTGCAGCAGCAGCAGCTGGGGGAACAGGAGCCATGCAGGGGGAGGAGCTCAGGCATGGGCAGGGTTTGGGGGGGGCTGATAGAGCTCTGGGGAGAGACCTCTGTTCCCCTTGGAGGAGTCCTGGAGGCGCCTTTTTCCCTCTCTGACTCCCTTGAGTGCAGAAAAGCCCCTGGGCAGGGGGTCCCCCTGGGGTACAGAGTCATCCCCAGCATGAAGTGGCACCAAAGGCTGACAAATCCCCCCTCCTGGCATTGGTGGGAGACACATTTTGCCCCTGAGAGAGGATCACAACCCCCTTCCTGCTCCCGCGGCACCACACTGGGTGTCCCCAGTTTGGGAACTGGTGTTGGCTGGGAAAGCAGGGACCAGGAGAAACCAGTGGCACACTGTGGCATGTCCCTGGGGCACATCCCCATGAGGGCACCTGGATTCTTGCAAGGAGGCCCCACAGCTCCTGCAGAACCACATCCACAACAGGCTCTAAACATAATGCTTGAAACGGCTCCGGAAAATACAGCGGGATTTGTTTCCTTGGATTTAAATGGGTAAATTATTTGAATTTCTCCACCCCCAGGTGAATGATTTAGATGGCCTTGACCCCAGGCTGACTGCAGGGATTAATGTGGGATAATGATTGCTGAGGCTATCATTGCAGCAGGCATCATTAATTATCCTTATTGATTGGAGCTTTCAAAGATAAAGCATTATGCTGACTGGAAAATACCCTCTTCCTGCAAGGTCAAGGCTAAAATAGGGCAGCTAAATAATTGCATTAACAAACAAAGAAACAAAAATAACCTCTCACAGAGCCGTGTAATTAAGATCCAATTACAGTGTTTGGCCCTGCTGGAGGAGCGGCCTTGATTTGTGCAGGGTGGGATGTGGGAGAGAGGATGGGGGAGCACGTGGGATGGCTCCTGCCAGCTCCACCTGCGAGGGGCTGGGGGGATCCCCCTGAAAATACTCCTGGGATGTCACATTAAAAGGGTCAGATGGACAAAATGCTGATTGGCCTCAAGTCCTATTACACGACTTTTGGGTCATAGAGTGGAGTTTAAGGCTGTCCCAGGGATGTTGATGTTCGTGTCTCCCACAGTTCCCTCCTGCAGCATTTCTGAGCACAGGGAGCACCTGGCTGCTATGGGGACACTTGGCTGCACTTTTGTCCCGTGTTTGCCCTGCATCACTGGCCCCCAATGCCCAGAGAAGCTGTGGCTGCCTCAGCCCTGGGAGTGTCCAAGGTTGGACGGGGCTTGGAGCAGCCTGGGAGAGTGGAAGGTACCCCTGCCCACGGCAGGGGGTGGAATGGGATGAGCTCTAAAGTCCCTTCCAACCCAAACCATTGGATGACTCTATGATCCCAGTGCCAACATTCCAAAGGAAAAAGGTGCCTTTAGAAATGCATCTGCCCTACATCCCTGTAGCTGACATTTCTCTCCCTTCCTAGAAGCAGCAGCCAGGGCAGGCAGCCCCAAGTGTCCCATGTCCTTAAGTATCCAAATCCCATCCTTAAAACCACCTTGGGTGGGAGGAGAACAAGCCTTGGACTCTGGTTCCCTGGGTGCTGGGTGAGAGGGAAGATTCCCATCTCCTGCAGTCCACGTGGGGTCTGGATGCTCATTAATGTTTGGGAAGAGCCAGGAGAGTTGAAGCCCTAAAAATACACATTGTCTTGGTGTTACTAAAGCCCTAAGAGTGGCTTTCATGGCCACTGCCACCCCACCACCCTCAGCCAGCACAGTGCTTTGGGAATTACCACTGTCTCTTTGAGGAATATTTGCCTAAAGGTCTCAGTTTATTTTCTGTTCTGTCATGAGCTCTGTTGCCTGATAGGATGTGATGTGAGGTTGTGAAGTGCATTTCCAACTGAAACATTTTTTTGACATCCATTTAATTAGAATTATTTTAATTAAAACATTTGTCATTAAGAACCAGACGATCTGGCGCGCGATCCCGCTCCTCGTCATTAGGAATTTTCAAACCAATAAAATAATTTATTTCAACGTGAATATCAATTGCCATTTAAGGAATTGCACAGCTTGGTTTTTAGCTGAGGGAGACGGGTCTGTGTCAGCAGGAAAGACCAGGTCACATCATGGAAAAATGCTCCAAATGAGGCGTTGTTTATCCCTTACAATGGGTTCCATGAAAGCCGGATCCTGGAGGATGAGAGCAGCATCCCGCTGCTAGGGTTGGGCACTGCCAGGGGGAGGTTTCCCAGGAGCAGGGCCAACTCCTCAGGATGTTTCCCCGCTGCTGGGAAGGGGACGGGAATCTGCTCACAGGGCACAGGAGATCTGTGGTGTGTTGATCCTGCCCATCCCCAGGCAGAGACCTGCCCATCCTCTGCGCTCTGGCACCCAGGTGAGGGATCCTGCTCTTATCCCTGGCACAATATTACATTTATTCCGTACACAGAGACTCCCCCAGAGCCCTGCAGAAGCACATAGAGGATCTGCAGGGGTGTGAGGTCACAGCCTGGATGGATCAATGTTCATTGGTTCCTCCCTTTGCAGGTTCAACCTCAAGGAATCAACAGACCCCAAAAAGGTTTCATTTCCAGCCTGGTTTTTTGCAGAGGTGATCCAGAAGAGCTGGAAGATGGATGTGCTGTGGTGATTCTGGGAGGTGCCGAGGCTGGATCCTGTTCCTGGGATCACTGGCTAGGGTTGGGAATAGCGGGATCAGCGCTGGCCACGGGCCAGCACCCACGGCAGGGCGGCATGGGCAGCGTGCCTGCCCTGACAGCTTCATTAGCCAGGAGCAGTCTGTCAGAGGTAGAGATGTGACGTTGGGTAATTAATACAGCCCCAGATACGCAGATTTCCCTGGGCTTTTGGGGCAGAATAACCCTGCGAGCAGCACGGTGGGAGCTGGGGGGGGGAGGGAACCCCCCGAAGAATTGTGGGTTTTTTTAGGGGATCCCCCACAATGGTTTGCAAGGGGGGGGGGGGAGGGAATGTGAAAAGGCAACTGTAGGAGCAAAAAGAGTTTGTGTTATTGTTCACCCTGTGAAAAGCAAGGTGCAGGATGTAAAGCACCGGGGGAAAGCTGCCAACAATAGACCCCATGGCAACAACAACTTCTAAGGGGGAGCGGGCAACGCGTGGCAGCTCCAGATCCCACTGCCCACCCTTGATCTCGGCAACCCCCTGGGGACAAAGGCCCCCTGCTACCCACCAGACAAAGGCAGCTCCTTCCTCCCAGCACAATGCTCCTGGCACCCCGGGGTTGGGAAATGACACAGCCACACCCCTGCAGCCCAAATCTTGCACTCCAATACTGCTACACCCCTGCCTCCCAAACCTTGCACCCCAGCACTGCTACACCCTGCATCCCAACCTCCTGCACCCCAGCACTGCTACACCCCTCATCCCAAACCTT
>NW_020884895.1:10985187-10995599 GCF_003945725.1 Corapipo altera
GGTATTTTTAGCTGAGAGCACCAGGAGAGGGAGCGGGGGGTGCGTGGGGAGATAACGGCTCGGTTCAGATTTCTGCCTTTACGCTCCCCGTCACATTAAAAAAAATAAATCATAATTTTGATTTTCCACGTCCCTGAGGGAGAGATTGACAAGAGCATCCAGTCCTCGTAATTGGATCATTCCTCTGGGAAAGTTGGCTCCTCCGCTGAAATCCTTACATGCTCTGAGGAAAATTGCTCTCAGCGTTATTGAAAATATTTTAGGAGACTGAAGATCCTGGGGCCTTTCCAATTCAAGTGCTCTGGCGGGTCATGCCAAAGGAAGACAATAAGGGGAACCAAATCTGGAGAGCATCACACTTAACTGGAGCCCAATCCTGCTCATGTCCCCCCCGAGGACTCTGATCCCTCCTTTGATGGGGACTTGCAGGAAGGAGCCATTCAGGCACATTCCGAAATAGATGCCTGAAAGGAAATATTGAAAATCTTTGGGGTTTTCTTGATAATGAAAAATTCAAGTGTTTTGACATGGGTAAGGGCTGTAGGGCGGGGCTGCAAGAGGCTGGGATGAAGCCTCTCCTGCATAAGCCTTTTCTCTGCTGCTGTGGGGCTGTTTGCACTTTGGAGACAAACTTTTGGGCTGTGTCTGAGCAGCTGTTTGCAGCCCCTGTTTGCATGGTCTGGATGATAAGGTCCCTTGTAGAGATGCTCTGCCATCCTCACCCTCCACCTAAAGGACGGGGGAACCAGGGAGGGGTCAGGGATGCTCTCTGTTCCCAGGGAACCAGGGACAGGACAAGGGGAAGTGGCCTCAAGTTGCACCAGGGGAGGTTTAGGTTGGATATCAGGGAAAATTTCTTCATGGAAAGGGCTGTCCAGCTCTGGCACAACTGCCCAGGGTGGCGGTGGAGTCCCCATCATTCCATGTGACAACAATGGTACCCTGCACCCCTGGCACAGGCGACCGGTTTTACCCGGCTCACTTTCGGAGAACGGGACTAAAAGAGGAGATTTTTGATGAGATATGGTCTTCCCTGCCTTCCACAGAAATTAATTGCACAATTTAATAAACTAACAGGTGGTTCCACTTCAGACCCAGCAGATGTTTCCCTGAATGAGCCGAGTCCCCCCTCGCCATCCCTTCGTCCCCCAGCTCTTTCTTCCTTTATATCTTCCCCTTTCTCCTCACCTCTTCCCTTTTCCCCGCTCTTCTCTCTCTGATTTATGAGCAGCTCCAATATGAGATGTTTTGTCTGGGCTGTATGAATATTGATGATGGTTTTAGCTGCATTCATAACTTTCTGTGCTCCCTGGGATCCCCCCTTCTCTCCGGCACCGGCGCTGCTCCTCCGTCCCCGTTCGCGGAGCCCGTTTTCGGGAGGCAGCTCCATTTGTTAAACCTGCCTCTCGCCTGCACATTTGTCTTCGATTATCTTGCAAAGAGAAGATGATAAGTACTTACACAAACCCACGCAGAAATTAAACACACAGAACAAATGAGCCCGGCGTGTTCACATTCTTCCATTTCCAGTGATAATGCCCCGGAGGAAACACTTGTGCAACCGCAGATGGAGGATGGGGTGAGAGCCCCGGGAGGGCTGGGGCTGCCCTCTTTAGGGGAAGGCTCTCTTCTACTTCCCATATGGAGAGAAAAAATGAGAGCACTGCTAATGGCTGGGGCACGGCAGGGCACCAGAGGGAAGGAGGAGGTAGCTGGGGACGGACGAAAGACTGGAATATAATAATGGGAAATGTTTTGATAAGAAGCGTTGTGGTCTTATACAAATATTCCAAACCTTCTGGAGCCCATTTATCCTGAGATTGAACCCAGATGACAGCAAGCTGTTTGCATGGGCTGGAATGTGCCTCCAACAGACACCCTGTTCTGTGGGCTGGGGACCCGAGGGGGAATGTGGGATGGGGGCACCCACAGCCCTGGGTGGGTCATGCAGCCCTCACCTCCTCCAGTGCCCCAAACACTCCTGTCTGACCAGGGCTGGGCAGCCCTGCCCACCTGGGACTTTCCTGAAGTCACTCCCCTCCCTTCCTTCAGCAAAAGGGAGGCTTCCAACAGGGGCACAATTCTGGAAATTGTGAACTGCACATGGAAAGCACCTTAAGCTTTCCAGAGGTTGGAGCAGGCAGGCCCCTGTCCAGCCCACACCAAAAGCAGCCTGGCATGTTCCTGTGCCTTGCAGAACTTCTACAACAGACCACCTGAGCATTCTCTCCTCTCCCTTGCCCACCCTTCCTTTTGCCTCCTCTTCCTCTAGCAGGAACCACCACTGAAATTTCCTTTACATCCTTCCTAAGCTGCTTCTGATGTGGCAATAAAAAGTGTTAAACACTAATCACTAATTTCCTACTGGGAGCTGTAAGTGTGATCCCGGTGTTTATTTTCCCTGGAGCAGCTGCAGCCCAGGAACATCCAGCCCTGCACTTGCAGGGCCACAGCACTGTTCCCTGCTGGGGTCTGGCTCTTCACCTCTGCACTGGAGATGTTTGTAACTTGTAGTTCTATTACAAAAGTCAACAGGAAAATCCAATGTCGGGCTCTTCTCTCAAGTAACAAGTGACAGGACGAGAGAAAACGGCTCCTAGTTGTGCCAGAGGAGATTTAGGTTGGATATTAGGGAAAATTTCCAAGGAAAGGGCTGTCCAGCCCTGTCCAGAGCAGTGATGGAGTCACTACCCCCAGAGGGATTTAAAAGCCTTGTGGCATTGGGGACATTAGTTAGTGGTGGCCTTGGCCGTGCTGGGGGCACAGCTGGGACTCGATGACCTTAGAGGGCTTTTCCAACCTCAGTGATTCTGGGATTCTGTGATTCCTTGGGCTGCTGCTGGTCCCGGGGGCCTGGGCTTGTTCCACCAACAGCTCCTTGGCTGAGGCAGAGCAGCTCCTGGAGAGCATCGATAGCCATCGGCAACAGCAGGAATGAACTCGGGATGCGCAATTCCCATCCAGCAGGAATAATCTTCAAAGTCCTGCTGGGGTGCTTTTTGGACGCCAGCAGAGTTTTCCCTGCTGTAAATGGGATGCAAAAGAATTAACTGGAGTTGGAATGTTATTGTTTGTGTCAGACTCTGTTAACCGCGTTAAAACTATATATAATACTTCAATTTCCTATGTCAAAACTCTCTAATGGGCAATATTCAGAAATCAAAGTCTTATGGAGCGGTTAATCTTCTGCACGGACAACGCCAAGTTTAAATCCAGTCCAAATGCCACTTCTCAGTCACAGCTTTAAAGGATTATAAATGATTATAATGGTATTTGTCTACTTGCCTGATACATAAGTTCATGTCAATGTTATCTCGAAAACTGACATTCGGTTTCATCTCTGAGGTGAGAGAATAAACTGTTGACTACCAGCTTCAGAGAGCAGAATGGATTAGCCATAATGTAATTAGGGCTCTATTCACAAATGATTATTTTGGGCCAGCGCACAAACGGCACGATAAGGAAGAGCCGGGCGGGGGAAGGCTGGTGCTGGCATTTGCTCCTCGTTCTGCACAGGGAGAGGGGCTCCCTGTGTGCAGCCCCTGTTTGACACCTACCCAGTGTTTGTGTGCAGGGCACAGAGGGCAGAGGGTGCTCACACACTGGAATTCCCAGGATTTCGGATGTGTGTGTTAGTGGGGATGAAGGTTTGCTGCCAGTCTGCCTCCAAAGCCAGTCCCGCTCTCATCAGAGAGATTCTCTGCTTTGATGCCTCCCTTTCTCCCGGGCCCTGCCCCAGCACACGAGTGCCAATGCCAATCCCAACACCAACACCAATGCCAATACCAAAATCAACACCAACACCAACTCCAACGTCAATGCCAATGCCCATCCCAACGTGGCAGCCTCCTCCAACTCTTGCTATTCCAGGACTCCAAAACCAGAGACAACCAAAACCACTGCGACTCTTTAACACATTATTTGTCTGTGTGACTCTTTAGCTCTTAAAAAATACGTGAAAGAACGAGGCTTGTCCCCGAGGATGGAGGAACAATGGGAAGCAGTGATAATTTAATGACAATAAATAAATTAATCTGTATACACTGGTGCTAATACAAATGTTTTGTGAATGGCATGACAGATTTTGCATTATTTTCAAAACAGCCCACAAAACTCTTTTCTTTTGCACCGTAAATTCAATTTAATTTTAAGTAACACGATAAATAATGGCAAATTGAACTTTATTAGGTATTCATGAACACATATAATGCATTCATGTAACACAATTGTTGTTTCTGGCGTTTGTGGTTTAAAGATAGTGCCTTCTGACACGACGTGATTTGTTAGAGTGCAAATTCAGGAGTAATGGCCCTTGGTTTCCCTGGCCAGTGGGTGCCAGTGCCGTGAGGTGGGATGAGGTGTTTAGTTGTTTGACTGGGGTTTGGTGCTGTGGGAAAGCTGCCTTCCCCTCCCTGGCTCCGCAGTGAAGACCCACATGTGGGAAACTCCAGGGGAATTGTGAAGTGGAGATTATTTAATTCCGAAGACAATGCGAACTCCGAGGCATGAATGTCACTCCGGAGAAGCTCCTTCTCCTTGGCAGCTGGATAACGGCGGAGCCGGCCCGGGGAGCTCCAGGGAGCAGCCGAGACACGGCCAAGACGTCTTGGTTTGGGGCCTGGATTGTTCTGTTCCTGCATCAGCCCGGCCAAGTCCTCCTTATCCCGGCAAGGGGAGCCTCAAGGACAGGGCTGAGGGGACCGTCCCCCTCCATCCCCTCCCACTGCTCAGGTTGGCACGGGTGACCCCAGCACGGAGCCACCAGAGGAGGTGACACCTGCACATCCAACTCTCACCTGCTGCAGAGAACACTAAACACCCACTCCTCAGGAGGATGGACAGTATCCAACCCACCGGCTTTTTAACGGAAGCGGATTTATAAAAAAATATTTAAATCGTGACGGGGATTAAATATATCCGTGCAAACAACAGAAATGCAAATTGCAGATGGAAATTCTGTTTGTGCACTTTGTTTTCTCGCACGGGTGGAGCGGAGGAGGGTTTGTGTCTGCAGGAACAGGATGCCAAGTCCTGAACCAGCTCCAGCGCTGGGCTGGGATTTCTTGCAGAGACTTAGGCAGAAAAATAACCACAGTTACTTCGAAAAACTTTTCCTCTTCTTGCTGGATACCCCTTAAATTTAGAATAATTTCAGATGGACAAATTGAAAAGTACACTTGAGATAAAATACACAGTCAGGCGTAGATTTAAACTCCAGATCTAACTCCAAAACCACTTGCAGTTTGACACGGCCCAATGATTTACTGTGCTCATGATTATACCCTGTAAGTAGCAGCTCTGCAAGTGGGAAATAATTCAGTCAGGGCTGTGGAAAAGCAACAACTTTCTTCTGATTGCAGGACTTCAAGGGGAGAGGCACAAAGCTGAAGCCCCACAGTTGCCAGTACTCGAAGGGGGCTTGTAAAAGAGAGGGAGAGCAAATTTTACATGGGCAGACAGGAACAGGACAAGGGGGAATGGTTTTAAACTGAAGGAGGAGAGATGTAGATTAGATGGCAGGAAGGAATCCTTCCCTGGGAGGGTGAGGGGGCTCTGGCACAGGTTGCCCAGAGAAGCTGTGGCTACCCCATCCCTGGAAGTGTCCAAGGCCAGGTTGGACAGGGCTTGGAGCAACCTGGGATAGTGGAAGGTGTCCCTGCCCATGGCAGGGGGTGGAACAAGGTGAGCTTTAAGATCCCTTCCAATCCAAGCCATTCTGGGATTCTGTGATTCCAGGGGATTGCAGAAGCAATTCCATCAGAGGCTGCCCTGTGATGGTGGAGGTTTGGGGTTGAGGGTCCCCATTTCATCCCACCATCTCCTGGGATGAAACCTCTGGTCAGCAACTGTAGGGTATTGTACAATTACCCAGCAGCAGTGAAGGGTGATGATGATGATGGTGATGATGTGCATTTGAGATCCTGACCCCTAAGAGACCTTTCTCCTATTGTGCTCTGCGAAAATAATGCAGCCACACATAAAATAAACTCTTCCACACCCCTTTCCTCTGTGCACGAGGAAACGTTCTCTGAAGGCCCTTCATAAATACCCTGTTCCACCTTCTCAGATTTAATTATAAAAATACTTGAAATACAATAGTCCTTCACATCCAGGTCTCATTTCCTAATTGAGTTTTGATATGGATACACCCCCAGGAGACCCTTGGCTGATGCACATGCCAGATGGAGGGACCGAGCCCTCTCTCCCCTCTCCCTGAAGCAAAGTCACAGCAGGAGGATGTGTCAGATGTCCGGGCTCATCTCTCCATCCCCTCCTGCCCAGGGAGATGGAGCTTGCTCAGGAGCAGTGGATCAGCCCCAAACACCCCCTCAAGTGGGGAACTGGGGGGCAGAGAGGGTTCCTGGGAACCTGCAGTGCCCTCCCCGCCCTGGGAAGGAGGTACTTCAGTCTCTGTGAGGATCTGCCACCCACACTTCCCTGGCCAGTTAGATTGGCAAAATTAATTCTGAGCTAAGGTTTAAGCACCAAATTAGGAGCCAATCCCTGTGAGGTGAGGCCAGCCCTGCCCGCGCCAGCGCGGTGCCCGTGGGCAGCACGTCAGGGCAGGGATGACACCCCGGTGATGAATGACTCGCTCCTATAACACTGCCCAGCTGGAGTGGCTGGAGCAAGCCTTAATTTACTATTTATAAACCTCTCCAGCTGTATTTTGCTAGGCAGAGCAGCTGGCTCGGCGTGGGAGTGTGAAGGAGAGGATGTTAACAGGTTGGCTGGCCGGACTCTGGAGAGCGTTTTCGGCGGCACATGGGAAGGGGTTCACGTGCAGGACAGGGCTGCAAACCCTCCTCCAGCCAGGACTGGGCTGCAAACCCTCCTCCAGCCAGGACAAGGCGGCAAACCCCCGGGGCCAGGCTGGCAAGGAGGATCTGGTAGTGGCTTGTTAAGAGATGGTGTTACTCCAATGATTGCTGATGAGAAATAGCTCAGAAAGGCAGAGCCCAGGGCTGGTGGCTGCCAGTCTGGTACCCACCATGTGAAGTGGGGGAAAACCCCTCATTTAGCTTTTCACCCTCATTTTCCAGCCTGGGCAGCCCCTCACCTCCACCTCATCCCTCTAGCACCCATCCCTGGCAGCGTGGGATGCAGTCCTAGGGGAAGATGTGCCAGGAATCACGGGATGGGGGGGGGGGGGTCCCCCACACCTCAGCTGCCCCACTGGGGAAAACCCCACAGAGAAACAGCAAAACCCAGCAGAAATAGAGGCTTGCAGCACCCACACACCTTCCCTGGGCCAGAACCATCCCAGGGTTCCTGTAATTCCCGTGCTCTGTGCTGGGTGACACATCCCCAAACTCTGCATAGGCTTCTCCTGCTGCTGCTAATGCAAACATTTAATTTTGATGATTTATAGCACAGCTATAAAAAAATCTTTGGATTACACTTTGGAGTCAAGGTCTCAGCTCGAGAGCACATTTTTATAGAGTCAGCATCTCTGTTTTTAAAAGTTATACTTCAATATTAAATATGACTTTTTTTTTTCAGCAAGTCAATAAAATCCCTTTAGACCAGATAATAAACTCATTTCTTCTGGGCTGGCTATTGTTTCTAGGCTGGGTCACGTCCTGAAGCCTTTAAGGCTGTTCCTTGGCCTCTCTGATTAGGAATTTTGCCTTAAAACCCTCTCAGGCACGTGCTTGAGCAGGCACAGACCCACAAACCAAGATTTCCCTCACTCAGGCTCTGTTTTTCAATGCAGTGTGGTTTGCAGAAGAAATCACCAGGGCTTGTTGTGGTCAGTTTGTTCTCCAAGCTCTGACTCCTCTCTGTGGCTGCTCCTGGGCTAAAACGCCACCTGGGCTCAACCCGTTGCTGTGCCTGTTGCTCTTCCTTGTCCCTGTCCCTGTCCCATCCCACCCTGTCCTGGGTTTCTTGTTCCCAGGGCATCTCCACCTCATCCTCATCCCACCACCATCTCCGATGTGCTGCTGTGAAAACCCTCCTCCCACCCCTGTCCCTGTCCCATCCTCATCCCATCCCCTACCCAATCCTTCCCTATCCCATCCCTGCAGTGCCTGGCAGCAGAGCTGGGCTGGGAATGTGGCTGGGATGAATCCCAAAACTCTCTGTGCTGGGATCAGGCCCCGTTCCTGGGCACTGGGGGGTGGCTGCAGGGAGAAGATGCCCCTGGTGGGGGATTTGATGGCCCCAGTCACTGCAGAAGCCAATCCAATGTCACAGTGTGGATGATGTTGCTATTGAAGAGCTGCACAATGAAACACGACTTCTGCCTTTAGAGGCACACAAGTGTTTTATGTTTCCAGAGCTCTCAGAATTACCCTGTAATCTTATTTATTTCCTAATACAAGTTTCTGTGGAAAAGGGTATCATAAGATAAATAGAAATTAACTGATTATGAGGATTGTTGTTCTTTAAGTACATATTTATCAGGCCATTTGCTCATTCTCTTCTAATATCTTGACATAAGAGTGTCAAATTAAACACTACCCAGATTATGATAATACTCAGCACTTTTGTAGCTTTCCTATCTGATTTGCAAAGCTTTTTTTCTCCGCAAATGCACTTGAAGTTGGGGCTTTATAGGGCTTGATAGAATTCATTTCAGGATTAATAAGCCTTCTCTGAACCATTTAACGAAATCTCTGCAGCATCCCAGCCTTGAATAGGGAACGGATTCCCGGCACCAAAGAGCGCTTTAATTAATTTGTCTAATTAATCGAGGGGAATGGAAGTTATTTCCTCGCTGCAAATTGGTCCGTGTTAACAGCGGCAAATGTCAGCTGATTTGGAGGGGTGATGGAGCCTCGGCTCCCCCCACACACGGGGTTATCTGGGGGGGCTGGAGCGGGACGTGAGATCCGATGTCGGCGCCCGTGCGGGGCCAGACGCCCGCGCGAGTCTGTAATTGCTTTTGCCACGTTGCCTTTGTGGAGTCATTCATTCCCAGCCCGGCCTTATCTTGTCATCCCCCGGTGTCATTAGCAATGTTTGAATGCATTAGTGACCAGAGGCAGGTCTAGCAGGCAGCGATTAGAGCAGCCTGAGTGCTGTTTGAAATATTGGGATTGTTCTGCTCCCTTCTATCCAAACAGCGCAGTGAGGTGTCAGTGGCCAGCCTGGGGCTGCTCCGAGGGGGAAACGCTTCCCTCTTTTATCACAGGCCATTGCTTTCACAATTAACCTCCTATTAACTGGGCTCCAGCCCCTCGGTGTCCGGTGAAACAGGACACGTGGTGTCCTGGCTCCAAAGGTTTGTTTAAACGAGGAATGTGCTTGGGAAAGCAGCATCTCACCCCCTCACGGCTCCCTAAAAGCTGCTTCTGCTGATCCCGGGATATATCCACACACATGTGCACCTCCAAGGGCTGGGCGTGGGCAAGAGCTTTCAAACTCCACAGTGAAAAGGAGCTTTACAGACTGAAGGACATCCCGGGGCCAAGAACGAGACACCTGTGGGCTCTCTGACAGCTCCTTTCCTTCAAAACAGTTTCTGGTGTTCTATTTTCTGTGAAGATCCCGCAGCAGCTGCAGGAACACAGGGAGCACAGGGGCAGAAAGGGGAGCAGCCTGGGGGGCGTTGGATTGGTCTTGTCAAATCTGTGGAAGGGATTCTATCCTGTGGTTGCCTATGCACATAGAATTTCCTTTCCCTGGACTCCAGCAAGTAGAAATTGTTACCCCTTCCTGGCTCCCATGGCAAATTAAATCAGATACTTGGACAATTAGTACAATGATCATGTCAAGGGAACAGCCTGGAGATACAGCAAACACACCGTGCGTCTGATAGAGCTGAAAAATCTTTATAGTCAAGATATTTTACACGGAGCCCATTGATTTGCTGTCAATGGTTTTATATCCGAGTGTGTAACAGCGGCCCCGCAGCAAATACAATAAATACCAGCAGCCATCCATCCAACTGGCACCCAGCAGGCACTGCAGGAGCTCAGCTCACGGCCCCAGCACAGATAAATCAACCTGAAAACAAAAGCCAGCACGTAAATCCCACGTACAACCTCCACCCTCACCGGGATGGGAATTCCAAGGGGGGTGGAGAAGCTGCACATCTGGCGGAGCCGGTGGCTTTCCCTGCTCAGCCAGGAGTTTGCTTTTCTCCTCCCATTAAATTTTGCAAACATATTAGAGCTTCTCATCTGTCAGCCCTAATACCAAAGGGCCATATTAGCCCATGGATTACCTGGGCCCTGTCTCCTGCAAACTTTGATAAGACCAGGCAGGAAAAGCTCCAAAAAAGGCACATAAACATTTTGTGCTCTGAGTCTGGTTGATGGAAATGGGCAGCAGGAGATGGGAAGGAGGAATGGGAGGGCTGGACATGAAAAAATACTAGTACTAATACTAATAATACTAATAGAAAGAGGAAGAAGGAGAAGGAGAAGGAGAAGGAGAAGGAGAAGGAGAAGGAGAAGGAGAAG
>NW_020884895.1:10995609-11023504 GCF_003945725.1 Corapipo altera
AGAAGGAGAAGGAGAAGGAGAAGGAGAAGGAGAAGGAGAAGGAGAAGAGGAAGATAAAAAGAAGAAGAAGACAAGGAAGAAAAAGAAGAAAGGAAGGAGAAGAAGAAAGATTAAGAGGATTATATATTATATATATGATATCTATATAATAGATTTTATATATATATATATATATATATAAAATACAGAATTGTAGAATCATTAAGGTTGGGAAAGACCTTTAATATCATCAAGTCCAGCCATTAACCCAACACTGACAGATATATATATATATATATATAATATTTAATGAATGCCATGGTGGTGTATTTTAGCTGAGTGAGTTTAAAGCCTCCACATTGAGTGTTTCATGTAACCTCCTGTAATATTTAAGAAGTTGCAGATGCGTCCTTGGAGCAGATACTGGAGCTCCCACGGTTTTCTGCAGCTGTGCATGGAAGTTGCTTTTTCCAATTGATTTTTAAGCTAATTTAAAATAGCAACCCCAACAGCCTATGTGCTAAATCCAGTACAAATGTGCATACTTTAAAATGGGGTTAAAGCAATTTCAACTGGAGATATTTCTTCAGTCTGCCTGTAGGAGAAAAAATAAAATAAAATCAATCCTAACTTAATTGGAGGCCACAAAGCAACTTCCCCATTCACTGCTTGCTGTGAGGAACACGAGGGGCTGGATTTACAAACAGGATTTGGGGCAGGGAGCCTGAGAAACCTGTTGCATATTAAGCAGTTTTAATTTTTGCTGCTTTAAAAACCCGAGGTCTGTGGTGCTCCCAGGGATGGGAGTGGCTATTGCAGGGCTATGGATGTGAACAGCAAGGTCAGAAACCCTTGAGAGTCCCTACAAGCCCTGTGGAAGCGCAGAAGATTATTAGTGTCAGATCAATGCTCGTATATCTCCTGTGACCGTGGTTATTGTGCAGCTGCTGTGATGGGATCTCTGGGAATCGGGTACCGGATCAATGGATCAATCCTGCCTGCCCAGAGCCACCTCTGGATGGGCATCTTGGGATCTCCAGGGGGCTCTGAGCCAGGATTTGCACCCCAAGCCACACACTGGGCTGGATGAGGGACCACAAACCCCCTGAGGGCTCCGTGGCTGGGGCAGGGGCAGGACTGGGGAATGGCTTTCCCTCCCTCTTCAGGAAAATCAAATGTTTCCTTTCCCAGTTCTCCTGAATGTGGGAAGCTTCTCAGTAAGTATTTTATCCACACATGCAAGGAGGGGGGTTGTTCCTCTCTGCATGCTCCAGATGTTGCTTGGCAGGAAAGCAGGGACAGGGCTGCCGGGCGGTGATGCCGAGTTTAATTCCTCGCCAAAATAAACCCAACCAGAGATTACAGGTGTGGGGTGTGAAGACCAGAGTCCACGAGGCAAAACTGGGCAGCTCATTATATCCACACTCCCATGACTGTGGAGCAAGAAGTGGGACAGGGTTTCTCCCTTTCTCCAGGGGAAGGCAGTGCCAATCCCGGCTTTGCTCCAGGAACGAGGAGCTGCATCACCACGTCCTGTCCATCAAACTGCTGCATGAAATGAGACTCAAAAACCAACAGAAACAAGCAAACAAACAAAAAAAACCCCAAAAGAATAAAATTCACATTAGTGCTGGAAATTCAAACTTTCTACTTTCCTTCCTCTACCAGAATTTAATAAACCCTTGTCCGGCCCCAGCGGCGCCGGAGCCACACAAGCCCCGAGCGAGGGACCTCGAGGGCGACCACACGGCACAGACACCACTGCAAGGCTTTATTAAACCCAGTCCCAGGAAAAAAAGGGTATTCCTGCAAAACTGAGTAACAAACCGGAGACACAGAAGATACAAACAACACCCCCTCCAGAGAGGAGGGGGTTTTCTTAGCAAGCTGCATCTGCTTGTGTGAAACTTTGAGGGAAAGAGGGAAGAGCTGCTCAGGCTGGAGGTGGCAGCAGCCACAGCTGGAGGGCAGGTGAGGCACCTCTGGCAGCTCTCGTGGTGGAACTGGGAAAAGTGACCATAAACTAGAGACCCCTTCAACAGGGTGGATGTCAGCAACGCCAAAAGTCGGGTTTAAACCAAGCAAGCCCCTTCTGCATCCTCTTTTGGGGAGTTAAATTGTTGGGGTTTCTTCTTTGTGAGTGAAACTAGTACAGGTGGTGCTGAGGGTTTGATGGAAGTGCATTCTCCTGCAGCCACAGCAGCCCTGCCCTGGTGTGCTGGGCTGAGATGTTGGGGTTTGAGGCGAGATTTGGGTTGGGTTAAAGTTCAAGTTTGGTTTGGGGTTTGGGTTTGGGGAGGAGTTCAGTTGGGTTGGGTTGGGGTTGGCTTGAGATTGGGTTTGGGTTGGGTTTTGGTTTGGGTAGGGCTCAGGTTCAGGTTTGGGTTTGGATCTGGGTTGAATTCAGTTTTGAGGTTGGCTCTGGTTTGGACTCAGGGCTGGGTTGTGTTCAGGTTCAGGTTTGGGCTTGGTTTGGGATTTGGGTTTGGATTTGAGTTCATGTTCAGGTTTTGGTTTGAGAACACGTTCGGGTTCCAGTCCAAGTTCAATTTCCAGTCCCAATGTGAATTTGGGTTTGGGATATGAGTCCAGGCCCCTCCCCAGAGCCACCCCCAGCTCAGGAGGGTCTGGAGTGGTGGCATGGACGAGCTGCACGAGTGAGGGGCTGAGGATCCAAATCCTATTAGGATGAAAGGTGTTTGCCACCAGAGCAGAACTTTCCCAGGGCACTTCTGAAGCGGAGCCTGTCGGAAGATGACTTTTCAAAATGACTTTTCTAACTTCTCTTTTGGCTCATGTTGGTAATTGGTTCATTTCCAGGTACCAGCAAGAATGTAAATATGGAATGAATCAACTTTTTCCACATTTTTTTAGCAGCCCTTTTATGAAGAACAGATTTTCCACAGAGGAAATTAAAAAGTACATAAAACTGAGAAGCCGTGGTGGTGTTGAGAACAGCATCAGCTTTCAGTGTCACTTTATAACTGGCAGCACAGGCTGTGTTTGAATGGCATTAATAGAAAGTACAAAGTTTGTTTCAATTAGCTCCGTTTTTCTTTCAGAAAAGGGATTATCATAAATCCCTGAAATAACATTTGTCCAAGAGAGATGTGTATCGTTACTTCAGAAATCTTTTATGTCTGTTTTTAAATTACACTTCCTTGTAAAAATGACTATACATTGATTTAATAAATACGCTTGATTTGTGTGTATTGCTTAAATTAAAAAAAGCCACGACACAACTCCGATTTCCTGTACAAGGCTGTCAAAGAGCTTTTTCTGCAGTAAATTCTGCGAGGAGGCTCTTGAAAGTTGTTCTGTGCATGGGCACTTTAGGGAAGGAGAAAGAAGGGGTTGCAGTTGCAGTTGGGTCGTGTTTCTTTCTGGGCAGAGTTGAACAACTTCTAAAATAACCTTCCTCTTTGGTACATCTGCACACGTGGGAGGGCCTGGGGTTTGCTGGATGTGGGTGGTGGATGTGGGTGGTTCAGAGGGCAGGACTGACCATCCCAGCCCCACACCTGGACCACAGAGGGTCCTTCTGCTTCAGTTTCTCTGCTGAAGAAACATTTATGCCCCCCCAGCTGCCCAAGCTGTGGGTCATTTCAGCACTCCTCCTCCACCGTGCTGCTATCAAGCTTTCCAAGACATGCCCATAAAATTAATTTGGGGATGATTTTCACCACAGAAAACCACATCCCCTCCATCCACCGCTCCACATCTCCGGGTGCTTCTCACACCCCTTTGATCCAGGGGAGGAGGAGATGCTCCATGTCGCCTCAGGGCTGGAGGATACTCCCCCCTGCCCCGGGGGAGGTGGGGACAGCAGTGACAGATGGCCAGCACGGGCTCAGGGTGGTGGCAGTGGTGTGCAGTCACTGCTCAGCACTGCCAGGGGACAGGAGCTGATCTGGGAAATGCTCTGAACGTGTCCCAACCTCAGGGTTCTCCAGGTACCTTCGAAGTTTGGAGGAACTTGGACCCAACCTCATAAAACCCCGCAGAACTCCTGAAACCTTGCAAACCCCATAAACTTTATGGGTTGCACACGAGCCCGTCCCAGAGGCCGTGTCCACTTCCAGGGCAGTTCATGGTCTCTCCAGGAGCAGGACCTGACCTCTCCTGGCACTGGGCCAGGAAGGCTGGAACCATGGAGCTGGGGCTTGGTATGGCCCCTCCCCTGGTGCCAGGAGTCCCTTGTGGGCATCCCCAAACGAAAAATTTGGGGTGCTATGAAAATCCAGGTGCTCTGGTGCACCCAGAAAAGCAGCCCCTTCACGAGAGATGCTCTACAAATTTTAGTTATCACAGGAGCTGGTGTTATGCACACCTATGAAAGCATCTGGACTCGTGGCCCTTTCCACTGAAATCCAGGCTAATCCCAGCAGTTTATTTACATGAGTAGCCAAAAATATTTGTCCTCCCCTTGCTGGTGTGACACAGGCCTTGGCTCTCCCTGTCTCAGCAGCAAAGGTTTCCCAGGGCAGACAAGCTGCATCCCAGTCAGTGTGTGCAGCTCCTCGTGGCATCGTGGAAATGCAGATTACAGGACAGGCTGAGCCGTGTTTTAGTGTCACTGTCACATTAAATATTTGTTGCTTGGAGTCAGTAAATGACAGAGCCATAAAGTGCAGTTATAGCTGCATCTGAAGTGGTTTTGGTGCCTAATGTGGATGCTGATATTGGAAATAAACCACACGCATTTAGCAGTAATTACACACAAGCTCTGATAACAGATTTATTTTACGAGGGCTGAACTGGGACCTGCGACTGTAACAACAAACTGGGGGGGGGAGATTGCTGAGATGAGTAACTGTGGTGCTGTGAAGGTGAATTGAACCCTTTCTCAGCTCTGCTTTGGGCATTTGGAGGCAGTTTCTGGGGTTTTGGGGCTTGTGAAGTGATTAAGGAGCAGGAGACTCCTACCATGGAAGGGCAAAAACCCTGATGGGGTATTGGTTACCCTGGGCATGCTTAAATCAATGAATCTACAAAGTCCTTGCAGTGTCACACAGGGGTTAATATGGGATCAACAAAATCCAAGGCCAGGCTGGACAGGGCTTGGAACAACCTGATCTAGGGGAAGGTGTCCCTGCCCATGGCAGGGGGTGGGACTGGATGAGCTTTATGTCTGATTATGTCCATTTTGGTGAGGATTTTCAGGCACCTTTAATGGGAAATGCTCCCAGAAGTGGTGCCCATCACGTCTGATATATTGCATTTCGTGGTCTTGTTTCACCCCAAACAAATACAGGCACTAACTCTTGATGTGCAGGAGATAACCCCAAAATCCCTGTGGTGTGGGAAGGAGCTGGAATGGTGTGGTGGCCGTGTGGGTGCCAGTGCCGGCGGCCCCAGCCCTGGTGAAGATGCACAAGGGGCTGACGGGGAGCCTGGTTTTAATTAAAATCTCACAAAGGTCTATACATGCAACTGACAACAGATATAATTTATCTTGTCAGCTGTCCCCACATCAGAAGTGTCCTCTTTGAAGTAACAGTAATAATAACATTAATAAAAATCATCCCTGACTCCAGTGTGGAGCACGTTGTGGCTGCTCCCCTGCCTGTGCCTGCCCTGGGTGCTGGAGCAGCTCCAGGCTCTGCCGAGGCAGGGCAAGGATCCATCACCCCACCACTGCTCCCAGGGACTCCCTCGCTGTTCCTGCTCCAGGAAAAATGGATGTTCCCTGATATTTTGTGGCTTTTGTCAGGAGACCATCCCATATTCCATGGGTGCATCCTCACCAACCCAAATGGTCCTGCCCTACACTGAGGTGCTCTGGGGAAAAGAGTCATAATTGTGCATTTGCTGGGAGTTACACAGGACAGAGACAATTACAGAGTGAAGACAATTAGGGCCTGAAGCAGATCTGTTTCCCTCCATTCCCCAAATTCTATTTCCTATTTCTCTTTTGTGTGCCACTCAACGTACCTGTGATGTGTACAGTGCTCAGGGCGTGGCCTCCCCAGCCCCTCTTCACCTGGGAGCAAAATCAAACCTCACCAAGGGCTTTCCAAAACCCACCTCCTGGGTGGTTTGGTTTCCTCTCCCTTCCTTAGAGCCTCCAGAAAGTTTTAGAATTAAAATGACGACTGAACTTTTGGATTTGGCTCCCAGGGAGCAGGAGGATGAACCCCGTGGGCTGTGTTCCACAGGGGCTCTTCCCTGGTCACCCCAATGACCCGGGGCTGTGGCAGTTCCAGCCCCATCCCTCTCCCCCTGCCTCCATCCCTCCCCTCCAGCTCCCAGCGCAATTATCATGCAAACCAGCGCCTGGCAGCCTCGTTAATGCCTTTCAAACCTGAAGTTCCTTGAAGTTCTGAGGGTTTAAAAAAACACTGGTCATTACTGGCAGCGTTATTTCCTGAGACACAAACGCCCAGGACACGCTGGGACGCGCTGGAAGCAGCAAAGGCGGCGTGGGGAGTGTTGTCGTGGCTGTTGTGGAAAACACCAGCGCGCTGATATGTGCCTGTTCCTTAAATTCTGTGAGCAGTTGTAAGGCAGTCGGATCCCACCCATGGGAGCGTGTGCCCTCATGAAACACAATTACAATGAGAATATCTCATTATCTCATTGGCTTTAGCTTACTCTTCTGTTACCATGGTTTCAAATACACAGAGGAGCCTGAAACTAAGCGCGCTGCTAACAAAGAACATCTCCTTGTACAATGACATCAGATCGTGTCAGACAGAGCAGACTTAATTAAATACCCCCCGACACAGGGCAAAATACAGAAGTTGGGGACACTTTTGCAAACGGCGTTTGCTGGGTGTTGGGTGAGGGGGGGAAGCTCTGCCAAGGCCCAGCCTGGAGGTGCCTGAAGGAGCAGCAAACACACGGCCGGAGTTCTGGCAGGAAAATTGTTTACAAAACGATCTCTCTCTCTCTCTCTCTCCCCCCTGAGCCCTTTCTGTGCCTCCTCCCCTCCGCCCAACCGCGGCACTGGCCCAACCTGTGTGGTGCCAAGTGACTTTGGGTGATGCTCCCTAAAGGTTGGCGGGACGTGAGTGCCACCAACCCACACTCAACCCACTTTTCCCCCCTCCTTTCCCCCCCAGGAGCAGTTTGGCCCCCGGGGAGGGGCAGAGCCCTATGGCTCAGGGACCCTCCAGCCCGCCGGTCCCACCACCCCTGCGGCTCCACTTCCAGTTTCCAGCGGCGGCATTAAAAATTCCACAAATCATTTATTTACCCTGGAGTATATCCCGTGACATAATGTGACAATAATGACATCCCTGGTGGTGTTAATTGATTTTGTCCTGCTAGAGGAGGTAATTTGGCGTCCACGGCAGCTTCTGGATCACGGACCTCCTGATTGTCTTGCGAGGTAATATTACTGTTAATGAAGAGAAAACATGCTTTCCTCTTTAAAAGACAATATGCTAATTAGGACAGACAATAGAGAGTCAGGGGT
The DNA here is from genome assembly GCF_003945725.1 of Corapipo altera. Taxonomy (NCBI): domain Eukaryota; kingdom Metazoa; phylum Chordata; class Aves; order Passeriformes; family Pipridae; genus Corapipo; species Corapipo altera. Next base: position 11,003,009 of record NW_020884895.1, read on the forward strand.
CATTTATTATTTTTAAACACAGAGTTAATGCTAAATGACTGGCATGGAAGTGCAAAACGCCTGTAAATTAATAAGTGCAATTCCTGGCTCATAAAATCCAACATTGCTATTAAAGAAAAGGAAGGGCATTCATGAAATATTCCAGCCATTGGAATACTTGAAGGTGTGAATAATTAACAGCCACGAGTTAACATCCACTAGCTTGTAAAAGGTCTGATTAAAGGCAGTGTTCATCATCCACACAACTATCACAGCTCATCGGGTCAACATCTCCTAATTAATGATTTCTTATTAGAGAGATAAAAAGTGTTTTCTCAGGATAATTATTTTTAAAAAGGAAAGAGTGTTTTCAGTGTAATGTGTGGAATAATTGGAACTCATTTGATGGGGATGAGGCTGCCTGGGTTCCTGAGGGGGGTTGGTGTGGACACCAGTGGCTGCTGGAGAGGTCCCTGGTCAGGGGACTTCACCTGGAGCCTCCCACTCTGAGCTGAATTTGCTAAACCCCCAGCCCAAAAGTCCATATTTTCAACTTTCCTGGAAAGCAGCATCACAGCAGCACCCAAACCAGCCACCAGCTGATGGTTTCCCTCTCTGGGTGTCCCCAGACAGACCCAGGGAAGGGCCAGGAGAAAAGGCTCAGTTCCTGGGGTTTGTCCCAGCCTTCTGCTGGCAGGAGCTGCTGGAGGTGGCATTCCATGTGTTTTCCAGCACGGTGCAACACAAGGAGCTGCTCTTTGGCAACAGGTTATGGATTTGTGGGCTGGGAAGCAGGCACCAGTCAGGTTTGAGTGCAAGGCAGGGGCTGGGGTGAACCAGATCCTCCAGGAGATGCAAGACAGGTTGCAGGTTGTTTAACCACCCCCTGGTTCTGCTTGTTTAAGCTGCCATCACAAAAATGCACATTTTTAGAGACAATGCCAAAAGCTGCAAACTGAGTATGAGGGGAGAGCAGGATGAGAGATTTGACAACCCTGATTCCAGCAGCAGCCAAGCACAGACAGACTTGTCTCTTTTGCTGTATTCATGTCATCTCAATCAGGTTTAATAAAGTATTAGCTGAATTCAGGGGAAGGGAGCTGACCCTTATTGCTCTTGGTTGGAAAACTTTAAAAAATTCATTATAGGCCATCACTAGAGGTGTCACTCTGCCCTTCATCTCTCTCTGCCTCTCCTGTTCCCAGCTCATCCTGCCTCGTGTTTTATGTGCAGAACCACAGCTCACCTGGAGTTTCCACCTCCAGACCTTCCAGAACCAGGGTTCAGCTGCCCCACACTCACAAGACTGGTTTTTTTAGCTAAACTAGTCTGAAAACCAAAATGTGCTTAATTTTTATTTGAATTTTAGAAGACCTCCTGGACACCTTTTTTATCCTTTCACAGTTTTAGTTCACAAGAATGAAGGCCACTTTTTTTAACCTGTTTTAACCTGCTTCACTGAATTTGTATATTTATTTTTACAGCTTTTCTTCATAAGAATAAAGGACACTTTTCCTGATCTGTTTTAACCTCCTCAGTTGAACTCATACATTTATTTAGCTCCAGAAATTGGGACTCCTTGCACTCATTTCACCTGCTGCAAAGTTCACAACAGCAGAAAGAGCTGGCATCACTTCAAAGTTGAGATCACTGCTGAGGTGCTGCTTTCTGGACTTTACTCCTTGTGCAGCTACATTAATATAACTCTTATTTTCAAAAATAATTTGGTTAATGGCTCCAGGAATGGGTTTAGTGTTTGAGGTTTATTTAAAGATAGTGGTTACAACACTGTGCAAGGTAACCTTGATGAAAAAATAGCCCATGTTTTGAATGTTAAAAAAAAAAATCCCTGGAAGGGTGAAGACAATACCCTATAAATTAGGGATATAAATTGAAGACATTTCCTATAAATTAGGAATGTTGGTCACTGGGTTACTACAAACCATGTCAATCTGAATATTGAAGCATGGGAGGAAATACTATTTTAGTGCATAAAAAATCATCACAGGGTGAGTAAATCCCTCTCAGGAAAGGATGACAATGTCCTATTGAACCCCCTCCCCGAGTTATAGGGTGATTGTAATCCTATAAATATCCAGTTTGGAGAGATTGACTGAGACTGGTGCCGACAATTCTGCCCCCCCCTGTGGAACAGGAGACATCACTGGGGTTGTAGGGGCTGTGGGGGGCAACCAAAAAATGTCTCTGCTCTGGGCCATGAATTATGGAGAAAGCTGGAGACACCCAGGTCTGGTTAATGTGACAAAAGGGAGAGTTAAAGGGCAGTATCCCAGAGATACAGAGTGTCCTGGAAGGGAGGAATTAATGTGGATGAGCTGGCAGAGACAGTTAATAATTGAAGAGCCACAGGGAACGGGCTGACAGGACCTTCCGGGGCAGGTCCGAGGATCTGGGTGCCACAGGAACAGTTTGGAAGGACTGGGATTGTTTCTTGGTCCTGCTTTCCTTTCTCTTGTTGTTGGAGACGGGGGTTAGTGCTGGAAGTGGGAATAGTCACCCAATCCCAGTGCTCCAGGTGTGCACTGCATCCTTCCTTCCCCTTTCTAGGCTCCCCATCCCTGGAAGTGTCCAAGGCCAGCTTGGAGCAGCCTGATCTATGGAAGGTGTCCCTGCCCATGGCAGGGGGTGGGACTGGACGAGCTTTAAGGTCCTTCCAACCCAAACCAGCCTGGGATTCTGTGATCCTGTGGTGTCACCCATGATCCCATAGTGTCACCCATGATCCTCACTGGAGCAAGTAATCAGAGGAAAATGGGTTGTGGCAGACCTGGCAATTCAGGCCTGAACCCAGAGGACGGAGGTGCTGGTTTATCACAGTCCTGAGGCCACACAAACAACAACAAAGAGCTCTGGTGGCAGCATGGTCCCTGAGGTTTGGGGGTTTGGGCTTTCATTTACCTTTTAAACACCGATTTCTAAGCGGTGACCTGCATTAAAAGCACCTCCCGGTGCTCATTTGCATTTGAAGAAGAGAAGTTCAAGCTCTGAAACTCCAAATTGTGCGTGGAGCTGGGGCTGATGAGCCAATATTTACACTGGCTTCATTTTGGGGACTAAATGGCATTTTAGTCCCGGTTTAATGAGGGAGCTCTGCGCATGCCCCTGTGCTGGTTTGGACCTGCTCTAATGATCTGGGGGAGTGGCTGCGCTTTAATGATGTGCTTTAATAATTTATCAATAGAGTTTGTAAGTGCTAATTTGCACTTTTAGGTGCACATTCTCCTTTTGAAGCCGCAGTACAACCCCCTATTAATGTTAATGGGAGTTGTGCTCACATTAAAAGGAGATTATACCCCCAAGGTGTTTAACATCTGACTTACCCAGGTCTTAAATTGCATCGCTGAATGTCACTCCTTTCATATGGCAAGATGGCTTTTGGTTGTGCTGTCACCACACCAGCGCAAAGGCAGAGACAACTTCAAGGGAGGGAAAAAAAATTGGGAAGTGGTAAGTCAGTGCACCAGCCTTGACTTCTTGGTCTTGGGCTTGAATCCAGTTTCAGCACGAGGTTGGTGATGGAGCAGCTCCGTTGAGACGTGGCCACCAAAGGCGACGGCGTCACCCTCGGCGGTCACGGGGGCTGCTGGGATGTGGGCAGGGGGTTAATTTATATCCAGGAAGAAGGAGAAGGCCAGTAGTGTGGAAGACAGGTTTCCTGCACGGGTTGAGTGTTGAAGAGAGGCTCTAATCACTTCTGGGGGCAGTTTTTGCCGTGGCGTCAAACGCCGGCGTTCCGTGTTCATGGACTGACATCCAATTAAGGGGAAGGAGGTGAAGGCCTGTATTTATCAAATCACTTAAGCAGAAATTTAAACCCTATTTACTTGGCTGGAATTAATTGGGTTAAATGACACGTCTAAGGATCGATGCAGGAGGTTTTCAACTCTTCACCCTTTCCTAAGCCCACACCTACTAATAACTGGGATTTGGGAAGATAAACGGAGAAGCAGGGAGTTATTTGGGGTAGGCTGGTTTGCACAGGGAAGCTGATGCAGAGAGGGGTGTGCAGACAGAGGGGAGAGGATTAATTAGGTACTGAAAGCCATCTTTTTCCCCAGAAATGGTATCAAAGCTGGTCCCGGCTCGACCGCTCACCTGAGGTCTTCAGATTCACCCTTAACTCCTTTGCAGGGGTTTTGGGAGGGAGTAAATTATATCCCTGGTGTCAGATGTCCTGGCTGTGTGTCCCCAACTGCTTGAGCACCCCCAGCTCCTCACTGGGGGGTGAGGAGCAGAAAAGCCCTCGATGCTGTGTGAGCCCTGCTCAGCAGTAACAACATCCCTGGGTTACCAACCCTGTTCCCAACACAAATCCAAACCACAGCCCCATCCCAGCCACTGTGAGGAAAATTAACTCTCCCCCAGCCAAAGCCAGCACGCGTTAATCAGGAGTGAGGCAGAGCAGGCTGAGCCTGCTCATGAATTATGCATTTGCCCCACCTGGGACTTCATATTTACCATATCTTGCTGAAATCCATTAGGAAGAACAAACATTGTATTTATCCAACAAGCTCCAAACCCGTTCATTTGCATCCCTGCCTGCGAGGGGCAGGTCCGAGGGCGGCTCCGGGGTGAGCCGGGCTCCGAAGGGTCGTGTCCCGAGGCAGTGGCCTCCGGAGGGGGAGGCTGAGCTCAGGCTGGAGCTGCTCAGCACCGGGATCCTGGAAACCCCTCGGCTGGACGCGCGTGGGAACCCCCCCCCGTGGGACCCTGACTGCAGGTGATGGGCAGGGAGGAGGAAAGACTTGAGCTGAGATATGTGTCTGCACACCCTGTGCTGCTGCTCCCCCAGTATGCTCAGCACCCCCAGCACCCCAATACCTCCAGTGTCCCCAGTACCTACAGTTCCCCAGTACCTACAGTGTCCCCAGTGGCCTCAGCACCCCCAGAACCTGCAGCACCCCAGTGCCATCAGCACTTGGAGCACCCTCAGCAACCCCAGCACCCTCAGTACCCCCAGCACCCTCCGCATCCCAATACCCCCAGCACCTCCAGCACCCCAGTAACCCCAGTATCCTCAACACCCCCAGCACCTCAGTACCCTCAGCATCCTAATACCTCCAGCACACTCAGCTCCCCAGAGTCCTCAGTGCCCACAGCACCCCCAGCACCCCCAGCACCCCCGTTTCCCCAGCACCAGCAGCATTCCCATCACCCCAACACCTCTGGCCAGGCTGGGGGAGCCTGACCCGGGAGCCCCCCCAGCTCCTCCAGCCCCTGCACAAGCCGAGGCCGGGTTTGGGGAAGAGGGAAAGCAGAGAAAACCTGTTTTTAAAGAGATCGATGGTGGGAGGCAGCGGCAGGAGAGGCTTCTAAGCACATTTCATCTGCGGCCCGTCCCGTCCCCGCAGGACGCGCCGGCCGAGGCTCCGAGAGCCGCCGCTTCAATCGCTGCGCCAGCGCCGCGTTTGAAGATGCCAGGGGAGAACGGGGCTCTCTGTGAAGCGAGATTGAAGCAAATAGACTGTTCCTGTCCCTGCGCAGAGACTCGGGATCTTTAAAGCCTCCACAACCCCCCCCCCCCCAAACCGGCACCGCTCCCTTCCCAGAGCGCGGCCGTCCCGGCGCTCCGAGCCTGCCTCACCTGCCCGGGCTGGGCTCCAGCACAGCAACACGGCGGGGCTGGCAGGCTCAGGAGTCCACGGGAGCACTTGAGAAACCCTTTTCCTCCTTTCTTCCTGCTCCTTCTTTCTTCCTACCTAACTGAATAAGAAAAAAAATGATAAAAAGAGAACTTTTTGCCTTTTTTTTTTTTTATCTGACAACGTATGGAGAGCAGTCGCAGTGGTTTCTGCAAAGCAGGAGCTCCAGCGTCACCCGGGGTCTCCTCTGCCCACCCTGGCAAACCCTGGGCAGGTCCATGCTGGGCTGAGATAATCCCCATCCTCAGCAGCCCAGAGGACTCTGCAGTGATGGAATGGAGAAAGAAAATGGGAAAACTCCTTCCTGAATAGCGGGGATGTCCCATAATTGAAGTGGGGTCTCTACAGAGCACATGTATGAGAAGGGGGAATGGCTTCCCAGTGCCAGAGGGCAGGGTTAGATGGGATATTGAGAAGGAATTCCTGGCTGTGAGGGTGGGGAGGCCCTGGCACAGGTTGCCCAGAGAAGCTGTGGCTGCCCCTGGATCCCTGGAAGTGTCCAAGGCCAGGTTGGAGCAACCTGGGCTAGTGGAAGGTGTCCCTGCCCATGGCAGGGGGTGGGATGAGATGATCATTGAGGTCCCTTCCACCCCAACCCAACCTGTGACTCTGTGATTGATGGCACTGAAAGAACAAGTGGTTAAATATCGATATAAATATTTAGACTCCACTGACGGCCCCGGTGCCTGTTTGCTCCAAAGCCTCCCGGTGGAAAGTTTACCCGACATGATCTGCAAGTTAAACAACTTTTCAAAAGACTCACCGGGGGACACACAAAGGACCAAAAACTCTCTGTATTGTCACGGGGCTGTGCTTTAACCCTGCCACCCTAAAAATGGGTGGTGGGTGTGAGCTGGGCAGGGCTGGGCAGGGGGTGAGGGGGCAGCGGGGTCCAGAGCCATTCCCAGTGCTGCCAGTGGGCTCCCGGTGGCTCCCGGCAGGGGTGGGCACTCCCCACAGCCCGGGGAGAGAGCAGGCACATGAAAGCAGGGCTGGATTTGCCTTGCAATGACAGCTGCATATTAATCTAAAGAATTTCTGAAAAATCAAAAAGACATTTTTCAGCAAAATACACCCCTAGAGCCTCAATCCTAAAGCAAGGGAATAAACTTGAAACAGGATTGATTTCATCTTAAAGGGAAGAGCTCTTTGAAATGCTACCAGCTGCAGTTGTCTTATTTGGTTTTCAATACTATAACAAAATTGTGCCATATTGTGTCAAATAAGGAGATAATATAACAGCTTTAAACAAATTTTGTAATTATGGGATCAATCAGAAATGAATTAAATCCATGTGCATTAGAAAAGTGGTGCCACTGAATACTGAGTAGCTCCAAATACCAGCTCTGAGCCCATCTCCAATGGCAGAGCTGGACCTGGGAGTGTGGTGTGACACCAGCCAGGGGATGTGGGAGATGTGGGAACTCCCAGTGAGTGCTCCTGGGCTGGGGAGAGGAGCACAAGGCGTCGTGTCCTGATTCAGAGCTAAAAACTAAAGTTATAAACTTCACAAACCTGTGCCAACAGAGCAATGCCCAGCACCAGCAGCACCTTCTGTCCCCTGTGCCAGTGGCTGGGGGAGGGCTGGGGCAGCTCAGGGTGGTTTTGTAGCTGGCAATGGGGACGCTGATCCCGCGTGGGAGTGTGGTGGGGACACTCCTTTGCTCGGGGTGTTCTCACTGCCTCAGTCCCAGGGTTGAAGGTGGGGTTGTATTCCTGGAGTCAGCTCGGATGGAAAGCCACTTCTCTGTTAAGGTTGTGTGCCCCACACAACCCCTGAATTCCTGGGAATTTATTTTGGGGAATGAGCCCCCATGGCAGCCCAGGGTCAGGTGTCACCCTGCCTGTTGGGTCATGGCCAGAGTCCCCTCCCAGCCCATCCAAACACGTGTGGCCAAGCCACTCCACAAAAACCCTCTTAGTCAAGAGCAGGATGGATAAAAACCTACACAATGTGTTTCTGGGGCATCACAGAGATTACTGGAAGAAAATACACATGGAACAGTGTCACTGCTCCCACGAAAAGCTCCACGGTGGGATCCTGCCCATCCGGCGCTGCCCTGCCTGCTCAGAGCTCTGGGGCCCATCAGCTCCTGCCACTTAATTACCTGTTAATGAAGTTTTTATGCAAATGAGGCACCGAGTGGCCCTTCCAGCCGTGATGTGGGCACAGGGTCAGCTTGGGAGCTGCAGGGAGAGGGGACCCGGGTGCTGCAGGAGCAGGAGCGGATCCTGCAGTGGGAGCAACGAGCCAAATCCCTGTGTGAGCCCACCAGGGACTAATAAAACTATTATTTGGAAGAGCTTTTGCATATTTAATATTCTTATATAAACTGGAGCATTCCAAATCAGGCATTTCAGCTGTTTCAAAGGATGAGGAATGCTGTCGGGGAATAATGCATCAATAGCTGGAATGCTGCACACACTCGCTTTGCTGAGGCTGTTTCTGCACCACTTGAATAATTCTGTTGATTCCTCCACTTTAACATAAAATTCCTATTTGAACTGCTTTCTCAGAAGCTTCTGCCACAGCTGGAGGTACAGGATGAGTCAAAACAAGAATATATGAACACAGGGAGCACAGGAAGGGGGGACTGTGTGCAGGAGTGCTCATCATCCCTCCCGAAAATTTGGCTTTTCATTTCTTTGTTTGATTTCCCTTTTTCCACATTCCCTTCAGATTCCTGTTTTCCTTCAGGGCAACTGAAGAGCTCGGCTGGGACAGGGTTTGTATGGAGCATCAGGAGCCCAAGTTCTGTGTGTCTGGGAAAAGCAAACCTCATTTACTCTTTTGGAAAGCAAATACCAGCAGTGTGAGTGATTAGGAGCTGAAAAATTTTGCAAACCCCAAAATTATCAATAGAATTACCAAAAAAAAAAAAAAAAAATCCCTCTCCCCCCACCTTCCACCCTGAGCAGAACCCAGGAACCCCAAACTCCTGGAGATGAGGGGACCCAGAGAGCACTGTACCCCAACAGCAGCACCACCAGTGAGAAGTAACCATTCTCCTAAAAGCTGGAAATTTAATGTCCTAAAGTCCAAAAATGCCTTTGTTTGGTTGTTTTCAAAAGGACTGAATAGTTGTTCCTTCCATCTTCTGCAGGGTATCCTGTCCTGGGCACATCTCTGGGCACTGCACCCCTCACACCCCTGGGGCTGCTCCCCAGAGCAGAAACATCTTGGGGGATAATTCTGAGAGGAGCTGGGTCTTTTCCAAAGGAATTTCCAAATCTCCTCCTCCTCCATGTGTTTTATTGACTGGGGTCTTATTACTTAAAATGATTTATGATGAATTTGGGCTGATGCTCCTCCCTCAGCAACACTTCCTAAATACTCAGTAATTGCTCCAAAGACAAAACTCGGATCTGAGAGCAGATGTCACCCCTCTCCTCTGGCTGGTGCCTGCATTTTTAGTAAAAAAAAGGGGAATTTTCAGTAAATGAATGTTTAGAGTGCTCCTGAGTGGGCTGTCAGTAATGGAAATGCTTTTCTTCTGGAATACTCAGAGGATACATGTTGCTCCTGAGCAAGCTGGTCTGTGGAAGGTGTCCCTGCCCATGGCAGGGGGTTGGGATGAGATGAGCTTTAAGTTCCCTTCTGAGCCAAACCATTCCATGATTCTGTGGTGCTGGCTGGGAGGCAGCCAGGGAGGAATCCTCAGCAAACCAGACTTGCTTTATAATGAATTTATAATAAATTTGGGGTGAGGGGACAGCCGGGGCTGTGGTTGGGCCGTGATTTAACCCAGACTGGAGACACCAGCAGTGTTTGGGTGCTCATGTGCTGATGGGCTGCACTTCCACCAGCTTTTGTTTGCTGCCAGGGGCACGGGAATGCTGGAGATTCCCACATGTTTCAGATGAAGGATGGCCACGTGCAGCTGGTGCTTACAAGGCTTTACATCGCTCTGGATTCCACATCTGTCATGCTGGTTATTAAGGCTGGGATTACACTGCACTGCTCTCTAACAGGGAGATGCATGGCAGAGAGGGGAGTGCCATCCCTGCTCCTGCCCAGGACATTGTTTTCCCATATTTCTCCGGGAAGATCACACGTTGTAATCGCTGTGTACACTGTACCCTGTGAAATGATCCCCATTTGTTTCATACAATAGATACTGTGTCGTTTAATTAATTTAGACTAAAGAGGAATGATCAAGCATTCACTAACAACTTTACCTTTGGGACTGGAAATGAAAAACCCTTGTGCTGTGCAGCAGCCAGAGCCAGGAGAGCATTCCTGGAGGGAAGGTTTGCATAGAGAGGGAAACGGCCCCTGTGCCCCTTGCTACCTAATGAAACATGTGAGTTCATACAGGCAGTGCAAAGCTGGCAAGAAAAGTCTTTCTATATTATAGAAGTGAATTCATTAAAACAAACAAAGAATTTAAGCAGAACTGGGGGAAAAAAGTCCTGGACAACCCCATAAGAACATAGGACAGACCCACAGAAATGATGCCAGTGACTGAAGGAGCCACCCACAGGGAACCAGCCTGACCAAGGGCACAGCCAGTACCAGCAGAGCTCCTTCTTTTCCTGATACTTGGCTTTTTGGGGTGGTTTTTCTTTGTTCTCAAACGAACAACAGGAAAGCATAAAGATGCCCCTGTAATGATGATGTTTATGGTGCAGCAAACCCGTGGCTGCCCGGGGTGGTGCTGCCTCCTCCCAGCATTCCCGTCCCTGCAGAACCCGGCGCTGTATTATGGAGATTTCTGCACACCTTGGGCCATGAGTATTGACCAGCCCTCACCCCTCCCAGCTCCTCATTGACCCACGGCACAGCACAGGCTTTTTTGAACATAAAAGCATCATTGACAGCCCTGTCTCACTCCCAGATATTGGTTACCCACGTGCTCCAGGAGACTTTCAAACTTGCCGCTAATTAGCAGCACGCTGGGAGGCCAAGCCTGCAGCCAGTTCTCCCAGCTCCGGGTTTGCTGCTCCCACTGGAGGCATTCCCTGAATCCTGGCTGCACTGGGTGGGAAGTGTTCAAAAGCCACGTGGATGTGGCACTTGGGGACACGGGTTAGTGGTGGCCTTGGCAGTGCTGGGGGAATCGTTGGGCTCAAAGGTCTCAGAGGGCTTTTCCAACCTAAATGAACCTCTGATGGATGTTGAGGTCCAACCCTCTGCTTTTTCACTGATCATTGTGCCTTGGGCACATCCCCTGCCCTGCCCGACAGGGGTGACACCACCACAGGCCCCAGGGTGGGACTGCAGACCCTCATTACATCTTCTACATCACTTTTACCTTTCCCTTTCACATTTATATCTGAGATTTATTTCTTATATTCCTGCAGCCACTATTTCCAGCACCCAGCGAGTGAATTACCTTCATCACCCCCAGCAGAGCTCCTCACTCCAAAACAACTTCTTCTACCTGGGGGAGATGCTGTGCCCTGCCCCAGCCTCCACCACACTCCTCAGTAAATTAGCCATGGAAAAGTCCTCCCTTGCAGCCTTTGGCAGTTGGAGTATTTAAATAAAACCACACAGCTTTCCTTGGATGGAATAACAGATTTCTCCTCTGTGTTACTGGGTTCGATATCAGTGGTTTGCCTCTCATGTATCACAGCTCATTTCAGGTCTGGTGATACAGTAATAGCTTCAATTGTGCCTTGAGGTCAAGGACAGACATTGATTCCTTTAAACAAATCCTGCTATTAATTAGAGGTGGGCTTGCCCTGAAATACCTGCCCTTTGTGGGACAGAAGAACTGGCACCAGGTATTTTCCTGATGACTCTGCTGAGGGGGTTGGTCAGTGGAGAGTGAACCCTGACCACAGGATGAAGAAGGGTTGGGGGGACACCCCTGCTGGGCTTCCCCCAGATGCACATCCAGCCAGGACAACCTCAAGGATAACCTCAGAGACAACCTCATGGATAACTAAAGAACAACCTCGAGGATAACCCCAAGAACAACCTCGAGGATAACCACAGGACAATCTCAAGGACAACCACAGAACAACTTCAAGGATGACCTCAAGGGTAACACCTTCTGTCTCAGCACCTTCACTCCACTTCCCATCAATCCTCTTCCCACATCTTTCTCTTCTTTCCTTTTTAAAGCCTCACCGATTCCTTTTAAGTGAAGATGATTTCCCAAAGTCTCCCAGGCCATTTCCCATGTCTATAACTGGTTTATTACTCAGGCAATATGGCCAAAACACTCACCTGTCCCCTCTCCAAGACCTCAAACACACCAAACCAACTCCCTGAAGTCCTCCCTGCCGAGCACACACTCATTTCCTGGCTACCACTGGCTCACCTGAATGAAATCAATGAGTTTGTACAAGTAGCAGAGCTGTCAAGGAAAGCCTTTTTCATATCAGACATTTGATTAAAGTATTTCAAGCAAAAATAAACAAAGAACTTGGATCTGGGGGGAAAAGTCCTAGACAAGGGATGGTGGGAAGCCCTGTGGTATCAGCCAGGACCAGGGCACAGGGGATGTCCTGGGGTGGTCAGGTCTTCACCCAAAGGTGTTTGTCTGTAAGCAACAGGGGGGGAGGCAGGCAGGGGATGTACAAAGCTGAGCGTGGTCCTGAGTGAAAAACCAGAGAAAAACACAAAGCAAAGGCAGGATGAGCTCAGGCAGCTGCCCAGGAGTTGCAGAGTTATCCATCACTGTCAGGGCTCCCTTCCCTGCAGGAGCCATCCCAGCCACTCAGAACACGGGCAGAGCTGCTCCTGGGCCTTAAGGATCTCCTTCACAGGAGACAGCAGTAACTACAGCACAACAAAAATCCTCCCTCCCTTTTTTTTTTTTATTTTCAACGGTCTCATCACACTGAAAACTTGCCAGGGTTTGTGACAGCACTTTTACATAAAGTTACGAGAATTCAGATTTTCCACCAGAAATCACATTAGCAGATAGTTGAGTGAGAAGGTCAACATTTAATATGTCCCCATCATGCACCTGCTTTTAAGTATAAAATGGAATATTGGATAAAGAGGGTTTAAAATAAAACCTGTCTCCAGCTTTGTGCTTGGGGCACCTTCACGTGGTGCTGCAGCCGCCGGGGTTGGGTTAAATTTGTTGTTGGTTGTACCAGGATCCAAAACACAACTAAAATAATGTGTCTGTTGTGCTTAGGGAAATTGAGCTGATAACTGTGGGCACAGGGAAGACTGGGAGGAAAGACAGCTCTAAAGGCTGAGACATCTGGATTATGCGTTATATTCAACAGGATCATCAAGTCCAACTCCTGGCCCTGCACAGGTCACCCCCAAAATCCCACCATGTGCCCCAGAGTAATGCCCAAATACTCCTTGGGCTCTGGAAGGTTGCTGGGCAGGGAGGGTGGCAAGGAAAGTGATTGTGCTGCAGGTTCTTCTTGCACTGAGCAGCAAGATCTGTACTTCGGCAGCACCTAAATCTGTATTTTCGTGTCCAGGCAGCAGAGCAGGAGCCTGTGAGTGACTTTGCCTGCCCTGCCTCTCCCATGGCAGCACCAGGAAAAGGCAGCAGGTAGGCATGGGAGAGTTACCTGCACAGGCAACAGTGAGGTTTGGGGTCAACAGCATCCTTTTGGGGGGTCTTTTGCAGCACCAGCTCAATATCTAAACATTTCATCTCCCAGGACAAGCTGTGGCTCCCATCCTGCTGCCAACCAGCCCAGCTGCTCCCAGCTCACCCTTTGCAGAAGTTACTGTTTGTAGGCACAAACGGGCAAAAAAAATGTTGGTTTTCTTTGCAAAGACTTCACCCCATCCCGTCCCTCCAGCCCCCGGGTGGGAGCACTGCTGGGTCCCCACCAGGAAAACCACAGAGATTATCCACCAGGAGAGAGGGTGAAGCATCCACAGCTGTGCAGGGAGAGAAAGCAATAAATAACAAATGAGATCTGATTAAGTAACATAACATTACTCTCCACATAAAAGCGGATTATTCTGCGTGCAGTGATAAATCACACCTTTGTGTTTCACCAGAGCTGCAACACGTGGAGCTCAGGCTGAACCTGCCAGCTTTTGGGGGTACCTGGACCCCAAGGTTCACCTCCAGCAGCTCAGGTGGAAACCTCTCAAGTTCTAAGTCTCCTGGTTCTCCCGAAAGCAGCTGCAGGCAGGGAACAGAGGTGTTGGCTGTGCGGGCAGCACATCATTTGTTCCCACCTGGGAAAGGCCCCCCCGGTCCGCAGCTGGGTCACATTTTGCTTTTAAGCGTTGCTTGATTGTAATCACCCTCTCGGCGTTTTGAGCAAACCGGGTGAGAGGAGTCTGCCAAAAAAAGCACCAGCCCCCGCGCCCAGCTGAGAACAGGCAAAGTTGGGCAAAACACGGACAGAAAGCAAAGGCTGACAGGAAAAAAACAAAGCGAAAGACTAAAAGAACAGGAGCTGGGTTTTGGTTCTCATGGCTCTGGGGCAGATTTACACCCGGGAGTAAAGACAAGAGCAGCGGGTCCCTCCCGGGGCTGGGGCTGCAGCCCCTCGGAGCCCGCAGGGTTTGGGCTTTCCCGGCTCGGCAGCGCTGGAACAGCAACTGCTCCATCTGCTGGGAACGGCCCGGAGGGTGCGGAGGAGGGAGCGGAGCGGCCACGGAGCAGCGGCGATGCCCCGGCCAGGGCGGACACGAGGGGCTCCTACTGCCCCAGGAGGGAGCAAACCACCCCAAAAAGGGACAAGTCACTCCAGAAGGGGTCAAATCACCCCAGGAGGGATCAAATCACCCCAGAAGGGATCAAACTGCCCCAGAAGGGATCAGACCACCCCAAAAAGGAATAAATCACTCCAAAAGAGATCAAACTGCTCCAGAAGGGATCAAACTATCCCAGAAGGGATCAGACCACCCCAAAAAGGAACAAATCACTCCAAAAGAGATCAAACTGCTCCAGAAGGGATCAAACCACCCCAAAAAGGGACAAGTCACTCCAGAAGAGATCAAACTGCCCCAGAAGGGATCAAACCACACCAGAAGGGATCAAGTCACCTCAGAATGGATCAAACTGCCCCAAAAGGGATCAAGTCACCCCAAAAGGGAACAAATCACTCCAGAAGGGATTAAGTCACCCCAAAATGGATCAAACTGCTCCAGAAGGGATCAAGTCACCCCAAAAAGGAACAAATCACTCCAAAAGAGATCAAACTGCCCCAGAACAGATCAAACTATCCCCAAAGGGTTCAGACTGCCCCAGAAGGGATCAAACCATCTCAAAAAGGGACAAGTCACTCCAAAAGAGATCAAACTGCCCCAGGAGGGATCAAACCACCCCAAAAAGGGACAAATCACTCCCAAAGATATCACACTACCCTAGAAGGGATCAAATCACCCCAGAAGGGATCAAACTATCCCAGAAGGGATCAAGTCACCCCAAAAAGGAACAAATCACTCCCAAAAAGATCAAACTGCCCCAGAAGGGATCAAACTATCCCAGAAGACATCAGACTGCCCCAGAAGAGATTAAACCACACCAGAAGAAGGATCAAGTCACCCCAGAATGGATCAAACTGCCGCGGAAGGGATCAAACCACCCCAAAAATGAACAAATCACTCCAGAAGAGATCAAACTGCCCCAGAAGGGATCAAACCACCCCAGAAGGGATCAAACTGCCCCAGGTTAAATCAAACCTCCCCAGAAGGGATCAAATCCCCACAGGAGATATCAAACTGCCCCAGAAGGTGTCAAACCATCCAGCTGTGGGTTGTTGGATGTGTGATGGGAGAGATGGCCCAAGCCTGGCCCCGCTGGCCCCGTGCCCAGGGGCTCACAGGGGGTTTCTGCACCATCCCACTGACAAACAGGGACAAACCTGGATGCTGGAGGAAGAGGGGAAGAAATACTTCCTTGCTTTCTCAGCATGGCATTTTTGTACCTCAGCAAATTGGCGTCGCCGCAGCCGCCAGTCCTCACCTTAAAATATGGGCATTTCTGTGCTGCAAATGCTCCCCTGCACCACTTCTGAGAGCTGGGAGTGTCAATCCATCAGCTCTGGAGTCTGCTGAGTGCCCAGAAATGAGGGGATATCATCTCCCAGATGAGTGACCACCAGGCTGCCGTGAGCCCTGCCAGCACGGGGGGGAGACAGCTTTTTGCAACTTTGATTTACTGGCAATTGTTGGGAAAGAAGCAAGCGAGGAATGAAAACCCAATATTTCCATTACCGTTTACTTAATAAAAAAATATTGTAGGGAAGTCAGACATCATAAAATGCCCATCCTGGCTCGGTATTTACAGGGTCACACAATAACTCCAGCCAGAGCAGTAATCAATTTTACAAAGCCCTTTGCAATCGAAGGCACAGACAAGTGAGTGCTCAATATCCCCACAGCAGAGCTGCAGCCACATTTCATCGGGGCACCCCCGGCACAGCAGACTCTGCCAGAGGACAAGGTGGCTCCCAGGGAGCTCCCAGGGAGCACTGGAGGGGGATGTTCCATTTCCAAGAAGCCTCTTTGAACAGTTCTTCCTCCACCGTGCCCCAGAGCTCTCCTGCATCATCCACTCTCACCTTCTCTCCTGGATGGGGAAGGTATTTTTACCATCAAGCTCTGGAGTTCTGGCCAGTCCCTCAGGGAGCAGTGCTGCCTCTGGCAATAAAAGACCACTTCTGATGAGGGGGTGTCCCCTCCTCTCTCCCCCAGCATTACACCCCCTTTCTGGGCTTCCTCTGGTCCTTCCCATTATCACAGAATCACAGAGGGCTTTGGGTTGGAAGGGACCTTAGAGACCATCTTGTTCCATCCCTGTGGACTGGTGGGTTTAGGGGCTACCTTGGGCCCACCCATGGTCCCCCTCAGAGCTCTGCTCATGGCCCATAAGTGGCTTGGGCAGCTCCACATGTTCAGCTTCCTCAGGAGAACAGAGCCCTTCCACGGGTCAGTCACTTTGGGCCATATCTACAAGGATTTCCTTTAAGAGGAGAAAGTTCAGGCTGCTGCTGAAGGACATAAAAGCTCATTTCCCTGTGTTCAGACATTCTCCAGCTTGGGGCTCCAGGCAGGGGAGGGTACAAGCCTGTGGCCCACTAGAAAGCCAGACAAAATTCTTTCTTCCTTAAGTTTGCAAGCCCTCCTCCAAAGACATTTAAATATAAAATTTATATTTTATAAATATAAAATATAAAATAAATAAATAAAATACAAAATAATAAAATAATAAATAGGTAAATATTTGTTAATAGTTGTTAATTTTGAGGCATGTGATGCTCATGAAGAACAGGACCCGGGACCTGAACCTCCAGGGAGCAGCAGAAGTTCCAGGGAGCAGGAGGAACTGCTGCTGTGGAGTCAAACCAGCCCTTCTGCAGAGTCAACCAGCGTTTCTTATTTCCCAGTCGATAGTTTAATCTATTTTAATGATTATCAATACTGATGTTGAGTGTAATCACCTTGTCTCATACAATTGCAAGAATCTAAAAGTCAACTTGATTTTAATGGTTTATCATTAGGAGTATTATTTAGTGGGATTAAACTGGTCTTAATTCCTCCATAGCCATTATTTAAAAGCTGTTTGGATGACCCCCCTCATTCTGGAAGGAATCAATGCCCTGTCTCCATCCCATATATTTCCAGCAGCATCTCACAAGCAGCCACGTGATCACCAAGGTTCTACTAACTATTAATATTCATGAATCATCCCTGCTACATTCAGATTTCCTTAAAACACCCCCATCAGTGGCTGGATTCACCTCTCCTGGTGTGATGGGGGCCATTAACACCACCCTGCCCTCGGGATGGCCGGGAAACACTCAGGGACTGCGATCTGGAGAAACTGGAGCAGCCCTTGCTGCAGTGTTGAGCTTTCAGGGGACAGGTCCAAACCTGCTGGAGCAAGTGCTGTGGTACCAGGGCAGCTCTGGGAACATCCCTGTGGCTTCCCAGGGCCATGTGGTGCCCACAGTGGCACAACCCAGCAGCAGTCAGGGCTCATCCAAGCACAGAACGTGGGAACTGGGCTTCTCCAGCAGCATGGATGCTGTCCCAAGGCCCCCTCAGCCCACAGAGCATCGTCCTCCTGGCTGCCCAACTGCTGCAGGGAGCAAGGACACATCACCAGGGGCTTTGGGAACAAAACCTCTGCATCTGACCCAGGCCTTGGCCCCGGAGCAGGAGGTGGCTGCAGACCCAGCAGGGCCGGATCCATCGCTGGATCCATCGCTGCCTCCTCCTGCCTGGGTACCAAACCCACCCCTCCTCCCTCCTCCTCACAGGCACCACCAGCCCTGCCCATCCTCACCCACAGGTCCCTGCAGTGCAGGGCATTCCCTTCCCAGCCCTCTGTCCCTGGGACACCAGAGAATTGTTGTGCTGCTGAGGGGATGTCCGAGGTCCCGCCCTACCCTGGCTCGGTGTCGTGGCATCAGCTCCCTGCAGCCACTGAACCAAGTCTTTTCCTTGTTATCCATTGAATCTTCCTCATTTTCTGTTACCTGGATACTGACAAATATCATTTGCAGGAACTCAGGTCCTGGGAAAGTTTCTTGTGGTTCCCCCAAAAAGCTTTGATTTTTGTAACCTGCAGCTTCTCACCGACGGGGCCATGCCAGCGTTTAACTCTTCACTTCAAATTCCCCCTGGTTTTCCCTGGCATCCCTGAGGTGACAGAGGAATATGTAATCAAACTGTGAGGGAGAACCAGAACAAGGTGGGATAATCTTGCCTGAGGTTTTCGTGCCTCTGGATAAAGCCATGACCCTGCACCGACGGCAGGGACGCGGCCTCGGCTTCTGCTCCGGGAACCTGCAAACAAACTTGGTTTTCTTGCTGTGCTTTTGGCACGGCTGTAAAAAAACCCCCCTCCCACTGGGGTTGTACTCAAAACATCGGGGCAGCAGCTGCTGCTGCTTCCAGAAGATTCTACAGACCTGAAAAGCTGGAAACAGAGGGAATGAGATGCCGGACAGGCCAGCAGTGGAGGTGCTCCTTGGGCATGATGAACCAACTTTCCTTTGGACTGATATCAGTTTTGTCAGTGAGAGGGATGAATTTAGGGAAACCCTTAATTCCCACAGACAGTCAGAAGTTGCAAATTAAGCACATTTTTCTTATTTTAAACAGAGTTTTCTTATTGAAACGAGTGATCAAACCCGACGTGTGACAGCCAGGAGTAACTCCAGCCCTGGAAGAGTCTTCTGAGGACAACTGAGAACTAGCTGAGCTAAATGATGTGATAATTTGTTTAAAAATAAAGCCCCGAGGACATTTTAGATGTTCCCTTTAGTTAATGAGATTTCCATGATAGTTATAAAAATAAAATTAGCACACAATGCCGTTAATCTGGGATTACAAGCAGCACCAGGGAAGAATTAGTAAAATAAATCAAGAAGATTAAAACACTTTGCTTTCCATCAAAGTAGCTGGGATGGATCTGCACGCTGTGCTTTCCTGAGATTAAGGAAGAGGTGATCAGGATCTGCCCTTCAGCCTCTAACCTGGAAAATTTGGGCATGGAAATAACATTTTTCCAAGTATAAGCATTTACTTAACCCATGGATTTATATATGGTCTATCAATAAATAACTATCACTGCTTCACAGTTAAAAATTTGAATTATTTGCCATTGAAAGCCTCACATCAAATCACAGCAACTTTCTACACCCCACATTTGGCTGTTCCACTAACCAGTATGAAACGGGGATAAACAGCCATCCCAAAATAGGATTACACAGAGCAGCAATAAAAGGGGAAATAATCTTTGAAGAAGTGATGGAAGAACAAATTCTAAGGGCATTAAGAAGGAACAAGTCATGGTTTCAATCACCAGCCAGGCAAGGATTGCTAAGCTCGTGTGTGCAGCACATAAATCTGCGAGGAGACAAACTGCAGATTAATTCATGGACTGGAAAGGTTAATTTTTAATACCCTTTACTCACTTCAGAAATCAGGGAAAGTACAGACTGAAACTAATAAGGGACCAGTTCTCTGAGGTGGATCCTCAGAAACCCTTCCCAGAGAAAACCACTTCATTTTTAGTGCTTCTGGCAGGAATTGAAATACAATCAATTGAAGTCATTAGTTTTGGTTATTATTTTTAAATAATGTTATTATTTATTTATATTTACGATTTATTTATACATTATTTAGTAATAGTATTCATTAGGTTTTATTATTTAAAAACAAAATTAAATTGTATCCCTTTTACCTGAACTCAAAGGAAGGAGCTTCATAATCAGCCCATGAATGTATAAAAGGCTCATTCTGAGCTATTAAAACCCAGCCCTGTTATTCATGAACTTAGTGAATTATACACATTACACACATATTCAATGAAATATTAACAAGAAGTTTATTCTTTGAGGTAATTTATTAAAGTTTTCTTCCAACACAACACAGTATTGCAAAAAAAAAAATCTGCAATTCAAGGGGTTTTTTCTTAGTGGTGTTTATGTAACCCAGGAGTCACCAAGACAACACATGTAGAAAACATTATATGGACTAATGAAGATAATAATAATAATAATTATAATAATGCAGTAATTATAACCCTTGGAACAGCCAGGAATTGATGTAGAAATGCTTTAACTCTTAAAAATAAGAGTTCAATAATAATTTAGAGTGATATTAGTAAGAGCTGGACACGAGGCTCCCACCAGGATCCATAACAGACCCTCTGCAGTGGAGTTAATTAATTACAGGGTGTTTGCTGATGTATCAAACATGGAGTGTGAACAAAACAAAGCCAAATCTTACCCTGCAACACACCTGGACTGAGCTGCAGCTCCAGGCTGGGTTCAAGGCACAGGGATAATTCCATCCATCGTTTTTAAACCAATTTGCTCCCCAAACAACTGCATCCTGTGGAATTTACTACACAACCTTTTCCAAACCCTACTCAAGGCTCATTTTCAGTGCTTCTTTTTATCTGCAGCACTAGAAAAGGGAAAAATAAAGAAAAATTCTAACTCCAAG